>NW_022631088.1:1252527-1662925 GCF_010015895.1 Lontra canadensis
AAGAAGAAGAAGAAGAAGAAGAAGAAGAAGAAGAAGAAGAAGAAGAAATAATAATAATAATAATAACAAAAATAGTAAAAAAAAATTTTTAACAAAAGCAAAGGCTCAAAATAGGAGGGGAACATGTCAAAAAGAGTCCTACTGGCTAGACACAATGTAAGCATCAAATAAATAATGGTAGCAATTGGGGTGCCTGGGTGGCTCAGTCAGTTAAGCGTCTGCCTTTGGCTCAGGTCGTCCAGGATCCTGGGATTGAGCACCACATCAGGCTTCCTGCTCAGTAGGGTGTCTGCTTGTCCCTCTGCCCTTCCCCTTGCTCATGCTCTCTCTCAGTCTCTCTCAAATAAATAGATAAAATCTTTAAAAATATATAATGGCAGGAACAGATTATAAGCCATTGAATAAAATAAGAATCCAGGTATAACTCCTGATATAAATGGGAAAAAATAATAAATAAATAAATGCTGTTTAAATAAATCCTTGGGAATAAGTGCAGGTTTCTCTGGGTGTTTGTCTAGAAGCAACCTTTGAATCTTGCCAGCATTACCGAAAAGTTTCCATTGCTTCACATCCTTGTCAATGCTTATTTGTTGTGCTTTTAAAAGTTCTGCCAATTTGATGGGTGTGAAATGGTATGTTACGTAAAGCATTTTAGAATGCTGGCTGACACATAGTAGGGTTCCAATAAGGTTGAGTTTTTATTTGAATTAACATTTCCATAGTCAATATGGACACTGGGCATCTTTCCATTTGTTTACTGATCATTAAAGTTTCCTCTTTTATGAAAACATTAAAATTTTAAAACCTAAAAAAAATTTTTAAAAAATGGAACTCAGAAGGCAACCATCCTCTTGCCAGTCATGGCACCTGCAAGTTTGAGTCTAGAGGGGATGTTTTCTTATATGCACAAAAACACTGTGGACTCCCAGTAGCTCTGTCCCCAACAATTTCCGCATCCAGAAGCCAATACTGATTTCCTCCGTCAGGCTTCTATAAAGAGATTAGATCTCTTCCTTTCTCCGATCATCTCCTCACATGCCTTTCAATTTGTTGTTACCCTGAGTTCCTCTACTCTCTCCTGGAGCAAACAACAGCCTTTGCCTTTCACCCCATGGAGTGGCAGTGGGGTCCTGCTCGGACTCTCAACCCCGGCTGTGCACAAGAATCCCTCAGGGAGATTTCTAAAGCCAGATACCTCAGCCACCCCAAGACCCATTAGATCAGAAGGTCTGGAGTGAGACCCAGTGAGAGTTGAGAAGCACAAGAAGCCATGAAAACAACTTGAAGTTTAAAAAAAAAAAATCCTGGGTTTAGGGCTCAGTCCTAGGCTTGTCACCACTTGGACAAGTTACTTCACTTTTTCCAGCCTAGTTCTTCAACTGTGAATCCAATAGACCAATGTTTTCCACTCAAAATTATAATGTGAGCCGGTCCACCCTCAGAATGTTCTATCCCTGACCCCAGAATGAGAAAGCGAAAGAGAATCGGCCACTGTGACTGAGAAATAGGGGAGGGGAGAGGGCGAGGGCATGAGGTGCTACCGCTCTGGCTCAGCCCGCCGTAGAACAGTGGCCAAGAATGATAAGTGTAGATGCCGCCTGAGATTCCTCTCGTCCCTCACAATTGGTATTCCGCACATGTGTATGAAGCTGGCAGGAAGATAAAACTCTGCTTCCACACGGCTCAGAGGGGATTGTGAATTGCCTAAATATGACACCATTTATTTCTCCCAGATTCAGGTCATCAGGCTCAGAGAATTTGCTGTTACTGCTGCTCCCTCCTTACGCCATCTCGAGTCCTCACTTCCCCATGTACCGGGGAAACCTTTCAGCTATTGCCGGGCATTTCCAACCAGCTGGGCCCACTGAGATATCACCAAGAGAAATAAAGTCACCTGGCCAGAAAAGTAGAAACACTTCAAGGACTTGGTCAAATCCCTATCCTTTCCCACTTCTTCAGCTCCTTCACAGAGACCAGCCATGTGCCATTTTCCTTCACACGGAGAAGCTATCCTGTCGGGTGATGTGGTAGAGGTGAAAGAACGTGGGCCGACGCCCCAAAAGACTTGCGGTCAAGACAGAGCTCCACCACTTCCTAATTGCTTGAGGAAGCATACCCTCCCTGAGCCTCAACTTCCTCATCTGTAAAATGGGGATGGTAATATCTGGTCCACTTTCCTCACAAGGTCTTGTGAGGACCGGTTAATAAATTCAAAATGAAAGCAATTAATATATTATTTCAGCCGGGTTTCTTGTCAGATCTGCCCAGTCTACATCCTCCCATCCTCAGACTCTGTACCTCACCGGAGCCAAGAGCACCCCCCAGCCCCGCTCACTGGACGAGGGATGGTCACATGACCTAAGCTGGCCAGTGGGCCGTTTGCTGGTTCTACTGCAGAACAGTTCTCCCTGCTGGGAGCCATCTTGTTCCCCCAAGGAAAGAGGAATTCCAAAAAAAATTTAAGCAACACAGAAAGAAGCAGAACAAAAGATGTTTAAAGACAAATTTCCTATGATGTCACTTGAGCACCTGCATGAATTCATTCCATCTTTCATTCCACAGCTAGTTATTATGTTCCTTCTATATTCCATTTCTGGTTGCTTGGCATTTGGTGGTGAACAAAAGAAAGACCCTACCCTCCTGGAGCTTGCATGCCAGTGGAAACCCCAGGCGATAAATAAATACCGAGTAGATATATAATCTAATGCTAAGTAATGGTAAGTTATGAAGAAAAATCAAAGCAGGGTAAGTGAGCGAACACTGAGATGTTGTTTAAGTAGAGTGACTGAATCCAGCTCTACCTATGGACTTTCACATTCCATGAGCCAATAAAGCCTCACTGTGCTAAGGCAGCTTGAACTGGGTTTCCATCAGTCACTACCAAGTGTCCTCATGAATACAGCTGTACAAATGCAAGGACAGGTAGTGATGCTGCTGCTGACTATTATAACAGCAACACAAAGCCTCTTGAGAAGGAACTGGATGGATCACGCCCTTGGGAATTCGTGTCTAAGACTTTGATGCCAACGGAAAAACCCAAGGACAGGAAGTTATCAGATTTCCAAAAGCATTGTCTATGGAATTAAACACATACAAGGGCCATTCCCCTGGATTCACCCACTGCCTCAGTTTACTTAAAAGTCAGAAATTTAAACTTTAAAAAATGTGTGTAGGTCAACTAGATTGCAGTTTAAAAAGCAATTGAAAAAACAAGTTTAGGAAATTGGAGATGTTGATCCTTGAGTCAAACAAACTATTAGGTTGGTCAATCGATGGCCAGTTGGCTATCAAAATATTGCCAGGACTCACACCTACCGCTGACACGGATTTAAAGGAGACTCTAAGAGCATTAGGAATAACTCAGTTAAAGAGCACCCATAGCCAGTTACCTGGGTGAGGTGACTTCCTACAGCTCTCAGGGATAGTTAGAGGCTGATGGTTGCAAACTCTGACCTCGCACTCCCAGTCATCAAGGGCAAGAATGCAAACACCCAATAATATCTTCATTCCCACAAAAGGTTTCTGACTTTGGCTCCTTCAGTTTTAAATTCCTTAACACTCGGGAGGTTTTTTAATGCTTTATAACTCACCCCACAGCCCCTCACACACAGAGACATGTAGACACACAATCTCTGGAATTCTGGTGTGATGATTAGTATTTAAGGGAGGCCCTAAACAGAGGGTCTCTTAGCTTGAACTCTTAGAAGGACATTGGAACATCCTATGTCATTTTGATGCAGAGGATGTATGACCAAATAAAGAAACATTTTGAAACTGGAACTTCTATCATTGTTCTCCTGGGCTGCCACACCCACACTGTGAATAATAATTTGCTTTACGCAGATTAAGACTTGTGCAAGCCAAGATGAGCCCACTCAAAAAACACACAGCAAAGTGCTTCAAGCCTCCCCATAGCTGCTGGACTTCCCTCTGGGTTCTCTTCCACACACTGCAACAACTGCTGAGCTATCACATTACCTGCTGGGGAAAGGGGCTCAGTACCACGGACCTAGACAGCATGAGGACCCTTTCCAGAATGTCAAGCAGGTACTGTCTTCGGTAGCTGGGCCAGTTTCAAGCGTTGCACACCAGGACTGAACTGAGCCTTGCAAAGGCGCTATTCTGTCAGCAGTGCTGTAACTCTGGTTTTGGCTCTTTTTATACCAGAATCTTGACTCCAACAAATGTCTCTGATCTACCAGATAAATATAAATCTCAACATGTCCTTAAAAATGTTGGAACACAGGCTGTTACGTGAGGAAAGATCTCTATGGTCAAGCAAGTTTGAAAAACACTAGTTGTTGTGGGGTTTTCTTGTGTGTGTGTTTGTTTTGAAGACTTCCTAAGTGGTAATACACATTGGTTACCCAGAAGCTTTTAAATGATCACACACATTGTGACTATCCCAGAGTGAGGTATGCCAGGGCTTCCAGTTTTTCATCACAGATATTTTTTAGGTAGGAGCACCTATTAACATCCCACAGGGCACAATTTGGGACAAACTGAACTGTGACAATATTCAGTAGAAGTCTTTATCCCTAGATGGTGGGGAGTCAACACAAAGGAATAAATGAGAATGTTTGAATTTATACACTATGGAAGGAGATTAAAAGAGATTAATTTAAGCTTTCTGCCCGTGGACGCCGCCGAGTAAGCATCGTTAAAGTCTCCCCTCCCACCGCCGTCATGTCTAAGTCAGAGTCTCCTAAAGAGCCTGAACAGCTGCGGAAGCTCTTCATCGGAGGTCTGAGCTTTGAAACAACCGATGAGAGTCTGAGGAGCCATTTTGAGCAATGGGGAACACTTACGGACTGTGTGGTAATGAGAGACCCAAACACCAAGCGCTCCAGAGGCTTTGGGTTTGTCACATATGCCACTGTGGAGGAGGTGGATGCAGCCATGAATGCAAGGCCACACAAGGTGGATGGAAGAGTTGTGGAACCAAAGAGGGCTGTCTCAAGAGAAGATTCTCAAAGACCTGGTGCCCACTTAACTGTGAAAAAGATTTTTGTTGGTGGCATTAAAGAAGACACTGAAGAACATCATCTAAGAGATTATTTCGAACAGTATGGGAAAATCGAAGTGATTGAGATCATGACTGACCGAGGCAGTGGCAAAAAGAGGGGTTTTGCTTTTGTAACATTTGATGACCATGATTCTGTAGACAAGATTGTCATTCAAAAATACCATACTGTGAATGGCCACAACTGTGAAGTAAGGAAAGCGCTCTCTAAGCAAGAGATGGCTAGTGCTTCATCCAGCCAAAGAGGTCGAAGTGGTTCTGGAAACTTTGGTGGTGGTCGTGGAGGTGGTTTTGGTGGGAATGACAACTTTGGTCGCGGAGGAAACTTCAGTGGTCGAGGTGGCTTTGGTGGCAGTCGAGGTGGTGGTGGATATGGTGGCAGTGGGGATGGCTATAACGGATTTGGTAATGATGGAAGCAACTTTGGAGGTGGCGGAAGCTATAATGATTTTGGCAATTACAACAATCAATCCTCAAATTTTGGACCCATGAAAGGAGGCAATTTTGGAGGCAGAAGCTCTGGCCCTTATGGTGGTGGAGGCCAGTACTTCGCCAAACCACGAAACCAAGGTGGCTATGGTGGTTCCAGCAGCAGCAGCAGCTACGGCAGTGGCAGAAGGTTTTAATTACTGCCAGGAAACAAAGCTTAGCAGGAGAGGAGAGCCAGAGAAGTGACAGGGAAGCTACAGGTTACAACAGATTTGTGAACTCAGCCAAGCACAGTGGTGGCAGGGCCTAGCTGCTACAAAGAAGACATGTTTTAGACAATACTCATGTGTATGGGCAAAAAAAACTCGAGGACTGTATTTGTGACTAATTGTATAACAGGTTATTTTAGTTTCTGTTCTGTGGAAAGTGTAAAGCATTCCAACAAAGGGTTTTAATGTAGATTTTTTTTTTGCACCCATGCTGTTGATTGCTAAATGTAATAGTCTGATCATGACGCTGAATAAATGTGTCTTTTAAAAAAAAAAAAAAAAGATTAATTTAAGTATAATCAAATCCAACAAATTACAAATTAAACATTTTAAGAACTTCTCTACCTGTGAATTGCCAAGTTACAAACTTTGATGGGGACAAAACTGCAACACAAGATCCCATCAGCTTGGCCTCCCGCCAGCAGATGGCACTAATTATAGCACAAAGTCCTCCCAGTCTGGACCATAGAGTCCTTTGTTAGCAAGCTGCAGGTATTTTCTCCTTAGCTCGAGGTATTTTGCAAACATGATTAATCCCATTGTGGCCAGTGAGTACAAAAGCAGCAAATGTTTTAAACTGCCCAAAATAAAAGGTGTGCAATTGCAACGGAACTGAAAGAATCATGTGCCCGGCTACACTTGGGCCATCTATGACATTCAGCAAGAGAGGAAGGGAGAGGACAAACACAAGGGGGCTTGAGAGCAAGGGGCTACAAGAGGAGCACCCACATGGGCTTCCCAGTAAGCCAGATATTGATTCCGAAGAAAGCTGGGACTTGGCTCAAGAACGTAAGGGCAGAGCATGGTGAATGTGCTGTTGCTGAAGTGTGTGCTCATTCATGCGGCACCTATTCTGTTGAGTGCCTGAGATGAGCCAAACATACATGCTGGCTACTGAGAGTACGTTAATGACTAAAACGGACATGTCCTTACCCTTGAGAAACTTACAGACTGGGAAGTTGGGGGGTAGGGCAACAAACAAAACATAAAAGCGGTGGTAGAAGGCAAGGGAAGTGAAGGTGGGGTGGGTGGTGGTGTAGACGTGGTCCTTGGTGGATAACTGGAGGAGGATCCAAAGTGTTGGAACCTCCAAATCTGCACAGCATCACCGTGGGTGGGGAGGTGGGAACTGCAGCTACCAGGGGGCTGAGATGCTCCACAGGGTACAGGTGGAGAAGAGATAATCACCCAGCTCCACAGACCTCCTAGTACACTGCACTCATCTACTTTGGGAAAAACATGGCCCATGAAATATATATCAGCACAAAGAAGAAGCATCTGTTGGTTTTCAAGTTTCAAAAGACTCATACTCTGATTAAGTAGAAATGCTCCCAGGACCTTGGTGCCCCTACACTCAAACAGACCTACAAAGAACATAACCTGTTTTTAAGTCAAGGAACTTCTGTGCTACCTAGCAAGACTCTGGTGTTAATTTTTGACTTCTTATTACTAAAAAACTGACGACATGTTTTATTAGGTTTAACTAAGGGAACTGTCTGTTAACCTGATCTGGATTTTTTCCTATCTTGTGGACCAAGGAGTCGGCTGAGCCTCTTCTATTCTCCCTCAACTGATCTTGACCCACACTGTCTTGTACTTTCTGTGTCACAGCCTTCTATTTGCAGATAGCCCCCAGTTTTTACTTATTTTTTAATTTCTTTTTTTTTTAAGATTTCATTTATTTATTTGACACAGAGAGAGATCACAAGTAGACAGAGAGGCAGGCAGAGAGGGGTGGGGGGGAAGCAGGCTCCCTGAGGAGCAGAGAGCCCGATGTGGGGCTCGATCCCAGGACCCTGAGACCATGACCTGAGCTGAAGGCAGAGGCTTTAACTCCCTGAGCCACCCAGGTGCCCCTATTTTTTAATTTCTTAAAGATTTATTTATTTATTTCAAAGAGAGAGGGAGCACACACATGAGGGGGTGGGCAGAGGGAGAGAGAGAGAATCTCAAGGAGATTCCATGCTGAGTGCAGAGATTGACATGGAGCTCAATCTCACATCTTTGAGATCATGACCCGAGCAGAAACCAAGAGTTGAATGCCCAACTGACTGAGCCACCCAGGTGCCCCAACAGCCCCCAGTTTTTATTTAATAGGTCAAAATTATGTTCACCATTTATCCATTATGCTGCTTTGTTTGCTAAGTTTAGGTTTGGCTATGAGTAGTATACAATTCAAAATAACAATGTTTTAAAAAGGTAGTTTGTGTCTCTCTCTCAAATAAAAACTGGAAGATGAATAGTCCAAGGATAATGGCAGCCCTGCCCCCACGAAATCCTCATGAAGCCAGGCTCCTTTTCTCTTAAAACACCAGCAAACACGGCCTCTGTTTACTCACGAGCCAATATTGTTGCTACAGCTCCAGCCATCATCTCTGGATTCTCAGACAGCAGAAGAAAGGAGGAATATACATGTGGAACCATAAGGGAAATGCTATATACTTAACTCAGTGAGACAACATTGTGTGGAAAGTACTGTCCTTTCTTTTTTTATATTCTTCACTTAAATTCAATGTAGTTAACATACACTGTACTATTAGTTTCAGAGGTAGAATTCAGTTGCTCATCAGTTGCATATGACACCCAGTGCTCATTACAGGAAGTGCCCTCCATAATGCCCATCACCCAGTTACCCCATCCCCCCACGGACCTCCTCTTCAGCCACTCTCAGTTTGTTTCCTAGAGTTCAGCATCTCTTATGGTTTGCCTCCCTCTATGTTTTCATCTTATTTTATTTTTCCTTCCCTTCCTCTATGTTCATCTGTGTTGTTTCTTAAATTCCACATGAGTGAAATCATATGGTATTTGTCTTTCTCTAACTAACTTATTTTGCTTAGCATTATACTCTGTACCTCCATGCATGTCATTACAAATAGCAAGACTTCATTTTTTATGGCTGAATAATAATACTCCGTTGTATATAATATACTAATATATATATATACATATCACATTTTCTTTATCCATCCATCTATCAATGGATACTTAGGCTGCTTCCATTGTTTGGCTATTGTGTTACTACTGCTATAAACATAGGGTGCATGTATCCTTTTGAATTAGTGTTTTTGTATTTGGGGGGTAAATATATAAGAGCTTCCTTTGGTCCACAGTGGTGGTAGGCAGATTTCTAAGATGAACTGCCCAGTGATTCACCCTCTTATGGAATCTGATTGTGACTAGAACCTGTGGTTTATTTCTAGCCAATAGATTATGGAATAGTCACTCACTTGAGTAGGTGACATTCTATGACAAAGGTAATGGGATAATCATTCATGTGATTATATTATAGAAGAACAACAGAGATTTTTCTGTAGGCTCTGAAGAAGTAAGTTGCCATTTTGTGAGAGGGCCTGGGAAAGGGCAGTGTGGGTAGGAACTGAGGGATTTCTAGGAACTGAGGGTGGCCCCTAGCTGACAACCACAGGGAAGTGGGGATCTCAGTCCTACAATCACAAGGAACTGGCTTCTATTAACAATCAAATGAGCTTGGAAGAAGATGCCAAGCTCCAGACTGGAATGTGGCATAGACAGCAGCCCTGAGACAACCCTGAACAGCAGACCCATCTAATCCATGTCCTGACCTTGGAGACTGTGATATAATAAGTGTATGTCAATTTGAGCCACTTGAGTGCATGGTAATTAACTACAGAGAAATAGAAAACTTACACAATCCCCACTCTAAAATTTCATGATAAAAAGTTTTTAGTGTTGATTTGTTTTCATGTTAAGGAGAAATTTTCTTGAATCATGTTATTGATTATTTTCTCTCATTAATTTTCTTTATTTCATCCTTCTGATTCTTATCATTCAAATGTTGAATACCCTAGGTTGATTTCATGTAGATTTATATATTTTTTTCTCTTCTACTTTGCATTTTTTTGTTATACTATCTAGGAGATTTGCTCAGCTTTATCTTCTAACCCTTCCATTGAGTTTTTTATTTCTGCTATCATGATTTTCATTTCTTTATTTTTTTAAGATTTTATTTATTTATTTGACAGAGAGAGAGAGAGATCACAAGTAGGTAGAGAGGCAGGCAGAGAGAGGGGGAGCAGAGACTCTAAGTCAGGGCTCGATTCCAGAACCCTGAGACCATGACCTGAGTCGAAGGCAGAGGCTTAACCCACTGAGCCACCCAGGTGCCCCGATTTTCATTTCTAACAGCATATTTTGTTCTCTGAATACTCTTTCTTTGGAGAGCATCATGTTCTTGTTTCATAGATGCAGTGTCATCTCTCATGTTTCTAAGGATATTTATGATAGCCTCTTTCATTGACATTTTCTTCTCCCTTCAAAATCTGTTTTTAATCTGTTGCATTTTCCTGCCTCTGTTAAGCTTGTTTGAGTTCTAGTCCTTCACAGTAGAATCTATTCTCTTTTCTCAGTTTCTGGTGGTCATATATAGGAGTAGGGGCCTAAAACACTGACTGGAATCTCTGAGCCCATTGGTGGGACTTGCTGGTTGTGAACAACACTGTCAAGGGAGATGGCTGAGCCATTTGCTAAGGGACCTCAAAGTCAGTCTCTTCGATGTCAGTTTCACCTTGAACTACTCAAATTTCACAGAGAAGAGTTTTTCAGTCTCCTGCTAGGAAGTTGAAGCCTATGTTTGGGGATTCAAGGAGGGCAAGGAGTAGGGGAGAAGGCTGGGAATCTCAGCATTTGGTTTGCACTCAGTCATTTTTTTCTCCCTATTTTCAGCATGTACCCCTGACTTCAACTGTGTCTGGACTGTCTCTTTTACCTGTCCAGAAAATAAACCACTTGTATTTTGGCCAGGGTGGGAGAGCTTCTTACCAAGCAGCAAGAAGAAAGGAAGGAGATGTAAGGGTCTGACTGCTTTTTTTATTGTGGTAAAAAAATATACAACCTATAATTTGCCTTTTTAACCATTTTTAAGTCTATAATTCAGTGGCATTAATTACATTTACAATGTTGTGCAACCATCACTACTGCCTATTTCCAACATTTTTCATCACACCAACAGAAACTCTGTACCCATTAAGCAAAAACTCCTATTCCAGCTGTGTTTTAAACAGCTTTCTACCAACCCTCTTTATTCCCTTTTCTACCTCCAGTTTCAAAAGTTTCTGGTGCCACCAATTCCTGAGACTTTGAGGACTCTGCAGTGTAAATCTGGTTGATTCTTAGGACTTCTCTTTGTCATGTTAGTTATACAAGCTACCATTTGTCCATCTGCTTTCTAACTTCCAAAGTAATGTCTCCACTCTCATTGTCCCCATCCCTGTGGATTTATTGTGGGGGGGACACTTTACTGATAGTTTCAGTGGCATTTCAGGACAGTATGAGTTAGATTAATGTGCTTAACCCACCATTTTTACCAAAAAGTTCATTGGGTATGCAGATCTTATATCTGACCGCCTTGCCAAATGCTCTGATTTCCAACTACTATCCAGTCTTTTTCTTGAGTTAAGTATTTGATCATGTTGTGTACAAATAATGAGAGCTTTAAGACTTCTTGCAACATGTTCTGTTGAGTTAATGCAATTCCCTCCCTCAAACTACAAATAAGGTAGAAAGTTCAAGAGCTGCACTTGAAAGAAAGAAGGAGAAATGTCATGGTGTCAGAAATCAAGAAAGAAGTCAGAGCTAAAAAGGTACAGGAAAGGTAAAAAAGAGGATTTGAGGTCATGGATCAGGGTTCTAACCCTCACGTAAAACGGAAGATGCTGCCTTAGCTCTTGAAGTGGGGAAGCCGCAACTGAGCTGTAAGAGGTATTTCTTGTGTCCTGTATCATATGCCTTTGGCCAGCCCCTGATTTCCCTATAGCAGAAGGACAGCGTCCATGTCCAATCGGCACTTAAGAGCAGAAGCCATATCACGTGGGGTGTATAAGACCAAGATAAGAAGTTTGGACGGTTTTTATATGGCAGAATAATAGTATCTTACCTATGTTTCCAAAACATACCTGTGGCTGCTGTGTGGAGAAAGGATTATTAGTAGAAGCAGGGAAAGAATTTGGGAGGCCATTGCAGTTGTCAAGGGGAGTGTTCTGATTATCTATTGCTGGATAATGAACCAAATTTAGTAGCATTAAAACAATAACCATTTTACTAAGCTCATGGATTCTGTGGGTCAAGAATTCAGACGGGGCATAATAAAGATAGCTTACTTCTGCTCTGTATCTGGATCTTCAGCAGGGAAGTCTCAACTGAGTGTGGATGAGTTCAAAGGCTAGGAACTATAAAAGCTGGGCTTAGCCAGAATTGTCAACTGGGCCACCTACGTGCTTTTCTTTGGCTTCCTCACAGCATGGCAGCTCAGTCAAGAGGGAGCATCCGTAGACAGTATCCCAAACAGAACCAAATGGAAGCCTCTCATGATCTATCCTGAGAAGTCATGTAGCAGCACTTCCGCCATACTCTATTGGCCAAAGTAGTCCCAGACCCATGCACATTCAAGGGGAGGGAACATCACCCCCACCTCTCAATGAGAGGAATGTCAAAGAATTTGGAGGCTGTGTTTTTTAAAGTGCTAAGGGAGAGATGATTGTGACTGCAACTAATACAATAGCATTAGAGATGGTGGGAGAAGTCAGATGCAAGAGATATTTGGGAGTCAGGCCAAAGAACTTGCTATTGAATTGTGTGCTAGGAAAAGGCAGAGTGTTATTTAAAAAAAAAAAAATGAATCAAGGGTGCCTCCTAGGATTTCAACCCAAGCATTTGGGTAAATGGCAGTGCCATTTATGAGATGAGGGTGGAGTCATCCCAGAAGGTTTTATTTCATTCAAAAGGAAAGGTTAAAAGAAAATTACATTTTTGACTACCCAATATGCACAGATTTTGTGCTTGAAATGTGTCTTCTCATTTAATCTTTAAAACAGCTCTGTGAAGTAGGACTATTTACTTCCCTTTTTTTAAATGTAGTAACCAAAATCCCAAGGATAAGCTACTTGCATAAGGTTGCATGGCAAGTTGGGGCGCCTGGGTGCCTCGGGGGTTAAGCCTCTGCCTTCGGCTCAGGTCATGATCTCAGAGCCCTGGGATCAAGTTCTGCATTGGGCTCTCCGCTCAGCAGGGAGCTTGCTTTTTTCCCCCTCCCCTTGCCTGCCTCTCTACCTCCTTGGGATCTCTCTCTCTCTTTCTCTCTTTGTGTCAAATAAATAAATAAAATATTTTTTTAAAAAAGGTTACATGGCAAGTGAGTTTCAGGGCCAGAATTCAAACTTTCGACTCTACTCTTTCTACTTGACAGTCCTCCCTTAGCCAAGAGCGCATAGGTAGGGAATGGCAGAACTGGACTTAAAAATAAATTCTAGCCCTAAAGCCTCTGCTCTTAACAGTACAGATGGTGACTGAAGGCAACACAGCAGGTTTACTACCAGGGCCCAGCCCATTCAATTAGAAGAATACTGATTCTCTGAAGAAGAATGGCCACGGCCCCACATGACTCCCAGTGCTCCCTGGATAGTCCCATGCACATCAAGATGCTCTGTGCATGGAAGGTGATTCTCAATTTTAAAAGAGGAAAAGGAACAAAAAGGCCTGCCATTAAATGCCTTGACCTAGAAGTCACTCCCTAAAATTTACCCACAGATCATCCATCCACCCAGGACATGGGGTTACGGATATTCCTTGAAGACACGGAGCTGTATGGGTGTTAACCCAAAGGGAACAGCAGTACCATCAACTTTTGAAATACAAGAGAAGAGCTGTTTGTTTTGCTTAAATCCCAAATCTTTGATCATCTGTATCACACATCTTTGATGCTCTGGAATTGATGAAAATTAACACTCAGGTAGGAAACAGGTTAAAGAGACAATGAGAAGTGAGATTTAGGTCTTAGATCTGAACAGCGGCACCTTTTTTCCACCCGGAAGATAAGGCTCCATTCTCTCTCTCTTCCACTGGAAGTGAAGTTTCTTGAGATCATGAACTTATCTGCTCTGCTCATTCAGTCTCCAGTGTGTAAAAAAGAATCTAGTATGGAGTATGTCCTCAGTAAGTACTTGCTGAGTAAGTGAATCAATAACCTACTTTCTTTTCTCTTCTCCTACACTACTGGAGAGGAGCATCTCTTTTCTGTTGGTGAGACCTCAGGATGCCAAATCAGTGCCAGACCTTCCCATCCCGATTGCCCATCACCTGAACCCAGATAACTTCAGCCCAAAAACAGGACAGGGCTTCCCGATGGCTGGCATGCTACCATCCCAGGTGGGCATCCCTCCATTCATGATCATGTCAGTGCCTCACGCAAAATGGTAGTCTTCAGGTCAGCGAGTGCCAGAGGAACCAGGCAACTGGAGACAGATATCCCACCTGTGTCTCTCCAGGATGCCAGTCCTACAGCCAGAAGCAGAGGGGACACATCCTCTGCTATGTCCCCAGCCTATCCCCATCCTGCCCACCCCAATCAGCCAGCCTTGGCTTCATGCCCACAGCTGATACCAGCCTCTCACCCAGAAAAAGGCCTATCTGGGCCACTGGATTTAGCAAGATATTCAACTCCGGATATTCGATAACCCTAGACAGCCATAAAAGGGGAAAGAGAAAGCCAGGGGCAAGAAGGAGAGAAGGAGAAAATGAAAGACAGACATTTGTTTCCAAGGGAATGGGTTTCTGAGGGAAGAGAGGAAAACAGAAAGTGACAAACGCTTCCTTCTTATAATGGCTTCTTCCCAAGCATGTCAAATTCTTCTCTAGAAACTTTAATAATAGTAACCACAAGTTCCTCATGAACTTTGGGGGCAGATGGACCTGGTTTTGATTCCTGGCTGTGGCGTCTGCTTGCTCTGTGGCTTCCGTGGCCCCTCTGGACCTGTCTCCTCCCTGTGAAAGTGGGGAAATAGCTTGTAGGGGGCCCTTGAAGATTCACGGAGGGACTGGATGCAAACTCACCTTGTGCACTTCATGGCCACTCAGAAAGGTGTTTGATTTTTTTTTTCTCCCCTTGCTCCCCCTGCTACATTGAAACCTTGCTTTTGGTTGGCCTCCATTTTTGTTTGTGGGTTTGCCTGTTCCATGGCCTCTTGCAAACTTCTGACCCTGGATTGTGAGCTCAGGAAAGAAATCCATCTATGAAGATTTTTTATTAAAAAGTTGCCATGCCCCAAGCCAGCAGTCAGTTGTTGAAGATGTTCCCGGGAACATGTTTGCCTTCAGTAGGACAGCTCCCCACAAATCCTGTGATGAGGTAAATCAGTGGGCAGCATGGGGAAAGTGAGGTCGTGGGGTAGGGAGAAACAGGCGAGGAAGAGGAAGCTGAGGCCCAGGGAGGTTAACAAGCTCATGCATGTGAGTTAGTAAGTGGCAGAACTGGGATTCCCAGTCAGGCCCATTGAAACCCAAGCCTGACCTCAGAGCATGTAAGCTGGAGGCCTCTGCCACAAGGGACCAGCACCCAGACAGACAGCAGACACCTCCAGGCAGGCCGGCGAGCCTTCAGGGTTGTGGGGAGAAGTGGTAAGGCAGGCTGGGTCCCAGACCATTGTCCCAGGGGATGCTGGGAACTCTTTGGGAAGAATTTGGGGGTGGGGCTGTCCCTGAAATTCAACCGAAGAGCATTTTGTACCCATCAGGGCCATTGATGCCGATAATAAGAGCCAGTTCTGATTAGTGTATCTTATACAGGAAAGGAATATGCTGGAGGAGGCAGAAGAACTAATGTGAATCCAAGAGAACTTGGCACCAATCAGTAGAAGCCTGGCAGCCATGAGTTCCTGAAAGTTCACCCAAGTGAAAAGCTGATGAGGCCCCTGTTGATGGAGCACCCACCCATCACTCCAGTATTCATGGGTCACCATTCCGTCTGCGTTCACAACTCCAGCAGCAGCCCCCAGGAGCTGTGTGTGTGTGTGTGCACGCACGTGTGCATGGGTGTGCACGATGAAGGTGGATTTCCAGACAGGAAGTGGTTAACACCCTCTGCTTCCCAGGTTGGGAAGAATCAACAAGATTCTCTCTGTGCATGGATTTTCCAAATAGAAAGCATGTCTGGATGTATAGCAGCCAAACCCAGGACAATGTCCACCTCGGAAGCTGACCCGCCTGTCCATCCTAGGCAGGGACTGCCACAGAGCTCACGAAAGGTTTTCTCAGTCACTTCCAGGAGGTAAACAGAGCAGGTATTGGGATTTCTAGCTCTGGATCGAGGTCTCCCAGAAACTCCCTAATGTTGCCACAGGGTGTGTCTAAGGGAATCTGCCCATTCACAGTCCATAGCAGACAGGCCAGCCAGCACACAGCAGGCTCAGAAAAGACCTTCTGGCTCCTCTCTTTCTCTCTTTTTAAAGGTTTTATTTATTTATTTGAGAGAACTAGAGAGAGAGAGAGAGAGAGAGAGCGTGCGCACAAGTTAGGGGGAGGGGCCGAGGGAGAAGGAGAAGCAGGCTCTCCGCTGAGCAAGGAACCGATGCAGGACTCGATCCCAGGACCCTGGTATCATGACTGGAGCCAAAGGCAGATGCTTCACTGACTGAGCCACCCAGGGGCCCCTGGCTCCCCTCTTTCTTCTGACAAGCTCAGCATCCTTCTGGGAGACCCTCTCCTTCATCCCCTCTGAAGGCTGGCAAATGACAAAGAATGGGGGCCATGAAGGTCAGAAAAGGGAAGCCAGCTGCCCCATGAGGACGAGGCTTCCCCCTCCGATACACATCTGTGGATCTGGTGCCAGGCCCAGAGAGCAAACATCGGCTCCTCAGCAGCGGTGGGACCTGGCCATGTCACCCAAGCCTCAGCCTATTGCGTCAAATGGGAAATAGTAAAACAGCCGTCCCCCTTACGGAACTGAGGGGAGAATTTGCCAAGAGAAAGAGGCACCCCTGACTATGACCATGACCACCTCCATTCTTACAACCAGCTCCTCGGATGAGCCTCCCTGGGGGGATGGGGGGCAGACCCTAACAGGTTTGCTGGCTGTTTAGTCTCTACACTGGCTACTCTCCTTTCTCTGCCCATCACACATGGAGCAGATCATACCTAGTTTCTGGATTTCCTTTTCAGGTGGCGATCATTTTTGCATGTAGTAAAAGCGCGGAGGCATCTAAGAGAAAATCTTCCCTCGCCTCCGATCTGAAGCACTCCCTTCCCGGTGGCAGGAGGCCATGGTGGGGAAGAAGACGTCACGGGTTTCTCCGTTCTTGTTCAGTCTCCACCCCGTTCACCCAACTGCTTCTGTCTTGTGTAGGAATGAGGTAGCATCTTGAGGAACGGAGGCAAATAAAGGCCACCAAAGCCTTCATTTGGACTTGTATGTTGCGATCTATCATGGATGCCCTTCTAGAGTTTCGTTCTTTTTTCTCCTTTTTTCCTTTTTTAGTTATTGCTGGAAGAACATTTAGTTCTTGTGGTATGAGATCTACCCTTAACAAAATTTTAAATGCATAATATGGTATTGTTCATGATAGACACGTCGTCGTTCAGCAAATCTCTAGAACTTACTTATCTTCTTTCACTCACGATTGCATCCACTGAACCGCGACTCCTCCCTACCCCTCCCCTCCGCCCTGGCAATCACCCATCTGTTCTCTGTTTCCATGAGCGGGACTGGCTAAGATTCCTCATAGAAATGAGATCATGCAGTCCTGGGCCTTCTGTGTCCACCTTATTTCACTTAGCGTAATGTCCTCCAGGTACATCCACGTGTCACGTATGGCAGGATTTCCTTCTTTTTTAAAGCTTAATAATATTCCATCACACACACACACACACACACACACACACACACATTCTTAGACATTCATCTGTCCACAGACATTTAGCTTCTCTCCCCAATTTAGCTATTCTGAACAATGCTGCCATGAACGTGGGAGTACAGAGAGCTGAGATCTTGATTTTAAGTCTTTTGGATATATACCCAGAAGGGCGGGGTTGCTAGGTCAAATGGTATTTCTATTTTTAATTTTCTTAGGACCTTCCATGCTGTTTTCCACGCAGCTACACCATTTTACTTTCCCCGCCACCTTGTGCCAGGGCTCCCATCTCCCCGCAGCCTCACCAACGCTTAGCCTTTGGGTTGTTGCTGTTAGGTTGTTGCTGTTTTGATAACAGCCACCCTAACGGGTTACGAGGCTATATCTCATTCTGGTTTTAACTTGCATGATTAGTAATAGTAAGCATCTTTTTATGTAAGCATCTTTTCTGTTGGCCATTTGTATGTCTTTCTTAGAGAAACAGCAATTCCTTTGCCCCCTTTTAAATCAGGTTATTTGGGGCTTTTGCTGCCAACCGTAGGAATATATAGAGATTTGGGGAGTCCTGCCCTGCCCCTCTGGGGACCTCTCTCTGTACGACACCTTTACGCAAGGGAAGCACTCTCAAGTGGCTCCCTCGTGGCTCCTTCCTGAGCTGACCTCCAGTGGCACAGTGTACACAACTTTGTGGTGGGGGGGCGGTCACCTTGCATGGGGCCTTTCCAAATGGCTTCAATGCCAGCACCCTCTTAAAGACTCAGAAACACTCAACTAGAATAGGAAAGAGCAAGCCCCTCCCACCTCATCCTCTCCCCGTGTTCCGACCCCATGGGCAGTTTCAGCCAGTTCTAGCTTTTAGACGCTTTTTGAGAAGAGTCAGACCCAAACTCTATGCCCTGCCAACTCAAAGACACAAACTATCTTCCCTCAATAAAACTTCCACCTCACTCCACCCAGTATTCTGGGGTCCACAGGATTCCTCACTCCACCAGAGGGGAAGGGCACCCCTGCCCTCCCCGGCTAATATCCTGTCCACTGTTATCAGACAAACTACATAAGAGGCCATTTTATAAACCCACCTTTACCTGGAGTTGGGGTTTTGTGCACAGCCCCATATTCTCAAGAAGAGCCCAAAGGAAGTATGAGTTTCCCAGAGACATGTGTCCTCCAAAATGCTCTGCACATCCAGGAGCACCGCTCCAACCATGGAGCTTGGCTGGGTGGGGACGGCGACACAGAGAGCTGGTCTCCCCCTCCTCTCAGATGTGCTCAATGTCTAGAAGCAGAGACAGGGGTGGGGGCACCTGGGTGGCTCGGTCGATTAAGGGTTTGCCTTTAGCTCAGGTCATGATTCCAGGGTCCTGTGATGGAGCCCTATGTTGGGTTCCCTGCTCAGGGGGGAGCTGACCTCCCCTCCCTCTCCCTCTGCTCATGATCTCTCTCTCTCAAATAAATAAGTAAAATCTTCAAAAAAAAAAAAAAAAAGAAGAAGAAGAAGAAGAAGAAGAAGCAGCCGGGGTGGTCCCCAGGCTCCTGCACACCAGGATCTGAGGACCAGGGCAGCTCCTGAGGAAATGGGAGGAGCTGGGGCTGGGGGCTGGATGAGCCAGGAAGCCAGGGACAAGCTTGCAGGAGCTCAGGAGGTCTGCCCCAGCATACCCAGCACACCTGGGTCCTCACAGAGGGGCACGCTCAGGTCCCCACTGTTTTCCTTTTGCAGAACAAAGAAAAGAATGGGGATGAAAGTGACAACATAATTATAACAAAAAGACTGACAAAGCGGTTGCAATTTGCTTAACTTTTTTCACAAGTGAGCACAGGTCCAGGCTATATGTATTGTCCCATTTAATCTTCCGGACCCTCTGAGGCAGTGAGCAGGCAGAGTAATGGCCCCCAAAGATGTTCCTGATCACCAGAATCTCTGAATACGCTATGTTACATGCAAGAGGGAATTAAGGTTGCAGATGGAATTGGGGTTGCTAATTAACTGACCTTCATGTAAAGAAATTACCTGGATTACAATGAGGGTCCTTCAATGGGGCGGAGAGAGAGAAGAATGAGTGCGAGAGGGAGGCCACATGAGAGACGCTCAGCCAGCCATCGCGGACTTTGAGGACAGAAGGGGCCAGCAGTGCCCCCCACCAGGAATGGGGGGGCTCAGGAAGAGGCAAGGAAACAGATTCTCCCCTGGAGCCTCCCGATGGGAACCCGGCCCTGTAGACTTCTGGGTTTTAATCTAGTGAGACCTGTTTTGGACCTCTGACCTCTAAAAATGCAGGATTACAAACTTGTCCTGGTTTCAGCCACTGGGCCAGGGGTGATTTGTCGCAGCAACAATAGGAAACGAATACGAATGGGTACTCTTATCAGAAGGAAAAACCGAGGGCTGGTTTCTTCCAACTGTGGGTACAGCAAGGCCAAAGATTTCCCCCCTTTAAACTCCCACAACCTCTGTATCCAAGCCTTCTCCCTCCCTTACAGACTCCGGGCTCCTCTCCCTGAATCGAGACTGTGCTGGCAAAGGGGGAAGATGCCACCTCGTGGGAGAGAGAGAAGAGAAGCAAGCGGTTGGGGGGCGCCGGCCAGCACAGGTGGGTGAAAGGAAAAAAGTAACGTCTCCGCAGGGCTCTGGAGGCTGTCTCTGAGCAGATGATGCAGAGTGTGTGAGGGAGGCGGCTGCCGCCCCCCAGCCCATCACCATTCTCCCTTCTGCCTCCCTGCCCCCTCCCCGCCTCCCACTCAGAACCAGTGACTAATTGCATTGCATTTCTCCTTGACTTGCGTCACCCAGCAGAGAGTGTGTGGTTGTTTTTACAGCGTATTCTTTCAGGGATTCGAAGTGACATTTTTAAGTGCCCTTCCCCTTCTTGGAGCAGTACACCCTCCTCTGCTCTCTCCCCCTCGCTCCTTCCCTCTTCCGGGGGCTGCAGGTAAGAACAGCTCAGAAGGCCGGGGGCAGGCCCCACAAAAGCGGCAGAGAGACTGTGCTGCTTCCTGAACCTTGGGAGATCCTGACAAGGGTGAGCCCCTCAGGAGCGACTCCCCCCGCCTCACCCCCACACCAAAGAGCCCACACTGCACAGCTTCCTGAAAGCCACGCCCCCGAGGCTCCTTCTGTCCTTCCTCCCTTCTGCCCTCCCTCCCTCTCTCCCTCCTTTCTTCCAAGAACCTCTTCTGAGCACCAGCTAAGTGCCAGCCCCAGGTACAGAGTGGCAAGCAAGACAAACACAGTTTCTGTCCTTGAGGTGAGGGGTGGAGGGGGAGGTCCGCTGTTAGCCGTCAGCAGACAGGCTGTTACAACACAGTGAGTAAATGCCTCGATGGGGAAGGCTAGAGCGGCGATTACATTGCATTGAGTAGGAAACTAACCAAACCTGGGGGAGGAAAGCTGACCAGGGGAGGCTTCTAGGAGGTGCGGTTACAAAAAGAGGATGAGATGTTGTAGGAGAAGGGGAGGGAATGGGCAGAAACAAAACCCAACACACAATCATCACGGATAGAATACGATAGAAACACTGAACCACTGAGATAAGGAGCTCAGTGTGAGCCTTCGGGAACCTTCGGTGCTCCTCAACGTTCCTCCCCCACAAAATAAGGAAGTTAGGCCAGATGACCTCTAAAATCCCCTCCAGCACCAAAACTCTGGTAGTCAGGATGTCCCATCATTTTATCCTAAGGCAAATGTGGCACTGCGAAGGAGAGCCGTAAAGGAAAAGGCTATGGGCTCGGAATCTGAGGACCTGTATTTTAAAGTTTTATTTATTTATCTGTTGGATAGCAGAGGGGAGAGGGAGGGGCAGAGGGACAGGGAGAGAGACTCTCAAGCAGGCTCCCTGCTGAGCACAGAGTCCGACATGGGGCTCCATTTCGCAGCCCTGAGATCACGACCTAAGCCGAAATCGAGAGTCAGGTGCCTAATGACTGAGCCACCAAGGTGTCCCCGAGGACTTGTATTTAAATCCAGGGCACATGACTCCTGTAGAAACTTGGGCAGGGCACACAAGCTCCTTGAGCCTCAGTTTCCTCATCTGTAAAATGGGGGATGAGAATGTTACTACTTCACAGGATTATCAGCAGAATCATGCTGAGAAATGGTAAAGAGAGACTGTACCTGCAAGTGTATATTGGGCCCCCTGAAGCTAAGTTCTGAGCTACCATTGCCATAGGTGTGCCTACTGGCCCACACAGAATGTTAAAACACAGGGATCTGGTTTTTGTTTGAGTTTCAAGCAGAGTGTCTTCCCATCAAAAGAAGGGGGGTGCTTGAAACCCCAAATGGCAGGGGTCAGAGAGCACAGGAGTACAGCCAACAAAATGCTGGTAATCCCGAACGGCTTTATAATTCCTGCCAGAGAAGCCACGGATTGGGGTAGGGAGCCGGAACATTGCAGGGCCCTCCACAGACTATATCACCAAAGACTTCCCATTCCAAGAACCTCAAAGTAAGAGCAGGCATCTGAGCACAGAGTGGGCCATGAGGACAAGAATACAGAGGGCAATCAGACCAAAATCCATAGCCAGCCTCAAATCTGCAAGCCTGCTCCTTAGTGAGGGAGATGCAGAGACCGACATCAGGACCTCCCACACTGACTCTGCGTATGGGGAATCACCGGCCAACTGTCCCACGAGCAGCCCTCCCCAAGAAGTAGTTCGGACAGCCTGAAGTCTCCAGTTGAAGACGAGCTCTTCTCCATGTGCATGCCTGAGCTGGTGGACTGTGTCTGACAACCGCAGTCAAGATTCCAGTGCCAAGAGGGAGCAAAACCAGGCAAGCCACACCCTTCCAGAACTCTGTCTGGGGGCGTGCTGCTCTTAGAAAATACCTAGCATAGCATTTGGCACACAGTAGCACACAAATGTTACCTGAACAACATCTTACTGTGTCTATAATTTGTAAAGTGATTTTTCATCCTTTATCTCCTTTAATCCTTTACGATAACCCTAGGGGGAAGTTGCTGTTACAATATTCACGGGGGGAGCCAGGAGTGCTCTTCACCAAACACTTCCGTATCTCCTTTCTGGGCACATGGGAAGACTGTACTTCTCTGCATCCTTGGAGGTGGCCCTGTGACTTGCTCTGATCCATGAAAGGGGAGCGGAATGATTCGTGTTACTTCCAGATGGAAGCTGTATGAGGCAATGTACCATAATTTGCTCCCACTCTCCTTATCCAAGTGTCACAAAAATTGGCAACATTTCCAATGGTAACTCTTTTTGTCAATCCGAGTCTTATAAAGAAGTCTTATAATGAAGGTGACATGTAGCAAAGCTCTCAATAGACCAGGATGAACATGGAAAGTGAACAAAAATAAATCTTTGTGGTGTTAAGCAACTGAGATTTGGGGGGGTTGTTATGCTGCACGAGACTATGCTGACTGATAAACTCACGTCACAGATAAGAAAGTCAAGGCTGAGTTAGGTTAAGTGGATTAACTTGCCTTAAGTAACACAGCAAGATAGTGGCAAAACCAGGATTTAGAGGATATTCTCCCTGATCCTAAGTTCAATATTACAAAACTATTTTGGGTTTGGGGGGGGGGTTTAAAAAGATTTTATTTATTTATTTGACAGACAGAGATCACAAGTAGGCAGAGAGGCAGGCGCAGAGAGAGAGAGGAAGAAGCAGGCTCCCTGAGAATCAGAGAGCCCGATGTGGGGCTCAATCCCAGGACCCTGGGATCATGACCTGAGCCAAAGGCAGAGGCTTTAACCCACTGAGCCACCCAGGAGCCCTTCAAAACTATTTGAATCTTGAACTTGGCCCCTTTGGAACGAGAACTACAGGACTTCTTTATCCTTGCCATCAGTCCCTAGGATCCTAGCTTCTGGTAGAAAAGAACACATGAAACAAGTCAGTTCATGACTATCTCCTTTGGGTTGAAACTTCCAAGAGATTTGGAACTTCCCAATTATAGTCAAAGCTCATACTTTGCGTCATTGGTAAGCTGACAAAGTCCTACACCATGCCTCAGCTTCCCTACTAATGGCACTCAGACAATATGACCTAGGTAACCAGGCTTTTCCTATTTAGGGCTTTGAGAGGAGACAAGTACAGGCATCTGGGAAGAACCAAGTGATGGTATAAGAAGGGAAGCCAGAAGTCCCACCCACAATGAATCACATTCAGCTCAGCCAGATGCCAGACCAGCAGATCGCTCTGGAGAAGCCTGTGTGGGGTCTGGGAAAGCTGAGGATAACTGTCGATGGAACTCAGTCTCTGACGACAAGAAGTGAACTGAGTTCTTAGATGTACAGGGGCATCCCGCATGGATTGTTCTTCTAAGAAGAGAAATAGATCAGCTCTGTACTAGGAGGTAAAAATAGCCCAGAGTCACTGCTCTTGGCTTAGGCTGCTGGTCTAAGAATTTTAATGGAGGACCTGGATATACCACATAGCCGGTCTCACCCCAGCCCAGTCCTGCATAGTAGCCTCCCGGGTAGCCTGTCAGACCTGTGGTCACTTATAAATGTCCCTTAGAGGCGCCTCTGGGTTCACTCAGCCTCACCCAGCAGTTCCAACATGCTTGGGTAACGCGACAGGTGTGGTCTCCTCCTTTGTGGTATCCCAGCTTCCCTAAAGGAGCACAGGGATGGCCAGACAGGTAGGGACTGGTGTAAATCAAGCATTCACCAGGTATCGGGCACTGCCCCAGGCATTCTGCACATTCAAGTCATCTAGATGTCACAATCTCTCTGTCAGATTGATGCTGTTTTGTTCATTTTGTGATGAGAAAACCGAGGCTCAGGAGATAAGTACCTTACTTAGTACAGTGGCCTCTGCAGATGAAGCACTCACATGAACACTAATTCTTACTATTGTCACTGTCATCATCGTTTTCATCATTTGGAAGATCCAGACTTTAAAGAATTCCATGGTGTCTCCAAATCTCCTCTTTCAGACGTCAGTAATGCCTTAGATCAACATTTCTCAGACTTGGATACAAATGAGAACTACTTCAGAAGTTCTAAAATATTCGTGGATTCTGCCTCAATCCAATTAAATAAAGATCTACAGGTTTGGGGCATAGGCTATGACATGTTCTCTTGCTTTCCAGATAACTGTAATATCCGATCTTGGCTGGAGAACCACTGACCCGGTGGAAGAAGTTTATAGCCACCTTTCTACTCACTCACACGTCTACTGTCTCACTCTCCTATGCAGTGGGAGGGGGTCTCTAACATCTGATTTTCCTGCCTTAAATATTAGAGGCCTAATCTCTGATCATTAAGGATTTGTCCTTCCATGGGGAAGTGATGTGTGTGATTGCTGAAGTAAGCAGCCTCTAACGTGGCCCCCAAATTTGATTCCCTCCCCTCTTCCAGAAATTCATACCCTGTGCAAGCCCCTCTCCATGAGTGCAGGCTGGATTTACTGATTCATTTCTAATAAAGACAACAACATGCAAAAGGGATGGGATGTCACTCCCGGTATGGGGTTATAAAAAGACAGTAGCTTCCATGCTGGGTACCCTCTTTGGTTCTCACACTTGCTCACTCTGAAGGAATTGGGCTGCCATAGTGTAAGCTGCCCTATGAAGAGGTCTACGTGGCCAGGAACAGATGTCTGTAGCCAACACCTCACAACAACGAGAGGGCTGCCAACGGCCACGTGAGCGAACTAAGAAGCAGATCCCCGACGTCCCCCATCAAGCCTTGAGAGGACTACAGCTCCAGCTGACCTTAATTACAGCCCGGTAAGAGACCCCAAGCCAGGAGGTAACTGAATTTCTAATCAATAGAAGCTGTGAGGCAGTAAATGTTTGTTGTTTGAGCCATGAAATTGAGAGGTGATCTGTTAAGAAGCAATAGATAACTAATACAATTATCCTTAGGGCAACAGTATTATGGTAGGCAGAAGAACACCCTTCCTCACATCCTACACCCTGGAACCCTTAAATATGTTCATAGCAAAATGGATTTTGAAGATGTGATTGAGTTAAGGACCTTGAGATGGGGAGATTTCCCTGGAATACCCAGGGAGGCTCAGTGTAATCACAAGTGTCCATAGATGGGGAAGAGAGGGACAGGAGAGTCAGAATCAGAGATATTGCCTGCATAGTAAGAAAGACTCGATTGGCCATTGCTGGCTTTGAAGATGGAGGTAGAAACCTCAAGCCAAAGAATGCAGGTGCCTCCAGAAGTTGGAAGAGGCAAGGAAACCTTCTCCCCAGAGCCTCCAGAAAGAATGTGACTTTGCCAATACCTTGATTCTAATCCAATGAGATCCATTTCAGACTTGTGACCTCCAGAACTATAAGATTTTTTTTATTTGTGGGTTTTTTTAAGCGTATTGATACATACGCTTATTGCATATTGATATATAGAAAGATGATGTATTTGTGGGTTTTTTTTAAGCATGGTAGCGTATTACAGCATGAAGCAGACAGCACTGGCCAGTTTGTCTACACAAGTATATCAGGCTTGACATTGCTGTAGGAAGCTAGGCTTTGGCTAGCAGGGTTACTGGGATG
This sequence comes from Lontra canadensis, assembly GCF_010015895.1. NCBI lineage: Eukaryota > Metazoa > Chordata > Mammalia > Carnivora > Mustelidae > Lontra > Lontra canadensis. The sequence goes on from NW_022631088.1 coordinate 1,278,374, forward strand.
AAGCTATGGGGTTCATGAAGATAAGGATGAAGTAGCTAGTCTGCCCCTCAAGAGAAACCAAATGGAGTAGCTTGGTCTCCCAGTCCCAGAGCACTCGCCTGACACCCACCCACCAGCTTTCACACAAAAGCACACCCCAGATGAACACTTTTAGAGACAAACAGGGCAGGAGAGCGGTTATGCCTTTCCACTATCTCCAGGTACCAGCCAGGCACAGAGCTGCCCATGCAATGCTCAACCAGCTTCCCTGGTAGGACCACCCTCTGCCATCTCAACCACCAGAAAACAGAGCTTGGGTCAAGAGCAATGGGGCAGGACTGGGGACCCCCTAAACCTCGAGGCCACTGAGCTTTTCATAGCCATATCTGACTTTCCTTTACTCAGACAAGTAATCTCCCCACCCCCACCCCAGAAGGCCCAGGAGTTTGCCCACTGGATTGTGGTTCCTGTAAGATCTCCCACTCAACTTAGGGGGTCCAATTTTGTCCCTAGTCAATCAATGAAGTAAGTGAGGAAACCAAGTCTCAGAGAAGTTAACAGATTTCAAAGGCCAGATTAACATCCAGATTTTCTGATTCCAGCCAGACGTTCTGTCCACCAGACCACATCCTTTCCCACTTGTAGCAAACGAGCTCAGATTAAAACCTAATGACTAGGGCCATGAGATAGACTATGGAGTTCCAAGCCAGGCTCGGTCACAGAATTAATGTGCCTCCCTCCCTATGCCTCAACTTCCCTGTCTATAAAATGACGACCTCATAGGAACCGTGACACAGAGTCTGTGATAGTGTCCAGGCACTGCGGAGGAATACAGAAATACCCAAAAAGTCAGTAGTCACCCGTACTCGGTGTTCCAGACCCAAAGCTAGAAACCATAAGGAGGAAAAAAAAAATTTTTTCTCCAAAAGTTTTTTTCCCTAACAAACTTTGAAAACTAGAATGTGGGTGTGAGCACTACTTTGAGAGTTTATGAAGTGACACGTGAATCACCTGTCAGGGAGCCAGGATTGGAATGCTGGTTTTAATTACACCGAATATTTCACTTTCTTATGCAGAGGCATAATCAATTATCTTATTTAAAGGCATTACGATAATGTGTGTGTAAAATGGAGCCATTCCCTGTATTGCATTAGATTCTACTAATTATAGGAGAATGTTTGGAGCTAAAATGTCAGCTTGTCATCCGGATGGCTTGTAATTCAGGATTTGCATTCACAGACGAGAAGGGAACTCTGACAAAAATTGCACTCAGCTCAAGCTCGTCTGGCCCTGGCCTCACTGGCTCCCGCAGGGTGGAGGGCACCGGTCTTTGCTCTGCCCCGACTCCTTCTGCCAGGTGGGGGCTCCATTCCCTTCCTGTCCCCAAGAGGTCCAGACAGAGGGGAAGCAGTCAGTACAGGATCAGATGGCCACAAACCACACCAGTCGCAAAAATGGAAAAGCAAAATTCCCCTTGAAGACCCACCTTGCCTCCTATTTTGTTGTCGTCCTAGTAACTGAAATTCTAAAAGTGATGTTTAAAGAGATTTGGGTTCCAAAGAATTGACAATCTTTGGCTTTCTTGGGACTAACGATCTGATTCGATTTAATTCAATGCAATGAATATTTTCTGAGTGCCTACTATGTGCAGCAGAGCCAGGGACTTGGCTCAGGAGGGCACTGGCTAACAGCGCGGGCTCTGGAGCAGACCAGCTCTAGAACTTCCTCGACGTGACCTGTGAGCCAGGTTAGCATTCATTCATCTGATTCCCTGCTTGTGAGATGGGGAGAGTAGGTCACTGTTAAAGTTGAGACAGACGATCTCTGTGGAGGGCTTAGTAGGAGGCTGACATCAATTAAGCCGTCCGCAAAGCTTAGGTCTAGCTATGGCTGCAGCCAGGGTCACAAAGTATGGGAGCGAGACACCCCAGCAGGACAGGCATTCAGCGAGGGAAGGCTCCCTGCCCTCAGAGGGGTAATCACACTAGCACCCACTTTCCCATCACCATTTGCTTGATAGCAAACGATTTCAATTCCTCTTTCTCACTTCAGCCTCCCAAAACTCAGACGATTATTCCCCGCCCAGAAAAAATAAAACGGACCTTTCTGAGCCATGAAAGAGTGGATTTGTTTCTTCCGAAATAACCCCTTTGCCAACAGGGAGCAGGATAACAGCCCCATTGGACAGAACAGGGTTTACATTCAAAGTCTCCTTCCCCTGGTTGAATTCTCCTTTTACCAGACCATCTGTCCAATCCTACCCAGACGCTGGACATGTAGTCCTGACCTGTCCGGAGGGTGGAGACCCAGGGCTGGGTCATGGCAGGAACCCTTCCTCCAACAGCAAGTAAAGAATGGAAACAGCCTGACCACACTGGCTGATGTCAGGGGGCCAGGGTGGGCCGGGCCCAGGGTGCCCCTGAGAGGGGACATTAATTCATCATCCTTCTCCATGGTGGGCACCTTTCCCACTCCAGGTCAGCTGGCTATGGCCCTTCTCCCCTCCCCACTCTTGCCCAGGACCCAGGCAAGCTTCCTTGTATCTACCTGCATCTCGGGACTCTCATCTTACTGCCACATGAGACTCATGCCTCCATGCCTCCACGGGGCTCTGTGACTCGGATGGTTCCATTCTCCTTGGTTGAAGAGCCCAAGCCCATGGTCTGGCCCACCTGGACATGCTCTGCTGCCTCCCAGGGGCTCCCAACAGGGTCAGGCTAACTATGACTAACTCAAAGCTAAGTACCTCAAACACCTGATCAAGATCATGCTACTTCACCCCCTCTTTCCTGGCTCCTTTATCCCCTGTTCTTCAGACGCCTTTAGACATTCAGGACACTTGTAAAGGGGACTGGGTCTCTGCAGCTCCAAGGAGAATGACCACGCTTCCCCATTCTGTCTTCCCTGGGCTTTGCTCTTTCGTGGAATTTTGGTGTTTGACAGCAGAACCACATCGGGGGCACCCCTTCTCTTGAAAAAAAAAAAAAAAAAAGCTCTTCATTTTCTAGCCTTAAAGCTTCTTCTTTTGGGGCACCTAGGTGGCTCAGTGGGCTGAGCCTCTGCCTTTGGCTCGGATCATGGTCTCAGGGTCCTGGGATTGAGCACCACACTGGGCTCTCTGCTCGGCGGGGAGCCTGTTTCCCCCTCTCTCTCTGCCTTCTGCTCTGCCTACTTGTGATCTCTCTCTCTCTGAAAAGTAAATAAATAAAATCTTTTTTTTTAAAGCTTCTTTTGATTTGTTTTTATAACTTTTTTTTGTCTTTTAAAAGCTATCATATGTGGGGTGCCTGGGTGGCTCAGTGGGTTAAGCTTCTGCCTTCGGTTCAGGTCATGATCTCAGGGTCCTGGGATAGAGCCCCGAGTCGGGCTCTCTGCGCAGCGGGGAGCCTGCTTCCCCATCTCTCTCTCTCTCTCTCTGCCTGCCTCTCTGCCTGCTTGTGATCCCTCTCTGTCAAATAAATGAATAAAATCTTTAAAAAAAAAAAAAAGCTATCACATGCCAATAAAGAGCATTGAATATAGAAAATTTGAAATGTCAAAAAAAGTAGAAAAAAGAAGGGGGGGGGGAATCACCCATCAATCTTTGGCCAGGAGGCCATGACACTTAGCATCTCCTTGGTGCATTATAGAGATGTTGTTTTTTTTTTAAATAAGTCGGACCACAAGCTGAGATTGGAAATGAGCTGCCGTCAGAGCATCGTGGAGGTAGGTGTGGAATCCACTCATCCGTGAGGATGTGACAGTTTGCATTCCCTCCCAAAACAAAGAATTTCCTGAGGTCAGAGCCCCCATAGACTCAATCTTTAGGAGGCCATGCAGGGACGGCTACCCCGCCTGTTACTCGAGCTATCCTTTACTTCAATCCCTGGAGAAACCTGGCACATCCACAGCCCAGGTCCCTAACCTGGCCCTCGGGTCATTGCTGTGATCCGAATGTGACTTCGCTCCCTCCATTCCTATGCTGAAAGGCAATAAACAGTATTGGAAGCTGGGACTTTGGAAAGTAAGCAGATTGTGAGGTGGAAGCCTCGTGGGTGGCCTCAGTGCCCTCAGAGAGGTCCCTCGTCCTTCTGCCGTGCATGGACACAGTGAGAAGACGGCGGATGACGACCCAGGAAGCCAGTCACCACCAGGCACATGTCCTCACTGTCCTGGCACCCTGATCTCTGACTTCCAGCCTCCAAAATGGTGAGAAAGAAATCTCTGTTTTTCCTAAGCATTGTTATGGCAGCCAGAACGGACTAAAATAGCCATCTTCCAGGCTTTGGTGGGCCCTGCTCCCCTAGAGTCCCACACCTCCAGCCCTGAGCCCAGAGCACATACCCAAGTGCACTTCAGAGTCTCCTTGTCACACTCAGCTGCGCAAAGCCCAGCCCGTTCATCTCACCCTGAGACCTCCCGGCCGCCGCCACCACCACCTTCCTCAGCAACACTGCTGGCTCACTTCCCCCAGCTGGCGACCTCCAAGGTGTCTCAGACTCATCCTTCTTGCTCGTACGAGACCCTCATCAAGTCCTGGCTTTTGGTTTTGGAAAGGTCCTGCGCGTCCTGCCTCTGCCCTCCTCCTGCCGCGACCGCTGTCACCGCTCCTCAGTGTGGCAGTCAATGTCCTTCCTAAGCAGCCTCAGTCTCCCTTCCCAGGCTCATTGACAGTATAAGGCAAACTCTCTCCCCAGAGAGACTTACTACGTCCCAGACACAGTCCCAAGCGCCTGTCACCAATGCCTGCTGCCCCACAACTAGGTGTTCGTGGTCGGGCTGGTGCTACATCTGAGAACCCAAGGGGCAGAGGAGTCAAGCATTTCTGTTATTTATGAATCGGTAACAAAGCACCCTACAACTCAGCGCCTTGAAACAATGACGAATTTTGATTTCTTACAATGTGGACTTACGGTCTGGGTGGTCCTCCTGCAGGTCTTACCTGGGATCACTCCGCTGAGGGCTCCCCTGGAGCTGGAAGGTTGCCTCACTCGTGTGTCTGGCAGCCAGTTCTAGGTGCTAGGAGCAGAGTGTCTACGCTCTCCTCCACACGGGCTCTCACCCTCCACTAAGCTAGACAGGCTTCCTTTCATGGTGGGCTCGGTGCAGCATTCCAAGAGAGTGGAAAGCAAGAGCTATAAGGTCTCCTAAGTCCCAGGCTCCAGAACTCGCCTAACAATCCTTCCACCATATTCTATCGGTCAAAGTGAGCCACAGGCCAATACAATGTGACGGAGATGAAACGTACTCTCCTCCTAGTGTGAGGAGTGTCAACATCTCATTGCAAAAGGAACACAGGGGGCTTGTTTCATTGAGGGCCACTTTTAGAAGGAGGTACTACACTAAAGGACTTGTCCACAGTCACTCACTCAACCCAAAATCCCCGGTATCTGAACCAGGGTCTTCTGATGCCTACGTGGTCCCATTTTCCCATCTGCTGCCAGACCCGCTTCCTACCAAGAGGAGGCCATCGGTGGATGGGTCACCCAGGATAGTCACGGTGGTGACAATGGCTGCTTGAGCTGTGCCACCCTGAATGAAAGTGGCTGTCAACTGGGCCAGCACCACCTCACCTTCCAGGAGTTCTGGCTGTGACAGCTGCTGCCCATCCTACCTTCCCACTCGCCGCATCCAGTTTGGCTCCAGCAAGCAGCATAATGCAGGGCCCGAGAACTCCCCCAGGTCTCCAGACTCCATTAAGGAGCTGATTAAAGTTTGATGCTCCCATTTAACACCTATTAGCAAACACAGTGCCCTCCTGCTTGGAGAGAGAACTTGGAAGAGGGGGCCTCCCCAGCTCTCAGCAGCACCTTTCCTTGCCAAGGTGGCAAACCGTTAGATGGAAGAAAGCAGAAGCAGAGCTGGATGGGGGAGGGAGGACCAGCAATTCCTGAGCCCCAAAGCAGGACGGAGAGCTTAAGTCCTCAAGTAGCAAGTGTCCCACAGTGGATGGTGAGACTGGGTCAGAGATGAGAAACTGGCATCCAAGAAAATAAGACTTAAGGGATGGTGAGAGGCCCCCTACTTTCTACCCCCTTCCCACCAGGAAAAGATCTAAATTGTCCAAGATCATGAAATGTATCATGGGAATGAGCGTAATCAGGATATAAATGTTGATTTACAGAAAGGAGTATATCTCTGTTCCCAAGGTCAGCTATGGGAACTCCTGGAAGAAACTCCCAAAGGGAAGGGAATCAGGAAAACTGACAGCCTTCCATCTCTCCTTCTTAAACGGAATGACTTAGGGGCACAGCATGTTGAATTGGGGGCGGGAGGGAAGACATAATCAACCGACTGTAGACTGAGCACTTAGTATGTGTTGGTCCCTGGCACAAAGAGGAGCTTACACAGAGCAGGAAATAGAAACTCTACCCTCAAGGAGTGCATAATTTCACAAGGCTACAGGTGCACACACACCTGGAGTTACGTACCAGTATAAGGTGGTAAAAGCCGCAGAGAACCAGGATTTGATTCCCAAGCTTTTCACATACTAGCTGTGTGGGCAGCTTCTAAAAAGTTAATTCCAGTCCTCCTAGCTCACACTTAGTAAACAGTGTCCTGTGGCTATGGCAGAGAACTCTAAAGGGCATTTCCCCGGTGACCTTGAAGGCTGAGGTGGCAGCCATTAGGAGGAGCCTAGCAAGTCATGGTTAATCTTAAACTTTAGCATCCTTGCCTGTAAAATGGGGATGATAATACCCATTGAATTGGGTTGTTATGAAGATGGGATGATATAATGCACATGAAAGCACCTTGTGAATGTTCAAGAGCAACTCAAGGTCACAGCTTTAGGATTATTACAAGTGTTAGGAGAAAAACCTTCCTCCTCAAGATTGTACACCTTCCTGGGGTTACTGTACTAACAATAGAAATTGAGATGTTTTAAGGTTTATCCTGTTAATTTTTTTCCCTATGAGGCCCTCTCCCTGAGATACAAAACCCTCCCAGTCCTACCCAATAACCATGACCTTGGTTATATCCCCTAATAGGTGTTTTCATAGCAGAGCCCATGATAGTCCTGTGGGGAACAGGGTGACTGGGGGAACCCTCTGATGACCCTTGCCTATAATTTGGAGGTTCCCCCAACACACCCACCTCCCCCTCAGGATCCTGGGTTGACCGATGGCTCCCATTATCTCTGCTTCCTCGTTTGGCCTTTTCCTCTATCCGGGGGTCTTTTGCTCTGAGACTCAATGCCTTTGGCTTCCCTTTTACCTTAGCCAGCCCTCAGCACCAGTTCATGGGGAGTGATGCAGACATCACAGCACCATGGCAACAGGGGAGGTCTGGCTGGCCACAGAAGCCCCGGAGGGAGGTGGGGGCCCAGTTCTACCTTGAGGAACACGTCTCCCTGAATTTATAGGTACAGGGTGGCCCCAGCAGAAGGATGCTGTTCCTCTCTGGGGGCCAGGGCAGCAAAGATTCTGTTGTGGATGGTGTGAAGTGGACTTGAGGGAATGGGACTGGAGCCATGAGGTGGCCAGGCCTTCCCTGCCAGGCTGGACAGCCACAAGTGATCTACAGATAGTGACAACGCACCAGAACTTGGACACTTTTGAGCAGTAGAGGCACGGAATGGAACTACAGTGGTCCCCCTTTTCCATGGAGAACACGTTCCAAGACTCCCAGCAAAGCCATCCCTGCTACTCCCAGGAGACTCAACTGCTTTCTTTTTTCCCCCTATGCCAGAGGTCTGCAACCTACAGCCCGAATCCCACCGACCACGTGCTCTTCTGTGGACCACAAGCTGAGAATGGTTTTTACATTTTGAAGCATTTGAAAAACACCAGAAAAATAATATCAGGACACATGAGCATGATGTAAAAATCAAATGTCAGTATCCGTAAATAGTTCCATCAGAATTTGGGCACGCACATTTGCTTTCCTCCTCTCAGGCTGCCTTTGCACTGCCGTGGCAGGAGACTACGTGGCCCCCAATCTAAACAGGCTACTGTCTGACCCTACCTAACAGGAGAGCTTGCTGACTCCCACCCTGTGTTGCTATGCTTTTCATTTCAAAGAGCTCTGACCCTAGGACCACCAGTCTTTTCCATGGACTAGGAGCGACCTGAGGACGAATTTTGTTCCATTCTATCCCTTGGGCCTCTTCCAGACTCTGGCAATAGTAGACGCTCAATTAATGTGCTGTTCCCAGAGAAAATACCTCTTTGACAGCCCCAGCTCCCGCAGGCAGGTCTAGTGCCTGGGGTCAGGTACTGCCACTCGCTTTAGCCCCCCAGCCCAGGCAGTAGTAGGGTCAGCTGAAGATACTCCCCGAAGCAGACAGCAGGAAGCATTACTCTCACCTACAGACATGGAAATCGCAACCTAACAAGCGAAGGGGCCTTCCCTAAGATCACGCGGGTAGAAGGGGCAGAGCAGAGATGCCCGTCCAGACCTTCCCTGCAAACCTCGCCCTACCCCCTCACCTTGTGCAAACAGGAACCACACGCCACTGGGCAGAGGGACCAGGAGAGCCCTTCAGCCCCAGGGAGCTGGGATTCCCTCCACAGCAGAGTCCCAGGACCAGAAGCAACTCCCCGGGAATGTTTGTTGCGTGGGGTTTATAAGCAGCATTTGTCTAATAAAGTAATTTCTGAACATCTCACATCCCCTAATTACTTGTCACAATACTGTGAGGCATCTCCCAGCATGCTTGTTTTTCCCATCGCTGGCACAGAGTGGGAGCTCCTGGGCCTGGGAGGCAGAGATAAATATAGCCACTCATTTACTCACCAGTTGGGTTGCCTGCATGCACAACGATACACGTTGCCACCCCGCCACATGCCGAGCCCATGCACGTACGCACAGGGAGTGATGCTGCTGGCCCTGCGTGACGTCGCTGGCACTTCCTGGACCAGCCCTAATCTGGAAAGGGGCACAGCTTTGTCCAGCGCAGGGCTGACTGGCCACAACTGGGACTGTTCTTTGGGAGTTACTGAGAGACAGATTTGGGTGAGATACAAGAAGGAACTTCTCTAAAGACGCCCAACTAAGGTCATTTTTCTCCAGGCAAGGACGTGTTAGCTTCTGAGGTTCCCACAGTTTCCAAGCCCAAGACATTCTGTACTTAGAAATACTCCAGCCATTTCACCTCAGCCTCCAGGAGCTCAGATTGGAAGCACAGAAGAGCTTGGGCAGGGGGTGGTTAGGGATAGGGAGGTAAGGCAAAGCCCTCACACAACATTTCCGCAACCCATGGCTTTCTCTGGAGTCAGTTGCTGCCTCCTGTCACCAGCTCTGCCTCTTGGAAGAATCAGGAGCAGAGCCATGAGGTGGTGACATATGTGGTCTCAATTCTTTCTTTCCTGGGTCCACACTCCCATCTTCCCTCAGCCATCCCTTCTGGTGTGCCCTGCATTCCCCTGCCACAACTCCCGGATTCCCAGCAACCCCTTCCCAGAGCCTTGACCGGAGCCTTTATTTCTCCACGTTGTGGTTTAGAAGCCCCAGATAAAGTGCTCCAGAAAGAATGTGTGTTTTCCCCTCTTTCCATATATGTGTATGAACAAACCTGGCCCCACATTGTCCAGAAAACAGCCCCAGCCTAGAAAGAATTGCTTCCTCCAGACAAAGTCTCGTATCTCTCATGCTCTTGCTCGAGGTCCTTCTCCCTTGCCAGGCTGCAGATGGACACAGCACTGAAACACCTCATTGGGTCGTATCTGTCCTGCTCCTCCCAATACTGTAGGGACTCATGCCTGGGGTACACAGGACTCCCCTGCTCTCTGATGTCATTCTGCAAAACACCAGGGCTTCGGTGTGCTCACAGCAATGCCCTCTGAGCCCATAGATAAAGCACGGGGGCATCTAGCAAACTTCAAGAATGGCTGCAAAAGGCTTTGGACAAGACAGACAGGTCATGCCACTTGGAGCAGATTTGAGAGGACAGGTCTCTCCAGTGTAGATATGTCCCTTAAGGGACCCTGATTGCCAGCACTTCTGCCCAGACACCAGGGTCCAGCTGAGGTCTTCCCAGCCAGTGCCTCGTTTCTCTTTGGTTATTCCAGAAGACCAGATTTTTTTCTTTTTCCTTATCATTCCGTCCCTTGTTCTATTCCACTCCCTGGCCAAGCTGAAGTCTCCTGCAGTCCCTTGTCAAGCCTGGGAATCAAAGTAGAATAAAAAATGACTCCAGCGTGGGTTGAAATTGTATCTCTGCAGAGTCTTAGCTGGGTTCACCTGCTACAAGCCACTCAACTTCTTTGAGACTCAATTCCTTCATCTGTAACATGGGGGTTGTAATATCTGTCTCTAATGGACAGCTGCCCTTTGTCGCTATCCAACAGCCACTCTCCCATCTTCTGGAGTCAACCCCATTATTTTCCACTGAGAAGACCACAACTTTCTCACTCTTAATCCGTGTGGTTTAGGTGGGGCTGGTGCCCCAGCACCACAAGTGGGCAGGTTGCCCTGGGTTGCCAGTGAGGGTATAGCAACAGCCTGGCTCTGGTGGTGATTGGCTCAGAAAAGGCCATGTGACCCAGGCCAAACCAATGAGAGTCAGTCCTGGGATTTTTGCTGAGGCTCTCTTCCTTTGGAGATTGCTACCAAGGCAGAATAACAGTCTAGAGCTGCTGGTGGTCACATTTGCCACCACGTGAGACACACCTGTCAGAGGATGAGACTAACACAGAAGAAACCAGAACTGAGAAATACAGAAAGAAATTCCTTCGGACATTATTTAAAGAGCTGGACCTAGCTGTGTCTAATGTTCATCCCTAAGCCTCCCAATGATGTGAACCAATCAATTTCTTCTAAGTGAGTTTGAGTTGAGTTTTCTTCTTACCGGCAACGAAAAGTCCTAACTAATATACTACCTCCGGGCTTTTGTCAGAATCAAATGAAACAGCATATACAATCACCTCACAGACTGCTGGCACATAATAAGAACTCATTAAATATTAGTCACCTTCCCAACAAGAGGAGGAAGGGAAAAGTGCCAGTGGACAGAAGACTGAGAACGCAAGAAAGATGTATAATCAACAGAACAAGAGCCCAGAGGAGCCCAGGAGGGATGAGATCAGTGCGCAGGTGGGAGGCTTAGCCTGAGCACAGACAGAGCAGGGGAAGGGACACCCATTTTGGGGGGTTGGCAGGAAGAAACTCTGGGGAACTCAGGAAGGCTGAGGTGGGGAGCAAGAACAGCAGCCTGGTTTCCTCAAGCTCAGAGTTGGGGGTCCTCTGCTACATGGCCACGTGGGTGGCCTCAGAGGGTTGAGGACAGTGCAGACAGGCTGGGTCAGCTGCTATAATTGTCAGCATGAGGAAAAGGGCAGATTGCAGCAGAGCAAAAAACCCACTGCCCACGGCCGGCTGCTGCGGACCAGATCCAAGTGGTCTCGTGCCTTTTCTCCTACCATGTTTCTTTGGCTCTCATTCTATCCCCCTTTTGATTCTGAAAAGAAGAAACTATATCACACTTCCCAGGAGACATGCTCAGGGACCCAAGGTCAGGAACTCCCCACCCCGAAAACACAGAGCCTTTGCTGGGAGCAGCCCCCCTCTTGTTCTTCTCCCGCTGGAAAGAGAGAAATTGGTTCACAATGGAAGTGACTCTTGCACTTAAGCTCTGTCTCTGCCATGCTCTCTTTCACTTGCCTTCGGGAACCCTCCACTCGAATCCAACACACCTCATCCCTATGGCCTCCTTACGCCCAACGCCTCACCTAAGGTCACCCATGGAAATCCTACTCTGCACTCAAGCCCAGACCCACGGCAAATCCATGCCCAATTCAACCCCTCTGCCTCTAAAACAGAGGTTGGCAAAATTTTTCTGGAAAGATCCACAGAGGAAATATTTTAGGCTTTCTAGGCCATATGGTCTCTGTCATAGGGAACTACTCAACTCTGCAGTTGGGGAGCAAAAGCAGCAGAGACAACACATAAACAAAGGAGCATGGCTGGGTTCCAATAAAACTTTATTTGTGGATACTGAGATTGGAGTTTCACATAATTTTCACGTGTCATAAAATATTACTCTTCTTTTGATTTTTTTTCAACCCTTTAAAAATGTAAAAATCATTCTTAGCTCAAGGGTCATACAAAGCCTGTCTGTGGGCAGGGCTAGGCCCCTGGGTCACAATCTGCCAACCCTGCTTTCAATAATGAACATCAGTGGCTGCCGTTCATTAAATTCCTGCTCTACACAATGTCTTCTACTTATATGTCCTTAATCACTGCCCCAGCCTTCTTAGATCAATAGGATGATCTTTATTTTATAGTTTAGAACATCTGAGTTTCAGAGAGCTTTTGTGACTTGCTATACAGTATCCAATCCAGCCCATGGATGGCAAAGCTAGGGTTCCAACCCAAGTATGTTGTCTCCAAATTCTTCTTCATCAAGCTCTTTCCCAAGTCCTTCATACCTTTCTGAACCTGCGTCCCTGTGCCACCTCATGTAGGTCTGATTTATAGCTGTTTGTGGTCTTGACCTAATACCCTGCAGAGCTATACTCTACCTGAGGACAGGACCACTGCTAACATATTCACACAACCCTAGCATTACCGCCAAGCTCTTGGCCAGCCCATCTTAACCACTCAACAGTAGGCAAACCACACAAAGAGGCTGGCGTTCCTCTAAATCCAAGACCACAAACCACAAAGTACCCTCAATGCTGCCCAGCAATCCTAGCGTATTTTTCTAGAAATTTCTTTTCCACTCTCTGAACCCATTGTTGAATGGGTTCTCCATGTCCTCATCCGTTCCCCTGCTCCCCAAGCCCCCCTTACCCTCAGCAGCTGATCTCACCTCATGTTTTATGCTTAGTTTCAAAATAGAAGCCATGCTTGGGTGCCCCCTTAACTGCCATCCCCAAATCCACAAACATCTCCCCATCCAAACCCAGAATCTCTTCCACAAGTCCCTTTAGGATCAGGCACTGGCTCCCTTGCTGACCCCATTTCCCACCTCTCCCCACACTGATGCGGTTCCTTGGATAGACAGTACATATTCCCAACTTGGGGCGACTTTGCCCCCTTCTTCCCCTCTTCCACTCACCTGCCTCTTTCATTCCTTCACTCTAACCAGTCTTGGGGCCAAGGTCACTTCCTCGGAACTCTTCCTGGGCCTAAAACCTTCCTCCCTCATCTTTTTATCTCTCCACTTGGCTTTACTTTCCTTCTTCCAGATCTCACTTCCTGACAGCAGTCCACACATATGTTTGCGCACAGGCTCCTTTTGTGTCCCGCGGAGCAGGAGCTCTGCAAGGGCAGGGAAGGCCGTGCTCATTTTGCTCAGTGGTGGATCTCTACCATCTAGACAAGCACCCACAGCAAGTGCTCCATAAATATTTCTGAATGCACTAAAAAAAAACCCAGAGCCCTGGAAAAACTTCTGCCAAATTCTCTTCCCTAAAACTTCCCATCCCTAGATGTGTCCCAGAGGTCTCCTTTCTTGGCCCCAGGGGCTGACAGGGATAGGAGACTCCCAGGGATCCTTCGGGAAACACTCTCCACCCTCTGTGCCCGTCCCCAGAGCCTGATGGTATTGGAGCTATTTCCGGGGCCTTGTAAACTTTCTTTAACTCAGGAAGCCCAGAATGGTGCTAGAAACCAACAGTGCAATTACAGGGCTTTTAAACTGCTGGGCTCCTCTGTGCTTATTTCCCCAGGGGCCTCTTCGAGTCCAGGACCGGGTTGGGCCAAGAGGGAGGAGGAGAGCACACTCATCTTGGCCAGGACAGAGCAACTTTTCAGCTAATGCAGCTGCGTGCGCAGTGCCAGAGAGGATGGGTGGCAAAGCGGACAGCTCAGGCCCAATGGTGGACCCAGGCTCCCACACCCACATCAGGATCTAGAACTGCCTGGGGTTGGAGGGTCTCCACCAGACCAGGGAGAGTTGGGGGTGGGGGGAGGACTGACCTCAAAGTTAAGCCCATGTCCTGGGCAGAAGAGCCAGAACTGGCCTTGCCTACCTCTCCAGCTGCATCTCCAAGGGGAATATCTGGAGCCCCGCGTGCACGTCTGTCCATCGGACGGCCTGTGACACTGCAAGGCTCTTCTTGGCTTACGAGTCTGCCTGCTTCCTCTGCAGCCATCTTGACGCTCATGGGCTGTGCCTTTTGTGTCCCCAGAGTGGGTGTTTGCTGAAGAAAGAAGTGGTCTGGGAGAAGTGGGTGGGGTAGGAAAGGGGTCCCCAACAAGGCCACCTCACATGGCTGCTACCTCATACTCACTGCCCCGCAGCTCACCACCGTCTTCAAGAGGGGTGGGGAAGGTGGGGAATTCGGCGAGGAGCTAGCTAGAAGCCGCTCTTGGCTGGAGCTCACCAGGCACCTCCCGGGCTGCCGGGCTAGAGGGGAACCCAGGAACAACACCCCTGCTGCTCCAGCCGCCCTCCACGATGGGCTCATCTGTGCCACGCCCTCCCCTCTCACGCACCCGCCCCCTTCCAGGACAGAGAAGAGCACTGCTCCTCTTGTCCCGGGAGCACCTATCCTGAAAGCTCTGAGTGTCAGAGCTGGAAGGGGCTTTGGGGCTCTTCTAGGCCAACCTCCAAAATCAGCAATGCTGGAAGTGAAGGCCCGGAGCTCCCGGTCTCCTCTGGGACCACTGAGAACAGGGTGGTGAGGCTCCACAAGTACGGTGGCACAGCGGGGAGGACGCTCGCCATCTCTCCGCATCCAGCTGTTCTGACCTCAGGGGTCTGGGGTGTGCCCCCAGAGCCTGTATTTTAACAAGCCCCTCAGAGGGTGCTGGGGCATCTTCCCACCACTGTTTGGGAATGGGTGGCTCTGGGTTCATGCTTCTAGTGATGACTCATTTACAGCCTAGAAGTGCCAAGGGATGCCACGCTAGGAACCTTGCCCTTCCTCAGCCCCGTCCTGGTAATATCCTGAGGAATGGGGTGGCGGGGCGGGGGGTGGGGTACAGAGGTTCTTTCTCAAGCTCTCCCTGGCTGGGAAGATAATGTCCTTTGTGGGGATGGGGCAAGAGCCTCTCTGAAGCTGCCACCCTCTGGGGTGACTGACCAGCCCAGGCTCCACACTTGGGGACGAAGTCCCCTTGTGGTTCACACCCCCACACGAGGAGAAGGGCCTAATCCAATGTGAGGTCCTGTAGTCCCAACCGCCCTGTGGGGAGGCTCTCACTGTCCCTATGTTACAGATGAGCAAACTGCCCAGAGCCCACAGCTTCTGACCCGAGGCTGGCATGATCAGCTGTGCCCCAAGCCCTGAGGGGGCGGTCACGGTCCTGACAGCAGAGGAGGCTGCTTCCCCCAGAGGGCCAAGAGATGGCCAAGAGAGGGGAAAGGTTGTGGGTTCCGATCCCAACAGACCCTATAGGACAGCATCTACATCACCTCCCTCTGCCAAACGCCCGCCACCGAACGAAGAAGAAGATTTTGTGTCTCCCCACATCCGGCTGTGAACCAGGGGAACAGATGAGCCTGCAAACCTAAAGTGCTAGATGAAAGCCCATTAATAACCCTCCTGGCAAGGCCTGACCTAGGCTGTGCAGGGGAGCACCATTCATGAATCTCTGCCACGGGCTCTGGCTTCTGGACCACAGCCGGCTGGGAGGGGATGACCAGGGATGGGCAGCCTGCAGAAGGGGCCAAGGGAGGAGCTGGGGGTGTGCTGAGCCCTCGGAGTGGGACACGAGAGCTTCTCACATCCTAAGCCCTTCTCTCTAGACTCTGCAGCCATGGGAAGCATGAGGGACACCTCACTGTTCTTATCCAGCCTGCCCAGGGAAGCGACACACTTTATGGTTGAGGACAAACCCTCACCTAGAGCGCTGGGACCTCAGGACAATGCTTGGCTGATATTCTCATTCAGAGCGTGGTGACAACTAAGACCCTTCCAGCTCCATCATTCTGAAGGGCCACGTGTCCCCACTGGTGCTTATACAAGCCTCGTTGTAAAACTCGGTTTTCCTCTTGGAGGGCAAGGAACTAACATTTCTAGAATAACCACCAAGATCCAGGCCCTCTACGTGCTCTAATAAACTGGCGAGGCAAGTTCTATAGTGATCCCCATTTTGCAGAGGTGAAAACCAAGGCTCCCAAAGCAAAAGAACTTCCCCAGAGTCAGGGATCTATTAAAGGGCAGAATCAGCCACTCAAATCCCTTCGGAATATGACAGAATGGAAGTAAATAGAAACAACACGGGGGCAGAATTCAAACCCAGGCTGCCAGACCTGCAGAGCCCCTGTGCTCTCATAACTTCTTCCTCTGCACCAGGGGTTCTCAGTGGGGACATGTGGCAACATCTGGAGACATTTTCAGTTGTTGCAACTGGGGGCAAGTGGTGTGCAGCCAGCATGTCGTGAGCAGAAGCAGGGATGCCGCGGGACACCCTGTGGTCAACGAGAAAGCTCCTGCCACAAAGCACGACCTGAACCAGAAAGTACGCAGCACCGCAGTGCTGAAACCCTGACCTAGAGCCACTGAAGATAGCATGAAGTGGGCTCTGGGCTTTTACTGCACAACGCCTCTGAAGTAGGGCCAGAGAGCTTGGACCGATGATTTCCAGAGTATCTTGAGGGATACACTGGATGTAAATGGCTCTTGTGGGAGGTTTGAGGGGTGCCGGGCAGAGGGCGTGGTTCTTATTCATGTAATTTTAGGAAACAGAGCGTTCATCAAAACTAAAGGCTCTTTGGTGCGGGACTTCTCAGTGTGTTTATTCACATGGTCAGTTTTTACTGAGTCACCTTGCCTGAACTGAGGCACCAGTTATTCAATCAAGCATTAATCTAAGTGTTACTGGGGCGTCTGGGTGGCACAGTGGTTAAAGCCTCTACCTTTGGCTCAGGTCATGATCTCAGGGTCCTGGAATCAAGCCCCATATCGGGCTCTCTGTTCAGCAGGGAGCCTGCTTCTCCCTCTCTCTCTGCCTGCCTCTCTGCCTACGCGTGATTTCTGCCTGTCAAATAAAGAAATAAAAAGTCTTTAAAAAAAAAAATCTAAGTGTTACTGTGTAGGTATTTTATAGATGTGATTAAAATCCATGATCAGTTGCCTTCAAATAAAAGAAATTATCCTAGGTCATCTGATTCAACCTGTCCAAAGGCATTAGAGGCTGAGCAGAGGCCTCCGTGAAGAACAAAGTCTGCCTGTGGACAGGAGCTTCACTCAATGGCAGAGGGTTCCAGACTGCCCTTCCTGACAGCCGGCCTGCGCCCTAGCCTGGGCACCCCTCAGCTGTGCAAGCCCATTTCTTATAATAAATCTCTGTCTGTCCATCTATCTATCTACCTACCTACCTGCATATCCATCCATCCATCCATCCAATCACCCATCCATCTACCCATCCATCCATCCACCCTATGGGTCTGTTTCTCTGGCTGAACTCTGCCTGATACCATTTTTAATCACGATTCATAATCTCCAAGAGGAGACTATAGTTTTAAGATAATTCCAAAAGAGATTTAGCCAGTGGGGCCCCGAAGTTGAGAAACATCTCAAGGGATTCATGTTGGGCGGATGTCTCTCTCTCTCTCTCCATCTCTGTCTCTGTCTCTCTCTCTCTCAGACATACTCTGGTTGGGAGAAGCTGGACAAGCAGACCACAAGGGGACGACAGCTCCCCAGGAAAGCTGGCCTGACCACGTGCTCCCACTGTGGGTGGGGCGTCCTCCCCACAGTGGCATCAGCCACCAAGTCCAGGAGGACTCACTGGGACACCTCTGGGGCCCAGATGTTTGTTCACCGTCAATAACCTAGTCTGTAAAGCAAAGCTGACAGGATCCAAGCCTCCTCAGAGGAAACAAAGACAAAATGAACCAGTGCGTGCAAAGTACCTGGCACCCAGGGGGCGGTGGGTGCCCCTCCCTCCTCTCTCCTCCCCCTGATGACAAGCTGCGCTAAAACAGGCCTCCTGCTATATAAGGTATGAGCAATGTTTGAAAAGCACTCAAAATGTTCAGCAGTTGCCAAAAGATGCTACGGAGCTCTCCTAGGCCCGTGGCCCACCCTAAATTTAACAGGCCCATGTTTACAAACCCAAATCCTGCATCTCCGAGGCCCCCCCACACAAGCCAGCTGTACTTCTCAAGAACTCCATTTGGAGAATCTGCGGCAGCGTCACCGCCAGCTGGTCCCTCTCAGCCTGGGCTCCCGGCAGCCACTCTCGGGTGGGAAAGAGTGGGAACCAGGAGGCACCTCTGCTCTCTAAGGACCACTGGGACCCCAGGTTGGAGGGTTTCCGACCAGAACTCTGACACCAGGACATGGGGGAACCTCAAGCCTCTAAGTGCAGGGTGCAGTGCATTCGACACCTCACTCTCTCTGGGCCCTGGCTTTTTCTCTTTCCACCCTTCTGTCCTCCCTCTGTGCACACGCGGGCACGCACACCCTCCTTCCTGGGGCTCAGCCATCCCGCAGCAATCCAGGCACACTGCACAACAGCTGAGACCCAGGAAGAAGCACTAGCCCCCGCCCCCCGCCACCACTCAGGCTGAACACCGATGAAAGCATGGTCTGCACCTGGCAGAGCACCTCGGCCCTCGATCCTCGAGGGGCACTATTTATCCTTCCTGGCAGTCCTGGTCCTCAAATGGCAGGGACAGCTGAGTCACCGGGACAGCTTGTTAAATACAGATCCTGGCCCCGCCCCCAGAGCGTCTGACTCAGCAGGTTTGGGAGGGAGCCCAGGAATTTACATTTCTAACAAGTCCTTAGGTGTAGCAAAGCTGCTGGGGGGCTGGTGGTGGGGAGCTTTCTCCAAGGATCCTCCCTTTCCAGTTGAGATAAAACAAGTGAACTGACTCCCAAGTGTTACCTGATCAGAATGAATCAGGGAGTGTGAGCGCTGGGAGCCAGGCAGGCGCCCATAGGGCTGAGCCCTGCCAAAGCCCAGATTTCTGACAGCTGCAGGAAGTGACAGTTGACAGCCAATAGCAAAGAAAGAGACAGCAAACTATAAAAAGCAGAGAGAAGAACTCGAACAGCAAAGCAGTCTGAGGCCATCTCGGGGGGATAAAGTCATTATACACCCCTAAATCCTGAGAAAGCACTCTCTCCAAGTCTCGGATAGTCACGATAGTGAAATATCCACAGCAGAGTTCCTGAAAGATGAAGAAAGCCACATTTAGGCTGCCTAAGAGGGCAAGAAAACAAAAAATTAATTTTGTTAAAAAAAAAATCTTCATCTAATTTGTCGGCAATAAAATCATCTAGGTGTTCAGTGAATTATAAACTTGGCAATCTGGAAAATTTTTCTCTGTGTGCTAATTCATTTACCTCATTAACCAGGGTTGTGTTTTGCCTGTGCACCTGGGTGTGTGTGTGCCCTCACACATGCACAAGTATCTAGTTCGTATAAATGCATTCCCTGACACTAACTGCTACCCATTTCCAAGTCTCGTCATAAACATTTCCTTGATCTTGCCCATTCAGCAAAGTTAGGCCCCCAGTTTAAAGCTGTCTTCAAGGGGCGCCTGGGTGGCTCAGTGGGTTAAGCTGCTGCCTTCAGCTCAGGTCATGATCTCAGGGTCCTGGGATCGAGTCCTACATCGGGCTCTCTGCTCAGCAGGGAGCCTGCTTCTCTCTCTCTCTCTCTCTGCCTGCCTCTCTGTCTACTTGTGATCTCTCTCTGTCAAATCAATAAATAAAATCTTAAAAAAAAAAAACTCTCTTCGATGCATCTTTAATTGTTCAAACTCTGTCTTCCTTGCCAGAACATGAACATCATGGGGGACTGCCTTTTTTCTAGTTGTTTCCATGATCCAACAGAGTAAAATATAGTAGGTGCTCAGTAAATGGATGTTGACTGCATAAATATCTCTGTGCTTGACATTTTCCCTTCTCTCACCCCCAAATCCCACCCATTGCTGCCTCCTTTACAAAGAAAATGTAGGTCAAGGAGCAGGGAGCGTAAGCCTTTAGGCAGCCCCAAATTCTGAAAGCTAGTGTAAGGTGTGCTTATTCCTGTTAGCAAGGGAGCATATCAGTCCTCCAGAGGGAGAGAACACTGTCTTTCCAGCTCTTCTTTGAATCAGAATTTGCATATTCTGGTGAGATGGAGATAGGGAGGAGGATGCAAACTCATATAGATCATTCCTGACTGTTCCTGATGAAGCCATCTTCTGTCCCTCGTCCACCACTCCCTAACATACACACATGCCCCCTCCTCTTCTCACTCCAGTCCAGCCACTCCAGGCCCACAGCACCAGCAGAGGGAAAATGGAGCACAAAACTAAGAAGAGAAAACCGTGCTATCCATAACGGATGCATTTACCTGTAAATAAAGGGCATTAATGAGAATCAGCCTGAGCTAATGGTGAGCAGGAACCCCCTCTGGGCTAGTGGGGGAAGTAGGGAAGAGCTCCCTCCTCGCAGAACTGATTGCATTAGCCAAGCAGGATTCAAGGACATTGGGAGACACCCCACCGTGCTCCCCAGCTGGAGGACCCAGCTTCCTCTCCCCAGCTCCATCACAACCAGTGAGTGAACACATGAATCCATTTCTTAAGAACTCTGCAGAACTCCCAACCTTGAGAAGAAGCTCGCCAGTAGGGGCTTCACCTAGCATCTGCCTTGCCCATGAAGATGCTTTTCCTCATTTTTCCTGTGGCCAGGTTCAAATGGATTATGATTCTCCCAAAACTTCTAACAGCAAGGTTGTTCCATGGGAGAATAAAACTTTTTAAGGCAGTAGGAGTCTTTCCCATTTACCTCTAGTCCCAAAGGACTAGTCTCAGACAGACTTTTTCTCTCCTATAGAGTTTAGTAACAAACGCCCTAAAATCTCCTGGACTCGCGATTGAAAGATGATTTCCTGCTCATGCTGCATGTCTATCACAGGTCGGTTATGGCTCTGCCCCAAGAACCCAAGGAGCAGATGACTGACAGTCATCATGGCCGAAGGCAGGTAAACTTGGCAGAAGCACATGCTGGCAGCTTCTAGAGCTCC
Organism: Lontra canadensis; assembly: GCF_010015895.1. Classification (NCBI taxonomy): domain Eukaryota; kingdom Metazoa; phylum Chordata; class Mammalia; order Carnivora; family Mustelidae; genus Lontra; species Lontra canadensis. Next base: position 1,299,194 of record NW_022631088.1, read on the forward strand.
TCTATTGGCTAGAGCTAGTCCCATGGCCATGCTCAGGTTCAAAAGGATAGGGATAAATAATCCTTCCCCAGGGAAGAGTACTGGAAAGAAGGACACCAAATAGGAGGTAAGTAGTTCTACAATCCCTGACACCCTTGACTTGCCAGGCTTCCAGCCTCCTTATAATAATTTATCCACCATCACAAGCACTACCCACACCAGCATCACCCACAGCACCCTCACTGTCCATCTCCACCATCACTGCCACCGACCTCATCACAACCACATCAGCACCCTCATCGGCAACATGCTACCGTCATCACTACCTGTCTTAACCCTGGGTCCCTGGAGCAGAGATCCTGCCTGGGAGAGAGGCTTACTCACTAACATTCTATTGGAGAGTGCAACACCAAGGAAAAGGGGACAGACACAGGGAAAGAAGGAGAGCAAATAAAAGAGGATATTTAAGAAGCACGCCACATTTCACAACAAATGCAACCGACTGCTCAGTCTTGTCATCTTCAGAACTTAACAGTTCATCTGCCACACCTCTTCCTGGTTCATTTGTGCAGCGGAAAAGAAAAGAATTTAGCTAGGGAGGGCTTTCTGGTCCCCATCTCCCGTTGGTCAAAGTCAGCTCTTCTGAGATATGTGTCTTGGTCTGCTCAGGCAGCCTCTAGAGGAGGAGCCAGAGCTTCTGGAGGTCTGGGGCACAGCAGTCAGTCTTCTTATGCAGTAGTGTCTTCCAGGACCTTCCATTCATCTGGGGTATAGCGATGACAGAGCCAACATTGAGGGAATAACATGCTGGGCTCTTGCTGGCTCTGCTCGACTGCAGGACAAGGCAAGTGACCAAGGCCCAGGAAGAGGGAAGGTGTGGCCGCATGGACCTGGGATGACATACAGTGGAGTCTAGTACAGTCCACCCCTTGTGCCTATTGGATCAACTCATTCCTATTCTTAACATAATGTATCTCATATCAGAACAAGACACTTTCAACTCTTCCCCAAGTAAAGTGAAAATCCAGTTCTTTAAGATGATGGCAGGTTTCAATCTCTTGAAAAGACTTAAAGAGGGTTAGCAGGCCAGACTTGCTACATCGGTATGATGGCAACTGGTCCTGGAGGCGTTGTAACTGGTAATCATCATTGCTTCCTTCAGCGTCCATTTTGACTGGCCTGGACTGCTTCCCTGGTGTGGTGACCTAGACCTTCTACCCTAAACGGGTCTGAATCCTTAGTTCCCCCAATCTTGTAGAGCCATCATTGCTAGAGATGCCCACAGGCACAGTGGCACCAAAATATGGCCCTAGTGAATCCTCTAACTTCATGGCATACTCTCCCTGTTCCCATTATGGAACAGCAAACGTGCCTCCTCATGGAAATCAGAGTCAATTATTCCCCCTGCCCAGTGACTTCTTTCTTTTCCTATTAGTTTCACTGTCATAAGGACCTAAGATCTATTTGCTAAAAACATGCTAACCATTATCTGATCTTTCAGTGAGGAGTAACCACTGATCACATAGCAATATAATAAAGGAAAAGTTCAAAATATTTCAAGAATCACCAAAATGTGAAAGGGACACAAAGTGAGCAGTGGCAGGTGGGAAAATGACAACAATAGAAGCTCAATGCAGGGTTGCCACTAACCTTCAGTTTGAAGAAGAAAAAAGAAAAAAAAAACAATATCTGTGAAGCACAATAAAACAAAGCACAATAAAATGAGGTATGCCTGTATTCGTCCTTGGGATTCACTGATCTTCTTGAATGTGCCATTTAAGTCTTCACAAAATGGAAATTTTCAGTCATTATATCTTCAAGCATTTCCTGCTCTGCCCCCATGTTCTCATTCTGGAACACCAGTTCTACAGAAGTTAGACATTTGAATGTTGTCCTGTGGGCACCTGATGCTCTAGTCTCTCTCTCTCTGTCTCTCTCTCTCTCACTCTCTTTCTCTCTTTTAATATAAGTAGGCACCACACCCAGCATGGAGCCCAATGCGGAGCTTGAACTCATGACCTGGAGATCAAGATCTGAGCTGAGATCAAGAGCTGGATGCTTAACTGAGTGAGGCACCCAGGTGCTCCTCTAGTCTCTGTCTTATTCAGTCATTTGTCTCTCTCTGCTTCAGATTATAAAATTTCCACTCATCATCTTCAAGCTCAATAACTCTTCCATTATCTCCATTTTCTTTGAATCCTTTTTAGTTCATTGATTTCTACAATTATCTTTATTATTTCCTTTACACTATTCACTTTAGGTTTAATTTCCTCTTATTCTTCTAGCTTCTAGCCAGATCATTGATTTAAAACTTTTTCTTAACATGAGCATTTCAAGCTATCATGCTTTGTTTTATCCCAGAGTTTTACATGCTGTGTTTTCATTATTTTTTTTAAAGAATTTATTTATTTATTTGACAGATAGAGATCACAAGTAGGCAGAGAGGCAGGTAGAGAGAGAGAGAGGAGGAAGCAGGCTTCCCACTGAGCAGAGAGCCTGATGCGGTGCTCGATCCCAGGACCGTGGGATCATGACCTGAGCTGAAGGCAGAGGCTTTAACCCACTGAGCCACTCAGACACGCCTGTATGTTCATTATAATTCAGTTCAAAGTACTTTTTAATCTCCTTTATGATGACTTCCATGACCTATGGCTTTCTTTGAATTATATTGTTTAATTTCCAAGTATTTGAGGATTTTCCAAATATTTTATTGTTACTGATTTTTCATTTAATTTCACTATGATCAGAAAACACATTCTGCATTATTTCAATCTTTTGAACTTCATTAAGACTAGTTTTATGGCCCAGTATATAGTCTGCATAGTGCACATTCCATATGCACTGGAAAAGAATGTACATTCTACAGATGTTAGATGTGTTGTCCTATAACTTAGATCACGTTAGTTCATAGTGTTCAAATTTCCTGTAAACTTACTTATGTTTTAGTTACAGGTTCTATGAATTACAGTGAGAGGATACTAAAATATCCAACTATGATTGTAGACTTCTTTTTCTCCTTTTATTTCCACCAGTGTTTGCTTCATGCATTTTTGCAGCCTCTCATTAGGGGCTTACACATTTAAGATTGTTATATTATTATATTATTATTGATGAATTGGTCCTTTTATTATTATGAAATGATATATCTCTTTTATCTCTAATCCTTAATTTTCTGATATTGGTATATTAATACAGCATCTTCTTATGCTGTTTATAAGTTATATGTTTTTCCATCCTTTGCTTTCAATCTGTCTATGTCCTTAGATTGAAAGTGGGTTTCTCAGCATGCCCACGTGGCTCAGTAGGTTGAGAATCTGACTTTTAATCTCAGCTCAGGTCTTGATCCCAGGGTCATAAGTTCAAGCCTGGTGTTGGGGTCCTCGCTGGGCATGGAGCCTACTTTAAAAAAAAAAAAAAAAAAAGGAAGAAGGAAGAAGGAAGGAAGGAAGGAAGGAAGGAAGGGAAAAAAGAAAGTGGGTTTCTCATAAGCAGCATATAGTTGGGTCTTACTTTTTTATCTCTCTGATGATCTGTAGTTGGAGTGTTTAGTATTAGTCCATGTACATTTGACAAATGTATTGATATGCTGGATTTTATTCTATCATCTTACTATTTTTTGCTACTTGTCCCTGTGTTTTTTGCTTCACTGTTTTTCCTTTTCCTACTATCTTTTGGGTTAATAAATTTTTTTCAGTATTCTATTTCTATTTCCATTTCATTCAGTATTCCATTCTATTTCTTCAATTGGCCTTTTTAAAAAGATTTATTTATTTATTTTAGAAAGAACATGAGCAGGAGGGGAAGAAGGAGACAACAAAACAATCTCAAGCACACTCTACACTGAACCTGACATGGGCTCAATCACACAACACCGAGATCACGACCCAAGCCAAAACCAAGAGTCAGACACTTAACCGATTGTGCCACCCAGGCCCCCTCTTCCATTGGCTTTTAAGCCGTACTTCATTGCATTACTTTTTGGTGGTTTTCATAGAATTACAATATACATACTTAATTTATCACAGTGTACCTTGAATTAATAGTATGCTACTTCACATATAAGAATTTATAATAGAAAAATTCGTTTACTTTTCCCACCCTTTATGCTATTGTTGTCATATATTTGCCTTCTATGTAATACATTGTTATTATCTTTATGCTAAAGAATTGTCTTTTAATTTAGAAAACCATCTTTCTTTTCCCACATATTTATCATTTCAACACTCTTTATTCCCTCCTATAGATTCAAATTTCCACCTGATATCTTTTATCTGATAATACCTTTATTTTTATTTTTTTTCTCATTTATTTTGCCTTCATTTTTAAAAAGATTTATATACTAGATATAGAATCCTAAGTTGATGGATTTTAATATATGATGCCATTCTCTTCTTGAATGCTTTCTATGAGAAGTTAGCTGTTATTCTTATCATTTCCCTCTATGAGGCCTGTCTAGACTTTTTACCCAGCTGTCTTTAAGACTTTTTACCTGACTGCCTTTAAGACTTTTACTTGTCTACTGTTTTCATCATTTTGATCATATGTAATTTTCTTTGTATTTATCTCCCTTGGAGTTTGCTCCCCTTTTTAGATCTGTAAATTGCTGTCTTTGATCAAATTGGGAATTTTTGGTCAGTATTTGTTCAAATATTTTTCCTACCCTATGCTCTTAGGCTCTTGGTTTTGTTATCTTCCCCCACACCCCACACTGCCACCCCGGGACTCCAAATCAAAGTACATGTATTCTAAACTCCTTAAAATTTCTTTCAAAGGTTATTGAGACCTTGTACTTTTATTTTAATTTTTTCCTTCTCTGTTTCAGCTCAGATAATTTCTACTGTCCTATCTTAAACTTCATTCATCCTCTTTTCTATTCTATCCAATCTGTTCTTTATCTCAACCAATAGATTTTTAGATATTTATTTTTTAGTGTTAGCATTTCCATTTGGTTCTGTTTTATAGTTTTCAAATACCTTTTGAAATTCCCCTTCTCATCACCATTATATCATCTTTTACTGTACACTCTAACATACTCATCACAATTATTTTGAACTCTTATTTGCTGAAACTGACCCTTAGAACAACTCTAGGTCTGTCTCTATTAACTGGTTTTTCTCTTGACTATGTATACCATTTTCCTGTTTCTTCTCATGTCTAATAAATATTTATTATATCCTGGACATTGTGGATGGTGTGTTATAGAGACTATGGATGCTGTTAACTTCCTTAGATGAATATTAATTTTTGTACTGGCAAGCATTTAAACTACCAGCAGATAACCTTGATCTTTTGAGGGCTTTATTTTAAGCTTTGTTGCGGTAGGTTTTTTTTAGTTTTTCCTTTTTCCTAAGGGTCAGCCCTTAGTCCTCATACATAGCCCTTACACCTAGAGTTTGACCCTTCTGACATTTTAATATGAAAGCTGAAGTGTTCAGCAAGCTCTTTTAACTTGGCAGAACTTGAACTCTAAATTGTATATCCATAGCACTGGGAAGTTGCTGTAATATCTGCTTAGTAAGATCTCTAGAGCTTTCTTCTGGGATTCCTTGGAGTCTTGCCCTGTGTCTTCACAGTTCAAGGGTGAGCCAGGGATTGAGGGCAGACTATGCATATTCAGAGGTTTGCTCTCACATGACTCCCTCTTCTCCTGGATATCCCCTTCAATTTTCAGCTGTTCTAGCAACCCTGAGCTCCAACCTCTGCCTCCTTAGTCCATTTGGAATTCTGCATGAGCTCTAATACATTAAGCAGCGTGGGGAGTGCTCTCAAGGGGGTAAAAAAAACAGATAAGGGACGCCTGGGTGGCTCAGTTGGTTAAGCAGCTGCCTTCGGCTCAGGTCATGGTCCCAGTGTCCTGGGATCGAGTCCCACATCGGGCTCCTTGCTCGGCAGGGAGCCTGCTTCTCCCTCTGCCTCTGCCTGCCATTCTGTCTGCCTGTGCTCCCTCTCTCTCCCTCTCTCTCTGACAAATAAATAAAATCTTAAAAAAAAAAAACAGATAAATGGAGATCTCACCTAGGATGTTCCCCTTTTTTTAAATGAGTAGTAGCCCCTCTAGTTTCTGCCTGTCTTGGTCACTCTATGGTGCCTTCAAACAATTATTTTTTGTATTTTCCAAAAATTTTAAATTATTGTCACTGGGAAAGTTAGTCTGATATAAAGGTCCTCTGCCAGTATTTGAAGCCAGAAATCTCTTGAAATATTTATACAAACTGAGCAATATCTTAGTCAGTTGTCTATATATCTCACCACTTAAAACCCAGCCTTCCATATATCTGTCATTTATTTGGTGAGCATCCCAATATCCTTCCGGGTAAATCCATTTTGGTTTGAATTAGCCAGATTAAGTTCTGTTGTTTACAGTCGAGGGCTGGGACTAATACCTAGGGTTTATAGTGATTGCACATTGCTCAAATCTTGCCTACATGAGTGGCTTCAAAGACTTCTCCACAACCACTGGCTGTTCATGTCTCTCTGAAAATATCATATGAGATCACCACCACCTTTAATTTTCTTTCAACTTTTCACTTTTTAGTTAACAGTTTGACATAAAGTATTTTATTTTTTTAAAGATTTTATTTATTTATTTGAGAGAGAGAGAGTGAGAGAGAGCATGAGAGGGGATTAAGGTCAGAGGGAGAAGCAGACTCCCCATGGAGCTGGGAGCCCAATGCAGGACTCAATCCCTGGACTCCGGGATCACGACCTAAGCTGAAGGTAGTGGTTCAACCAACTGAGCCACCCAGGCACCCCAAGTATTTTATTTTTATAATAATTCTATTTCTGCATATTACTAAATTTATTTCTTCTCAATACCGTGAAATCCTTTTATGTCCTGGTTTGGACACTGCTTCGCTAACCCCTTCAATCTGCACCCTATTGGTCGGAATTCCTGTCCTCTACATGAGTTCTAACATCCTCAACAAACCATCTGCTTTGCTCTCCACTCATGAATACACATGCACACGTGCCCACACACAGACACATACGTCAGATGTGTACGTAAAGGCAGATGTTCCAAACTTTCACACCCTTTCCTCCCAGTGACAGGCAGAGAAGAATTCCAGAAAATGAGTAAAAGAGAAAATGAGATGTATATTTGGAACATGGCATACGACACCAAAGGCAGAAGTCAGGGAGAGAGAACATTGTAAGTGTAAGGAAGCTGATCTAGGAAATATCAAGAAGTCCTCATGAGCTCATTTGGTTCTGCACTGTCCAATCATTTTCAGAACTCCAAAGTGCTACACTTGTTAATGAGTATGTTAATGACCCTTCAATTTACTCAGTAAAGACCAATCTCTAAAACATTCATGCTGCATTAGGCAGAATTTCCTCTGTATCTCTGAGGTGACTCTTTCTCTCCTGAGAGAGACCAAGAATGGGAATGGGCAAAGTCTTAACAACTGAGTTCCTGGATCACTTCCTGCTAAAGTCAAGAAGGGATGAAGAAAAGGAGAGATTTTGGGTAGTACCTGCTGACTGGTTTTTTGGCCTTGGGCAAGTCAATTATGAATAATAATAGCTAACGTCTTTAGAACATTAAGAGCTGTGTGTTATTTAAATACTTGAAAAGCTTTATTTCACTTCATCCTTCTAACTATTACTATTCCTATTTCACAGATGAGAAAACGGCATCTTAATAACATGTCGTCTGAGCCCTGCCCTAGTGGACAGCTTTTATTCGTGGTGTTTGATCCTTGGTTTCATAAATGTTGTGCATCAGATGAAAGAACCAGCAGGACTGCAGCTGGAACAGTTTCATCGTAGGACAGATGGACAGAGCTCTTGGTTGTGTCAATTCTGGCTTTGTGGCTTTCAAGGTTAGGTCCCTGACCTTGAAAAATTCTGTAAGCTCATTAGTATACTGCGCTTGTTTTTCTCTGCTGGGTAATACATTGCCGCAAAATTAGTGGCTTAAAACAGCCACTCATATTAAAACATGAATTATCTCATAATTTCCATAAAGCAAGAGCCCACCACATTTCACCGAGGTCCTCTGCTCAGGACATCATGGAGATCAAGGTGCCAGCCAGCTATGTCCTCTTCGGGAGGCTTGACTTGAAAGATCAACTTCTAAGCCCTCTCAGGTTATTGGCAGAATTAATTTCCCCATGGCCATTTGATAAGGTTTCTCTTTTCATAACTGTCAGCTGGGGACCACAACCACCTCCTAGAGACTGCTTTTGGGTCCTTGCCACATGGTCCTCTTTACAATATGGCAGTGTCCTTCTTCAAGGCTGATAGGAGGGCATCTGCTAATTCTTCTCGTATGTTTTAAGGAGCTAAAGAATTGGGTGAACTGTTTTGGTTTTGTTTTGGTTTGAATAAGATTTTTAAAACACTCAGTGGATGGCCCATAGCAGAATTGGAGGACAGTAATATAAAGATACCAATGCTCATCAAGTTGATCTATAGTTTAATACAATTCCATTCAAAATCCCAGCAGGAATTTTTATAGACATAGACAAGTTAGTTTTAGGGTTTATATGGAAGTAAAAGGAATTAGAATAGCCAAAACAATTTTGGAAAGGAAGAATAAAGTTGTAGGAATGACACTATCCAATTTAAAGGCCCAATATAAAGCTTTGGTAATCAAGGCAGTATAATAATGGTAAAAGGACAGACAGGTCAGCGAACAGAACAGGGAGATGAGAAATCAGCACACATATAGGGACACCTGATTTTTACAAGGGCACAAAACTAATTCAATAAAGAAAGTATCTCATCCAACAAATTTTGTTAAAACAACTGGACATTCATGCTAAAAAAAAAAAAAAAATTTAATTTCATTCTAAACCTCACAACATAACCCCCAAAATTTTTTTAATGGATCAGAGAGCTCAATGTAAAACTTAATACTATAAAACTTTTAGAGGAAAACATCAGAGAAAACCTGGGTTAGACAAAGCTTTCTTAGACCTGACACCAAAAGCATGATCCGTAAAGAGCAATTTACTTCATCTAAATTACAAACATTTGCTCTTTGAAAGGTATTGTTGGGAGACTGAAAATACAAGCTACAGACTGGGGAAAAATATGTGAAATCATGTGTCTGACAAAGGACTTCTTTCCAGAATACAGATACCGTTAAAAACTCAATAGTAAGAAACCAGACAACTCAATTTTAAAATGGGCAAAACACCTGGACAAAGAAAACATACGGATGACAAACATGCACACAAAAAGATGTATATCATTGGCCCTTAAGGAAACACAAATTAAAACACACCTATTACAAAGGCTAATGTAAAATTTTAAAAAAACTGACAGTATCAAGCGTTGGCAAGCGTGGGGAAGAAGTGAAATTTTCATATGTTGTAGGCAGAAATGCAAAATAGTGTATTCACTCCAGAAAACACTTTGGCAGTTTCTTATACAATTAAACCTACATCTACCATGTGACCTAGCAATCCCACTTCTCAGGTATTTAACCTAAAGAAATGAAAATATACGTCCACACAGAAACCCTCGTGTGAATGTTTAGAGGCGCTCTCCTAGTAATTGCCAAAATCTAAAAACAGCCAGAATGTCCTTCAGAGGTGAGTGGGCAAACAAACTGTGCTACACCCACACAATGGAAATTCGTCAATAAAAAGGAACAGATGATTGATACATACCAACAAAGCAGATGAATCTCAAGCATTAAGGTAAAGAAGCCAGTCTCTAAAAGCCACATACTATATGATTCCATTTATATGACATCAGCAAATAACAAAACCACTGTGACAGAGAGCAGATCTATGGCTTCCAAGAGTTTGACATGGGGGAAAGGTAAGACTACACAGGGACGTTACAAATATTTTGGGGGTGATGGAATTATTCTATAACTTGACGGTGGTGGTATTTACATGAATCTATACGTGTGTTAAAACTCACGGAATTATATACCCAAAAAATCAATTTTACTGTATGTTAGTTTTAAAATTTTTAAAAAAATATTTATGACGAACATGTGTGGGAATGAAATTTCATGGACCTGGAACAGAGAGAGAGGAACATAATTTTAGATTAGGTTAAATTTTCAATGTGTGAACACCTACCAGAGATTCTGGATGCAAAATATTGACTCAAGCAACTGGGAAAGATTCCATTTATTTGCTTGGTTGATGGACTAAAACTAGAGTCAACAGTAGCCTATATGAGTTTGAAATGCCAGAAAGAACTTGATATAATATAGAGGAAAGAACCCAAAAAGCTGTGGGAGATAAGAACATAAGAGCAGATCTATAATATGTTCACAATTCCTACCCCCAAAAAAATCCACAAGAGGGTTCGGAAGGCAATCTCTTTACCATGATACTGAAAAATACATTGTCAATGAATAGCAGAACATCCTTTAAAATCACATTAGTTAGTAGCTATCCACTGTAGGTAAAATATAAAAGTAGAAAATGATGCCATTATAATGAGTTCCTTGATTTAAGTGACAGGATGGACATTTAGAATGACAAAGACCTAGCAGATGTACTCAACTACCAGAAAAAAACATAGACATGTTACCAAAATAGGCAGCAGAGCCAAAATAAGAAACAGAATGGTTTTGCCCATAGATATGTTTGGAGGCAATTAGACTTCTATGGCTGAAATAAATGGGCTATTTCCTGAAGTTTTACTTCATGTACATGACAAAAACAGCAACCACAACAACAACCCTAGGCTTAGGGGCTTAGTAAACCCTAGGCTTAGTAAAAGCAGAAAATATTGATTTGAGCCACAATTATTGAGACTCACTATTTCACTACTATAGAGACTCTCCCAATTCCCAGACCCAAGTTAGTTCAAGGAATCAAAGCTTCCTGATTGAAAAGGAGATTGGGTACCTTCAAGAAAGAGTTATATAGTAACATCACAAGCACGTACCGTCATACTCTCACCAGACTATTGCCAAAGGGACATAAAATACATTTCGGGGTAACTGTACACTGGGGGAGGAAAAAAAAAGAAACTCCCAGGACTTTGGAGGATTATTTGACCCTGGCTCCGAGCTAATACTAACTCCCAGCAACACAGAATATCACTGTGGACCACTGCTACAGTAGGGGCTTGAAGAGGTAAGGGTGACTGGAGTTGGATGCCAGTCCTACCTGGGCTACTTCCCCAGGACATGACCGTGTAGATGAAATAGGTCATATCTACCCAGAAGGCTGCCTGCTTGGTGTGGGACACAAAGCAAGAGAAGGCTCTGTACACAGCACAAAACCACCACGAGGCCTGCGTGACTTGGCAGACCTGGCTGACTGAGAGTGACGTGGAGCCTGTGGCCAGCTCCAAGAAGAGAACCACAGTTGAGGCAAAGCCATGCCCTTTCAGTGGGCAAATGAGCAGATCCCAGCTTGGGTTACACAGCTTCTGTGTGTTCTTGCCAGCCCTTCTGCTCAGACAGGAGGGCTACAGGTGCCTGGCCAGATGGCATCACTGACTTAGTTCTGCAGATGAGCAGAGTGCTGGTTGGGAGGAACCTAGTCTGCTTAGATCCCAGTGCAGGTTGTTGCCAGACCCTTGCCACTTCTCAGCACTGTCAGATTCCCCAGGGGAGCCCTGAGGTTCCCCTGTCATCTCTGTGGGACACGCCTAGAGTAGGGACTCCCAAGAAGCAACCCATTATGCTGGGGAAACTGGGTGTCCCCTGGGGGCTCTCCTCCCCCACTAGAAGGACCCTGGGCTCCAGGAGACCTCTCCGTGGGGTACTGAGCTTGTCCCTGCAGCTGCTCCTCTTCCCCTCCTGCAATGTGGCTTGGTCTCTGTGATCCAGGGGGCCTCACCCTCACCCCATGTTTTAGGATTCTCTCAGGGCCATCTTGCCCATGAAGTGTTGTTTAGATCATCTCATGAGGGAAAGCAAAGTCAGAACCTGTGACGCCATCTTGTTGACATCACCTCAATAGCTCACAGCTTGCTACTGGCAGAGGCAGAATGTCCAACCACGAGAAAATTGGAGGCTTTCCAATGAAGCTGCCCATTGTGAACTAGAGATGGCCAAGCAGCATTAGAGTGTATTCAAAAATACTCCATGATCAGATAGAAGTGATAGGCAATGTGTAACCTCAGCTGATCCAAAAGGCACAAGAAATTTGCACAGTTCCCAGGGTATCTACCCCCTCCACATTTCCATCCTTTCTTCCACTGATGCGGCGGTCTTAAGAGGTGTTCCAAAGGACCAGGTGAGTGGAAAGGTAAAAACTAGAGCCCGATTTTAGATAGCTCCACACACTCTGCAGGCATCAGATGAAAATGGGCTATTGCCCCATGTAGAGATAGTCTGAGGAAAAGAAATCTATCCCATTGGACAGACTTTTAAGGGCCCATCTCAGGCTCTGCCTTATATGGAAAGAGATGCCCTGGGGTATGGTCTTCAAGGTCTCATAGGCAGGAGCTAATGGTTTGAGCAGACTTGGAGGGACTGGTGACGATGAGTACTAGAGAAGAGGTAAGTGGATGGACCTCTCAGAATGGACAGAGTGTGAGAGCACTTCACAGTTCCAAATGGGGAGGAAGCTCATCATATAGGGGTGAACCAAATAAGCCATTCTTGTCAAGGCCTCTTTCTTCAGCCACTCATGATGGCTCCACAGCTCACAGAAAACCTGGCCATGGTGACACAGATGGATCTTATCCATGCATTCAATGACAAGGACTCCCTCTGATGGGGAAAGTGACACTGGTAAGCACACACAGTGGTAATAACCACCTGGGGTCTCAGGAAAATCACATACCTTGGCAAACAGCCAACCACAGTTGGGCAGCCGCACTGCATTGCAATGTCTTCTCCATGGAGAGGACAGTAATTTCTTCTTACTGGAACAGACATTTATTCTGGGTATGGGTCTCTTTGGGCGGAACTGTGTGTCTCCAAAATTCGCATGTTGAACCCATAATACCTGCTACCTCAGCGTGTAACTCTACTTGGAGATACAGTCTGTTAAAAGATGCTGAAGTTAAAATGAGGCTGTTGGGATGGGCTCTAATCTAATCTGACTGCTGTCCTTATAAGAAGAGGAAATTCAGACACACAAAGAGGCCCCAGAGCTATGTGAGCACAGAAGAAAAGCCATGAGAGGACACATCGAGAAGATGGCCATCTGCAAGCCATAGAGAGAGGCCTCAGGAGAAAATAAACTGGTTGACACTTAAGCTTTGGACATCCAGCCTCCAGAACTCTGAGAGAATACGTTTCCATTGTTTTAAGCCACCCAGTCTGTGGTATGCTGTTATGGTAGCCCTGGCAGACCCATGAATCTTGTCTACCATGCTTCTAAAAATCACATAATTCGTGAAATTACTGAATGCCTTATTCAAAATCTGGACATTGTTTAAGCACTGCTTAACTCTCTTAATTCCTCACCAGGGAATTCATGTACGGCAAGTTCATTGCGGTGATAGGGCTCATGTGTATAACATTCACTGCTCTGTCCAGATATTCCATCATCCAAAAGCAACTGGCCTCATAGAGTAGAGGGTGACCTGTTGAAGTGATGGCACCAGCAGACATCTGGTGAGGCTGGGGTTTTGCCCTACAAAATGTAGTCTGTTCTTTAAGTTAAGGAGCATTGTCGCACCCCATGAAACAAACGGTAAAAGGAAGAGTAGCTCCCTTCATTATGATGCCTGATGAACCGCTTGTTAAATTTTTGCTGTCCATGACTTTAGGCTCTGTTGGATGAAAGGTCTTTGAACCAATGGGAGGGATACTTTGACCAGGAGACACAATAATGGATCCACTGAATTAGAGCCAGAGACTTCCACCCGGACATTTGAGACTTACCATGCCCTGTCGGACAAAATGACTGATCCAGATTATCAAAGTAGACGGCTGACATCCATGTAGGCAGAAAGGACTATTTCTGTCAACCATGAGGGAATCCCTGGGGTACCTCTCAAATTGTCATGTCCAGTGATAAAAGGTTAACAGAGGTAAATTCTAACCCCATTCAGGCAAAGCCAGGAAGCATTCAGCTTCCCCAAGAACGAAGATTGGGTCACCCCACCAGACAAAGAATCATAGCCAACGGATGCTTTTGCGGAGGACAAAGAGAACAGGGATGGGTAGCAGAGAAAGGACATTATGAAGACCAGCTGCTGCCTCGTGGCCAGTTGCAGAAGTTAGGTCTGCGGTAGTTACCCACATTTGCTTCTCTGTCTGCCGTGTCATGTACATATCTATGTATATTCAGTAAATTTCCTTTTTTTCTTCCTTCTCCCTTTCTCTATTCATTTATCATAGTCCATGTGTGTTTTCAGTCCACAGGCTGCAGACCATCAGTATGCTATCATGACTGAACTACAGGAGAAATGGCTATCCTCCAGCAAACCGGAACTCGCACCTGCATCAGCAACTCGTGAAACTTGGGGTCCTTCCTTTGGGGAAATGCATTATCATTGTACAAGTGATCATTGTATGATATCAGGCAAGCACAGGTCACTGTTACCATTATGGCTGGAAATGAAAGTATGAAAACGGGGCCCATACTGATGCTAGGTGGCAAAGAAGTGGATCGTAATCACATCGACTTCCACGTTGCAAATCCTGCCTTCCGAAGATAGAGTCAAAACACTGCATTTTCAAGCCTCCCTTTTAAATAGGATATAGACAAGAGACTACTTCCTGCCAGCAGGTGCAACCATATGAGACTCAGAAAACAGAGGGGCCATAGCGAGGCTACAGCAAGTATGAGGTCTTCGGCAGATTTGCAGGAGCTGTAACAGAGAGAGGTACAATGGAAGTCCAATCGGTGGTCTTGCAGGGCTCGAGCAGAAGGTCCAACGTCTGCAGGATTTCCAGATGGTAAAATAATGTCATCAAGATTTTGCTAGATCCATCTCCATTTGCAGGCGTTGCTTTCCTCTACACCAGACCTCCTTGGATTGGTTTCTCATGCAGGTTCTCAGCACTCCAATAGCGGCTTCTGGCCCCTCCAATCCAGTAGGAAGAGAGTGTCTCTTTCCAAAAAAAACGAGTCCCTGAATTGAACCTTATTGATCCAATTTGGGTCACATCCCTAAACCAACTGCAACAGCCAAGGGGACGGCACATGCCAGGCCTGGGGAATGTGCACGCCCTGCACCGGGAGAAGAAGATGAAGTCTGAAGGAGACAATAGATTTCTCCGATTTATTTCCTCCCCTGTATTTTATCACCTAAAAGCAACTGGCTATAGAATGAAGCAACTGCCTGTTGAAGTTGTGTCAGCAAAATGTGGCGTATGCTTTAAATTCACAATGACTACCCTGAGGTTAGCTCTCAAACACAAATTAGAAGGTAACTAAAAGAAAAGATGATAGGTGGTGGGCCAGAAGCAATATCTTCCACCAGACTGGAAGTTCTGGCTCCTTATTCCAGCTACAAATGGGGTGGTGATGGCACAGCCTGCAGGCGAATGCCCCAACTCTTCTCACCGTGGGATCCCAGCAGCATTTTGGTTTGCTGGACCAAAATTCAGAGGGCCTGGTTTCCAGGTATGATGTCTATGAACTTGAGAATCTCCCTTAACTTTTCTGGGCCTCCATCCTCCTCTCTGCCAAGTGAAGAATTATGAAAGCCTGCCTGGTGAAGATCCAATAAGAAAAAACTCATAAAACTGATTCAAAATCTGTAAAGCACTCATAAATGTAATGGATCAACTTTATGTCTCCAAGGAAACCAAGGATGACTGGAGTCGAGCTCATCCCATTTGCAAATAATGGGGAATGGGAAGTAGATGGAAGAGGTAGGACAAATAGAGGAGTTTAGGTTGGAACCACTGTCATATGCCCTTCACCACACAGACAAGACTAATCCAATTTTTCTTGACTACAGATCACATTTTTCTGAGCTCTTCCCCTTTCCTGGGTAAGAATGAAAATAGCAGGTGAGCTGTGACCAAAGGCTTACACCACAAATTTGTTTGACACGGAATTCCTCAATGCGAACATTTCTTCTAGGAAAGTGATTGGATAAAAAAGCAAAGATTCCTACAGGAGAAAATGTATTGCGGTAATTATTAGAATAACAAAAGTTTGAAAGTAAATGTCCTGAAATAAAGGATTAATTACATCGTTACACAAATGGTGGGATTATCTCTCTTACATCATTACACAAATGATGGAGGTCAAGCACAATATGGATATTATATAGAAAGATAGCCAGGATATAATAGCTGAATAGAGCACCAACAGTATGATCCTGTTTTCATCAATCAATCATATCGATGTATTCATATGCAGAGACAAAGATTCAAAAGATATACAATGGAGTCACATCATACATGCCTTCAGTTTCTCTGAATTCACTGCTGTGCACGCCACGGGGTAGGGGAGGGGCGGGGAAGGAAGAGACAGAAGAACTTCGACGTGTAGCTGTGACCTGCCGCTCCTCCTCGTTGAGCTCATGAGTCAGATGGGGACACAAGGCGTTTGAAATTTCAGTCCCTCTCAGTTCCCATTTGCCTTCCAGAATGTGAGCATTGTCCCATGCTGAGTGGGACTCGAAGTTCAAGGGGTGTATTTTTCAGATGGCCTGTCCCCTAAATGCAAGCCGACCACTTTTTCTGGGGCTCAGCCCACGAAACACTGATCTGGTCCCATCCCAGAAGATAATGGTTAGGTTGTATGGATTGAGAGATGGTGTGTCTGCTGCTAATGAAACACATTCCTGAGGAACTGTCCACTCCTAATGTGACATAATCCTCCTTGAGGACCACCCCCCCACCCGCCGGGGCCCAGGTCCTACTCAACAAAGCGTGGACAGCAGGGCTACTCTGGGTAAGGCTGGGGTTTTTCTTTCTGATAATCTAGATCTCCAAGTTCCCTAAAATGGACATGTATTTATGGGGTATATTTTTAAAGGATAAGTAAGGCCCCTTGTCCTCGTGGGTACTTGACCCAGTCCCCTCCAGAGAGTTCCATCGAGGGGCGTCAGCTTTGCCAGCACAGAAGGGCAGCCTCCTGTCAGGTCTCTGTAGGCTGTCCTGCTGTGGCTTGCAAGGCTGCTCTCCCTTTCTCATGGCCCTTATCCGTGAGGATCTCTGTGGCTGATAGCATTAGGCCGGGCTGGAGTGGCTTCAGGGCCTAGGGTGCCAGGCGGCTCGGGACCATCTCAGCCCATCGCTCCCAGGCTCCATCAACCCTTGTTAGCCTGCATTACCAGCCCGAGCCCAGACAGGCTGCCTCCACGCTGGTCCTTGATTTTTCTATTTTGAGAGGGTTACTTGGGCCAAATCATCAAATCAAGTTAGGCCCCTGACGTCTTAGGTTTGCAGAGATCTGACAGTTCCCTTCCCACTGTCCCTGTAGACTAGGGGCAGCCCTACCCTGGTCCCCAGCACCACAGAAGCACACTCTCTCATGAACCACCCCCCAGCAAATGCTCACATATATACCCTCACAGCCTCACACACACTGGTTCACCAGCACCACACAAAAAATCATGACAACACGAACATCCACATTCGGGGGTCCTCAGAGGTCATGAGAAACCCGGGCCACTCGCAGTTTTGAGGCTTTCAGAATATTACAGAATGAGAAATCGCTACAACCCAGTCCCCATATTCATAGCTGTCCTAAATGTTAACATTTAACAAATTATCGTCATGTGTTTTAGATGCAATGTAATTGTGCTATCCACAAAATAATCACGGGATTTATGAACTATTATGAACTATTAATTCTTGGGGCACTGCAGGCAGTGCGCTGGGGTAACACAATGTGCTTAGAGCCGTGTGATGAATGTCTTCTCCTCTCCATCTTGTCAGCATAACTTGGACCGCGTGTGTAACCTCATTTGGGGATAATATCAAGAGCCCATATCTGAAGCCCTTTGTGAGCCAGAGGCCCAGCCAAATAGCTCCTGTCAACTCCTGAAGACACACACACTGGGGAGGCCTTGTGCCCGCACACGCTAACACCCACAGCAGCCACGCAGAGTCCCGTGGCTCGCCGGTCATCTCAGCTACCTTGTGACAGTCATGGGAACGTCTCAGAGCTGGGAGGGACCCTTGGTGCCATCGGCTCCAGCCCCTCTCAGGACAGAGGTTTCGCTAGTCACTGCCTGGGTGTCTGGCCACTCGGCCCTTTCAGATCAGTCCTGACACACCAGCTTGGTCCAGCTCGAATGGGAAGGCCAGCCTGGGATTTCCAAAAATCAGCATCCTCATCCTCTCCCTCAAGCGGCCCTGGGGCGGGCATCCACCATCGCCACACCATCCAGGGCTCCTGTTCTATCCACCTGCATGTGGGCAAGTGTTGCGCGCGCACGTGCACACACACACACACACACACACATGCTTGCTCATGCATGTACACGTGCTCACACCCTCACCTGTACATACACAGTTTGAAAGAAGCAAGAAAAGGAAGCCCTTAGAAACAAAAAGCCACTGTGTACAGCTCTCCTACACAGCTCTCCTCCTTTATTTATGAGTGGTCACTTAGAGACTCATTTGTCCTCCCCAAGCCTCAGTTTTCCGTGTCTTTAAAGTGGACCCAGAAAAATCCCAGGATCTCCCTGGGATATTTCTAAGAGCACCGAGCACACGACCTGGCGCATCAGTTCTTTGCCATATGTGATGCTCTTTGCCACTAGCTCCTCTGCTCAGGACTGACATCAAGAAACGGCTATCCCTCTTAAAGCAAAACATGTCTTAAATCCAAAGAAAAATTTGCTCATCCCTGCAATACGAGGCAAAGAGCATCAAAATGAGAGTCTAAAACTGGCTCCAGTTCTGCCAAAAATGAGTTGTGGGCGTCAAATACGCTCAACCTGTTTTCCCGTCCACAAAAGGGGTACTTTCATACCTGCAGGAAATCCGTCGGGTCTTTTCCAGATTCAGTGTTCTAGAACGCTCCTCAGAGGCACCTAACTCTCTCACCCAAAGCGTACGCCCATTTCCCAAACTGGACTGGTGAAACTAAGGAACCAGACCTGAGAGCAGGCATGTCTGAGCCTGTCCACCCTCGCAGCCCCTCAGCAAGACCACGTCTCTGTTATGGTACAGGAGGCCTTAACTTCCACGTCCCCAGCACCGAGCCACAGTGAGCCTAGTGAGCGTGCAGTACGTGCAGACCGCCTGGGCTGGAGGGGCTCAGGAGCTGCAGCAGGGCCAGAGTCAGCCAAGGAAGGCCCCAAAATGGAGTTGAGGAAAGAAGGAAGGCTGAATTTGCCATGTCAGAAATGGGAACCTCGGGAGCTAGGACAAGCTCGACGGGCTGGCGTGTGGCATGTGGGCTGGCAAGGGGAGAGGGCTTCAGGTTGGTTCTAGCCAGTGCCAGCTTCTGGGACACCCCAGAGGGGCTGGCAAACCTGCGGCCACGGCTCTGGAAGTCACCAGGGTCAAGGCTCACGGAGCGAGGCTGGAAGCGCAAGGCGGAGATGAGGAAATGACACGGCGCAGAAAGCTGGTCTACTTGTCAGCCTCTCCTAAGACACACAGAGAAGTCTCGATACTGGACTGTCCCCAGCAGAAACTCTGTGCTCGTCCGGGGAATGAGGTAACAAACACAGGACACAAGGCAAAGCCTGCCATTCCTTCAAATCCATTCTGGAGGCTCTCTGCACTACATCGCCTAAATAGATGCTTTTCAGCTACCAGCCCCGAAAGAAGGGGCCCACCATGAGCCATCACTGGCTGCAGCTGCAGGGCCTGAAGAAGGGGAGGCCTCCAGCCCTTGTCCAGCTTCCCCCAGCCAGGGGCTGCAGGAACCAGGACCAGGCTCAGGCTCTGCACACACTGTCCAGCTCTTTAATCAAGAGGGCCCATTGCTATCAGTTTTCAACACAACCACACCTACAGTAGAACAGGGAGGTTCTCCCTCTCCTTCCGCCTGCCGCTCCCCTTGCTTGGGCTCTCTCTGTGTCAAATGAATAAATAAAATCTTTCTTTAGAAGATTTTCTAAAGAAAGATTTTATTTATTGATTTAAGAGAGAGTAAAAAAGCAGGGGGAGGGACAGAGGGAGAAGCAGATCCCCGCTGAGCAGGGAGCCCAACATGGGGCTCAATCCCAGGACCCTGAGATCATGACCTGAGCCAAAGGCAGATGCTTAACCCACTGAGCCACCCAGGTGCCCCTTACTTCCACTCATTCTTATGACCTACGTTCAGAGCTGACAGAAACACTGGCAGCTCTCAGCCCTGTCGTATCTCCCTAGGCTTTCTGTCCTGCTCTGTCTGGAATGTCTTCTGTGTCATCCTCCAACTCCTCCAGATCAGGAAGGCTTCCCAGAGGCTGGGAGTCCTAGAATCAGTCTGGAGAGATGAGCTGCATCACCATTTACCTGGCGAACTCCTATGCGTTCCCCCAAAGCAGCGCACATAGCTCCTACCCCAGAAAGACTTCCCGACGACCCTCCCCCCACCACAGCCAGGCCAGATGCTGCACCAGGTAGCCCTCTCCTGGAAGGAGAATGCTTTGGCTTTGGGGTTGAGACCTGTATGGGAAAACAGATGGCATACTCAAACTAGCTAATTGAGAAGAGTTTAATAAAGGTACTGTTGGCAAAGGTGTAGGCAGGGTTTCGAGAGAACAAAGAGAGACAGCGCCAGCTAGCAGCAGAGGGCAGCCTGAACCACATAGACACACACACACACACACACACACACACACATACACACACACACAGGCTCCATGAGACCAGCAGGGAGTGCTCCGCAGGACCAGGAGAGAAGGATGGAGGGGAAGCAGCAAGGCTCGTGGGGGGTAATATCACACATCAGAGAGATAGTAGAATAATAATGTTTGTTTTGTGTTCATACCTTAATTAATGCTTTCAGTTGATGTCTTGTAATATGTTTATATATAGTTTATATTTGAAAGGGATTAAGGTTTTAGTGTCACTGATTATTTAAAAATGAATTTTAAATACTTGATTTTAAAGTACCAGGATTAACACTAGTAGTTCAGCTTCGCATGAAATACATACTAGGCCACGGTATGACCATTCTGTCCCTGTATTGATCAGTATTCTGTTAGCTGAAGCGCTAAGAACCCGGCCCACGCTGACTTCCCAAGGCCAACAGCTCCAGGGGAGGGAGCCCACTTCAGACCCAGCTTGGTTGCAAGGGCCTGAACAATGTCACCAAGCTGGGCTGCCTCCGTCGCTTAGCCTGGCTCTCTCTGTTCTCCTCCACGGCTGTCTGGTTCGCAGACAGGCTCCCCTTCGAGGTCACCAGGGGGCTGGGGCAGCTCTAGACCTCAGACCCACTCACCTTCACATCCAGCGGAGAGAAGCCTCTGTGCCAGAAAGCCACTGAAGGCTGGCTGCGCCTCATGGCTCCGGAGGGCTCTGAGTCCCTGTGTCCACTGCAGCCACAATCCTGTGACCTGGCTTGTGAGTGGGCCCAGCATGGGCTCAGCTCTGTCTGAAACATAAATATGGAGGATGGGAAGGAGGTGGTTCCCCCAAAGCATAAGAAGTTGTCCCCCCAAAGTGAGACCGGATGCAGAGTGAGAAACAGCAGATACCCACCTCAGGCGTGCCTCTCGACCCTTCCCTAGAACCCTAGACTTCCTTCTTAAATGACTCCATTCACACTCTTAAAAACAGAACACGAATAAACAAAACAGCACTCCAGACTAAGTTCCTGGAGCACGGAGACCTCCTTGCCTTCCGGATCCCTAGGAAGTGCCCGGCGTCCGAACTGGCTCCGTGCCTGTTTGTTGAGGGCACACACACTCAGAAGTGCTCCCGAGAATGCCTCGCCTGTGACCTGCAGTCCACCAGGCTGATGGGACGGTGCTTCCTGATGGCCTTCGGAGCTCTGAATATAGACCTGAGCGGACCTGGGGACTGCCTGGGCAGTTTCTTCAAACACAAACTTCCGGGACCCAGTGCCAGAGACTCTGATTCGAGAGGTCTGGAGTGAGTTTGAGATTCCGCATCTCCAGCAAGCTCCCACGGGGTGCCGCAGCTGGCCCGGGGCTCCACTTTGAGAAGCACCGCTCCACGCCTGCAAGGGAGGCCTGGAGCCTTCAGGGAAAGAGCACTATTCGGCCAAGCGCTGGATTACCCTTTGTGATGGAAAACAATATATCCAAGATGGTGTTCCCCTGATGGCTGTATTAACCGAGCAATTTCAAATGGCTTTGCTCGATGGGTCTTCTAATGAGAGGACTAGAAATTTCAAAACTATCAGGTAAAAGATTTATTCAATTAAAGTGATTCAATTTTTAAAGGTATTTGTCCCTTAGTGGAGGCAGAGCCATGTTTTTCTAATTAAAAGCTAATTACTGGCTAATATGCTGGTCTCACTGCTTTCAGCAGGAGGGCCTGCAGGCTATGCTGGAAACCCCAAGGGTAAAGAAAGACGGGCACTTCTCCCCCATCCCCCAGAGGCCTTGCATAATGAACCTTACACTTAGTGTCTTCATTCATTCAGCAAACATCTTAAGCCTTTTTTTTTTTTAAGAGAGATTTTAAGTGCCTATATCATCCAAATCTCATCACTCCCCTGCTTAAGACCCTTCAAAGTCTCCCAACCACACAGGGGAGGTACAACAACTTCCAAACGGCCCATGAGGACTAATCAGGCCCCTCTGCATCTCTCCAGCCTCATCTCGTACCACTTGCTTCTTGGCTTGAAGACCAGCCACGCCAGGCTTCTGTCTTCTGGTTCCTCCAGCACACCAAGGCTTTTCCTGCCTCAGAGCCCTTCCACGTGCTGTTTCCTCCACCTGCTAGCCTTTGCTGAACTGTCACATTCTCCCACAGACCTTTCCGGACCCCTCCTCTCTCGGTCTGTTCTTTTAGAGAATCCAGCAATGAGATAGATTTCAGATTCCAGAAACATACCCACATCTAGGTGAAAATATGGCCCAAGGTCAATGTGACATTTTGAACCAGTGGAACAAAGGACATGGTTTTCAAGAAGTGATGTTGGGATAAACTGTGTCTCTAGCTGGAGAAGAAAAGTTTGATCTCAACCTTATTTCTTATACCGAAATAAATTTCCGATGAAAGAAAAGTTCAAGTGTGTAAAATAAAATCACAAAAGTACAAGAAAAACTTTTACACTCTTGGAGTGAGAAGGGCCTTTTTCAAGGTATGATACAAACCTAGGAACTATGATAGAAAAGATTATTACACTAACTTCACAAAAATAAAAATTTTCTTTTTGAGAAAGTCATAAGAAAAGTAAAAACTGAGGGAAATATTTGCAACATGTATCACAGACAAAAGGCCAATTTCCTTAATAAATAAAGAGCTTCTGCAAATCAGTAAGAACAACACTCCAGTAGAAAAGTGTGGACAAGATAACACAGTTAACAGTAATTGAAACAGAATGAATTTTAAACATATAAAAAGATGGGAAAATTTAAATGAGGTACCATTTTTACCTATCAGGTTGGCCAAGTTGACAAAGCTTTAATAGCAGCTTGTTGGCAAGGGTATGAAGAAACTAACACTCTCATTCCATGCATGTGAACTTTCTAGAGTCAGTAACCATAATATTTAAAACATGCAGAGTCATTAACCCAGCAGTTGCAATTCTAGAAAATGATCCTACGGATATTCTCGCACGTGTGTGAAATAGCATATGCATAAGGGTACTCATTGCAGCATCGTTAAAAATTCAAAACACTATAAACAAATGAAATATCCTTCAGTATCAGACTAGTTAAATAAATCATGAAACAATCCATATAATAAATATTATACAGCCTTTAAAATGAATGAGGCAGCTCCCATGAACTGATGGGGAGCCTTCTCTAAGATATATTATTCTGTGGAAGAGCAAAGCCATTGGAGAGGGTGTGTACCATGCAAGAATGTGTTTTAAAAATAAATACTATGCATGCATATACTTACATACACTATTGATTAACTTTGGAAGGAAACACAAGGGGCTGGTAACTGAGGCTGCCTTCCAGGAAGGGAACAAGGCAGGGGTGGGAAGGGGGAGAACTTCTTTTTCACCCAACACATGCTGCAACTTCTGCATTTTGTATATGCTATGTATCCAAATGAATTTTTGATTAAGAATAAATGAATTAAAAGCCATTTCACAGTAGGAAAACACCAAAAGGGAAAAAAAAAAAAAAAAAAACAGAAACAAAATGTTACCAATGATTGCGTGGTGATACCAGGAGTGCTTTTACTTGTTCTTTGTATTTTTCTATATTTAACCCTATTTCTTTAATGAGCATGTACTGATTTAAAATGGGGAAAAGAATCATTTTTTAAAAGCATTGGCAGAGGCAGTAATCACCATCTTTCCTGTTGAGCTGCATGTGTTCCCAGCTGGATATGGCATGAGCTCCCCCAGCCGCATCTGTTAATCCTGAGCCATCCTTGTAAAGACCCTCTGAGCCTCTGTGTGTGGCTTTGGGCAAACAGGTCATCCCAGCTGCTTCTCTGGTCTCACTCCAGGCAGGTTGGGGGCAGGCTCTGCTTGTAAATGACAGCAGAGCTCCACCTCTAAGAGCCACTGTGGGCCCCCAAACTTGGAAAGACCACACACACACACATATACACACTCACACACACAACCCAGTTACAGTTAACATTTGAACAGTGCCCTGGAGTTGGCCGAAAGCACCTTCTATGACATCTTACTTGATTCTCACAACTGCAATGAAATACGGCTCTAATTATTTCCCTCTTCTGAAAGCTGGTGGAACCAGTTTCTTGGAAAGTGTCCGGTCCAGGCTCACACAGCTCTGTGTCCTAGGGTTACAGCTCTATCCGTGTCTTCTATTCCAAACCAGAAGCTCTTTCCACTTAATTAAGCTGCTGGGGTAAACACTAAATGTGCTCACCAAGATTGATCTCTTGGCCCTGGGCAGACAGCTAGATTCCATTTCCCTGCCTTTCTTACAGTAAACTGTGTCATTGAATTAAGCATGTCTTCTTATTCTGATGTTTCCACATCTGGAGCCTTAACTGACCCTAGGGGAACTGCCCTGTCAAGAGTTAGCAGATTTCTAGACATAGTCAACTCTCCCAAGAGCATGTCTGTTACCTGCAAACTAACCAGTCCAAACCCAAACCCCCAATCTCCTGTCTTCTTGGCTCTTAGACTGTGTGACCCTATTTCTCTGCCCTAATCACCCCAGGGTCAGGCATCAAAAATAGCTAGGGGCAGCCCCTACATCTTGAGCTCCTAAAATGATTCAAACTAGCCAATCCTAAAGCAGCTTACCCTGCCTCACCCATCCCTCCCCACGAAAAATACAATAAAGGTTTTCACCCTCCCTCTGCTTCCCAACTGACCCTGCTGCTTCCCTGTGTGGTCCCCATGGATTTGGAGTACTGCCCCCCTGCTCTTGGTAACTGTGAGTAATACTGTTTTTGATGGCAGACAGCTCCTCATCTGTTGGCCTTCCCAATGGAATGTGAGCAGCAGTAAAAGATAACACCTTCCAGGGCTGGCCGATAGGAGCCCACCACACAAGCCTCTCAATCTGTCTCCTTCCTGACTCCCTCACCTTCTCTCTCCTTATCTATGAGCTGGACTAGAGCATACCACCCAGCAGAGGACTCTGAGGCCCTGGGGGATGGTGAGCTATAAAATGAAAGGCGGCCGCATGCTTGAATTACCACTGGGAGGTCACCTCTCAGACACACATCAATACTGCAACCTGAGCAGACACTAAACCTCCATTGTGGTGAGACATGGCAATCTTGAGCTCCTTGGCTACAGAAGCTGGTCCACCCTGATGAGTTCAGTTGCCAAAACATGTCTTTGGTTGCTTCCACCTCCTACCACATCCCTGCCTCCCAGATTTCTGTCCCCTCATCACCAATTCCCCAAGGGCTTGGAGTTCCCCAGCTCTGTTCAGGTTGCCTAAATCTCCCTAGAAGAGCATCCAATCTTATCAAGTATATTCCCCCAAATTCAATTCCACAAAATGTTGCCAAAGCACCTATCACACGCGGGCAACAGAGCAGGATGGGAGACAAATGTCGCAGCCCTAAGAGAGGACTTGGTACCAGCTACCGGAGGTCAGGAGGAAGGCTATGCCCCAAGGACGTGAGGCTGAAGCAGGGAGTATATCCACATTGTATTACAGATTCTTTGACTGCTGGCTGTACAGGTTTCAACATCAAAAAAAAAGGAGAAAGAGGAAGAAGAACAGGAAGAGAGAGAATGACACTGCTGTTGATTGAGACTCAAAGAACAAGACTGAGTGGAGCCAAGGGGGACTGGGGAGCAACTTGAGAACCTTGGGTCACAGGAAAGGGGAGGCATGAGGGCTCTAAAAGCATGTAGGTAGGACCACTGCAGACCTGGTCCTGTGTGGTTCTGGAGAGGATGCTAGACTATTTGCTTTCTGTCCCTGAAATCCTGCAGACACCCAGCAGCTCACCCCTCCCCAGCATCCCTGGTCCAGTTAAGAAGCATTTGTGTCTTCCCCCAGTCTCTGCCCTGGGCCCACCAGACTGCTGATGTTCCTCCATCGTGCACCACAGCCCTTGGAGGTGCACGTTCGCATTCAGCAAACAGGCAGGGTTTGCTGAGGGAGCTGGGGATGCAGGAGGTGTGAGACACTGTCCTAATCAGGGAGCATTTGGCTGCAAGGAACAGAAATGCCTCAAATGAGCTCAACTACCCGAGGGATTTATTGAAGGATTATCAAGAAAACTCAAGGAAGTATTGAGAAGGAAGTGAAAGTCATGTTCACAGGAGCTGGAAAATCGTTTCCCCCACCCCCATGCAGAGCTTCTCTCTCCCTCTCTCTATCCTGCTTCTGGTGTCATGACTGTGTGCCCAGGTCTGACTCCACAGGACTCCCAGCTCAGTGTCCCAGATCATCAACTCAGCCCCCCAGAATCTTAATTTCAAATTCTTGAGGGCAGATCTGATCATGTTGGGTCTTATGTCCACCCCTGGTCTAATCAGCTAAGGTCAAGGGAGAGAGACAACATGGAACAAAGAGCTGCCCCTTCCAGTGAGTAGAAGCCCATGAGATGGAAAAGTAGGTTATAGAGGCAGAGTCACAAACTCACTCACATGTACACTGCAGACTGGCTCTGGCTCTCAAAAACCTCACCATCTCCTGGGAGAGCTTGACCTTAAGTAGACTCTCCTTCAAGGAGATGAGAGGGAAGCACGGTCCCATTTCCCAGAGAGGAATGAATCCAAAGCACCAAGTCCCTATGTCAGGAAAGGAACTCAGCTGGATCCCTACAGGAGCAATCTCCCACATTTCACACTGACCCAATCCTTGTCCCCTGGTGACCAGCCTGACATTCGGTCTACTTGGGCCTGGAGCCCCAAATAACCCCTCCATCCTCAGCCTATCAACAGAAACTCCTGCTGTACTGTTACATGAGCAGACTACCAAATTAGAGGTGGCTTTATGACCCAACCAAACAATAACATCCCTGCTCCCTAGGAGCATTGTCAACACACACCACACTGATCTAAAAGCAGCTAAGATCGCTCATGATGCAAAAATACAGGATGTAAAGGAAAAGAAGCTAGTCACAGTGGTGGCAGGAGGGCTGAACTAGAAATGCAGAGACCTGGTTGCTTGTCTTGACCCTGAAACTAGCTCAACCAAATGAGGGTGGACAAGCCACTTTCTCATTTTGTACCTAGATGACCTCTATGGCCTGCCTTCCCAGTTTGTTTGGTTGAGGGTCATCCTTGACAGAGTTAGTGGGGTGGTACATAAAAGGAAAGATGAGTCATACTTTCCCCTACTTAGAAAAGATTCCCTGAAAGACGTCAGGTCCCAGAATTGGTTAAAAGAGGGAGGGATGAGGGCAGTAAACTGGGAAGGGTTTTCAGGCCAGATGTCACCTGGGAGAAGGGGCTGTGTCACTCTCATGGGACTGGTACCTGTGGCTGAACAAGGGACTGGTATCCTTCTGTTGAAAGATATGGTCAGCCATGAAAAAAGAAGGAAATCCTGCCATTTGCAACAACAGGGATGGATCTGGATGGCGTTCTGAAAAGTGAAATAAGTCAGACAGAGAAAGACAAATATTGCATAATCTCACTTATATGCGGAATCTTAAAAAGCCGAACCCATAGAAACAGAGAGTAGAGTGGTAGTTGCCAGGGGCTACAGAGTGGGGGAAATGGGGAGATGTTAGGGAACGGGGAAATGGTCAAAGAGTACATATATCCTGTTATGAGATGAATAAGTTCTGGGATGTGACATACAGGATAGTGACTGCCATTCAACAAAACTGTATTGTATACTTGAAAGTTGAAAGAGTAGATCTTAAGTGTGCTCACCACTATAACAAAAAGAAGGTAAGTACGTGAGGCGAAGGATGGGTTAACTAACTTCGTTGTGGTGATCAAATCATCACATTGTACACCTTAAACTTACACAGTGTTTTAACACCAACTATATCTCAATAAAGATAGAAATGTCTTGATGTTGCCTCAAGTCTCCAGTGGGTGTGGGTACATATAGGGAAGAGCTGTAGCAGTAGGGTGCAGACAGGAAATGATACATCTGATGTGCATGGTCTTCTCTACAAGGCGTCCAGAAAGTCTACTGGGGAGTCTTCCTGGTATTCCAGTGGGAGTTAGCGTCACAAGGCACAGAAACCCCACCCAAACAGCCTTAAGCCAAGAGAATTTAGCAACACATGTAACAGAAAAGTTCAGAAGTAATGCGAGCTTCGGACATGGCTGGGTATTCAAAGAGAATCACCAAAACTTGGTTCTTCAACTCTAAGGTCTACTTTCTTTGGATAAGACCTACTCTCAGCAGGGCTCTTCTGACAGAACCACAGGTGACTACAGTGGCTCCCACACCACATACTTCTAGGTTCAAGACCTACAAGAAAACGTGAGTCTGCTTCCCCAGTACTGAAACAAATAAAAATCCTGGAGTTCAATCTCAATGGTTCTGACTGGCCTGCCTTGAGTTACAGGCTAGTTTCCCAAAGCAGTGGCTGTCAGCAGGGAAATGAAACTCAGCCATTATATAAGCCGGAGCCTTATGCCCTACCCCTGGGGTTGGGGATGGAGTCTACTCAAAGCAGGAAGAGAGGGAGAAGTCGAACCTCAGATGAAAATGAGAAAGTACTGTTACAAGAAAAATGTGGAGCAGATGCTTGAGAAGCAAATAACTTGTGGCCACTACAGCAAATTATCCTAAACTGGACATCTTGTCAACAGGGCATTTCCATTGCAGACATAAATCCACGCAGAAGGGATCATCACAGCTACTTTGGACATACTGCATTCTCTTCCCAAGGGCTGATTCTTATCCAATCATTCTAACACCTGAAGTGCATAATATAGGACCCGTCTGATAAACAAGAATGCTTAATACCTGCTTCTTGAACTGAATTGAGCATCTGCAGTGGACCTCGTCACAGTTAGCACTGTGTGCAGCCTTTAGATAATTTACCAAGCTCTCTCGTATCCATTTACGCAATTTCATCCTCCCAAACACCCAGTAAAAATAGGCTTTATTGGCCTCTTTTTATAGATGAAAAAACTAAAAATCAGTGAAGCTAAGAAACTTGTCAACTCTAAGCGACTTGCCCAACTGGTGAGTATTGGGGCAGAATCTCAACCCAGGATTCTCAGTTTAAAGTATGGGCTCTTTCCTTTCCACAGCGTGGAGGCAAGGAAAGGATATGAGCACCAAAGTTTGGGTCCCTGCTGCCCCAGCCCAGACAAGTTCAGATGCAATAAACCATTCTCCCCACCCCCCACCAAGCTGGCCACCAGGGTCTCCTTCCCTATGGATCTGGAGAAGGTCCTGCTACCATGTCATGTGGCCTGGGGACAACAATAAATAGTCAGCTGAACTCAGTGATGCTAGGTGACCTGACTGATCCTCTCTTAATGCCCCCACCTCCCGCCACCCTTCAAGCCTCTCCTGAGACTGGGGCCAGGGCAAGGCTGAGTTATGAACCTCATTTATTGACATATAAAATCCAAAGGTTTGTTTCCTTAAGATTCCGCTGAGCACACATTTTTAAAATATGAGTCCAGCCACTGGAAAACATGCTTCTCCATTTGGTGACTGCCTTTGGAAGAACTGGTATGCTTCTGAGCATTTGTTTACTTAATATTTACAAATTAAATTTAGAATTTTTACAGCATTGCTATTAAATGTGTGTCACCTATTTTGAACTGTATGTAAACTGTTTATAAGAACTGTATGCATTTCCAAGTATTTACTTAATCTCCTAAATTAACCTTTGAATTTCTGCAAAGTGCCTCACTAAGTGTGTCACTTCTTTTTCTCTTAATGTAGTACATAAAAATATGCACAAGGATTGCATTGTTTTTGAGCATTTATCTGCTTAATCAAAATTTGTGTTTGTGCATTCATTTAATTAATTGACAGTTTCTAATTTTCAAGAAGGGTAAAGATGGCTAGCCAAATGTAAGAACTCTAAGCAACCACAGAGTAACTGCTTATACAGCTTTGGAGAAGCAGTGAAATAAAGGATAGTGCTCAGGAAGGGGAGCAGAGGTCTGAGAGCAGAGAGAAAAAAAGAACTAGAAACAGGAGAAGAGAAAATGCTGCAGAACTGCTAGACAAAGAGATGTTTGGGATATAAGTCACCAATCAATGTCATGGGCTGAACAAAGAGTGTTTGTGTCCTCCCAAAATCCACATGTTGAATACCCAATGTGATGGTATTACAAGGTGAGGCCTTTGGGAGATAATTAGGTTTAATTATGAGGTCATGAGGATGAGGTCATGGGGATGGAGCCACCATGATGGCATTGGTGCCCTTAAAGAGGACAAACAGACCCCAGAGCTTCTTCTCTCCACCCTACGAGGACACAGGAAGAAGGCATCCATCGGCAAGCAAGGAAGAGGGCCCTTACCAAGAACCAAATCTACCCATACCTTGAGCTTGGACTTCCCTGCCTCTAAAACTGTGAGAAATTAATGTCTATTGTTTAAGCTACCCTGTCTGTGGTATTTTATATTTTGTGTTTTACAGCAGCCCAAGCTATAATAAGCATGGTTGGGCCTAAGATAGGATGTAACAAATAATGAGTATCACAGTGAACTCAGACAGTAATCACCTCTAACTCCCCCTGTTGCCCTACATATTCAAAGGGACAAGTTCCTGGTTTATTCAATGACTGCAAGCCCAAAAGAAAAACTTGTGGTAGAACTTCAAATCATGAAGAATAATTGGCTCTTTCAAGACCTCAGTTATTGAGCTCATTAAGAGTTACATTTGAGAAGAATAAGATTAACTTTTCACAATGAGACAGATTTTAAAAATGTGATTTTATTAATAGTAGGTGAGATCTGCTAGAATGAAGTATGTTTGTGACACTAGGTATGGCTCACTTCCCATCAGCCCCTGACCCTGGAGCCATTCTCTACCTTTTGGGTCTTTCTGATAGACTTCTTAATCCAAGCCTTTGGTCTTTACTGGACTTGTAGAAAGGACAGCCTTGTATTCTGTCCAGGTAAGTGGGATTACACACCACATTGGACTTGGTGATTTGGATAGCCCTACCTAGCTAATTAGTTTCTCCAATTGCCAGTTGCTCCCTGCCACCACACATGAACACACACACACACACACACACACACACACACACACACAACCCTACCAGCCTCAGTTCCTTCTCTTCTCTACTGCAGGAGATCCCATCCTGTTTGCACTCAAGGTAGGCCTTGTTATCATCCAAGGATTTAAGTGACTGAAGGACTATCAACCATGAGCACCAACAGCAAAAGCAAGCAAATTCTTAACATTTTTCACCATCATAACACTTGTGAAAGATGTGAAGAACTTAAGCATGATGGATTTTAACAAAAACCTCAAACCATTTTTTGGGGAAATAAGTAGGATATTATAGTAATTTATAGTTATTCTATCAATAATGATTTATTAATCAATAAATAACTTTAGATCAGAGCTACAAACACGGGCTAAAAGCAGTCTGGCTCACAGAAATATTTCCTTCAGCCTTCATAACATTTTTTAAATATTGGGATTTTTTTTGCTACCTTGAAAATGAGATGATTTCACACTAAAGGAACAATCATCTGGGCTTCCAGTTAAGATGGAGAAGGTCATGAAAGATAATCAACCTTAACAATGAGAAAACATCAAGTAAACCATAAAATCATATTTTGTAATCCCAACAAAGAACTAAGGATGCAAAGAAATCTAAACAAACTAAATCCTAAAAAGAGAGAAGTCTTTAATAATTGAATAGAGACTAGTGGCTGGTTTTATTCTTGGGGACATGGGGAGGCAGAGAAGCAAATCTGCGATAGAGAGGGGTACTTTACTGAATTAAGATGAAATTGGATTAACTCATAATGACCTTTAAGGTCTGACATGATGGATTGGATTCTAATTGAGCCCTCATGTAGAGATGGCACCCACTGCCCACCAATTCTCCCCCAAAGGTTGTTTATGAAATATACAGCAGCATGTGGACCTGTGCTGGACAGCAGAGCAAGATTCTCCCACAGAATGAAAATGTGAAAGCATGAAAGGAAATCAGAAAGGGATCTTATAATCATTTAACATTTAGATACCAAGGAGAAGCCTCATCCTATCCTTAAGGCTTTGAAACCAATGATGATGAAACCATTATTTTACTGCTGAGAGAAGAAAGGACATCACATTTCTGGGGATAAATATTACCTACTTCAGGTTCTTCTGTCCTTTTACGCAGAACATATAGTTTGTGATCCAAAATTACAATGAATGCAGAAGAATGACAACTCTAATCAAGAGGAAAATGGTCAATAGAAGCAGACCTATAGATGACCTAGATGATGAAATTTACAGAGAACTCTGAAATAATAATTATAAATATTTTAAGAATAAGTAGAAAGTATAAACACAATGGGTAAGAAGATAATTTCATCAGAGAAAGAGAAACTGTAAATAAGAATCAAATGGAGGGGTGCCTGGGTGGCTCAGTGGGTTAGGCCTCTGCCTTCGGCTCAGGTCATGATCTCAGGGTCCTGGGATCAAGCCCCACATCGGGCTGTCTGCTCAGCAGGGGGCCTGCTTCCCCCTCTCTCTCTGCCTGCCTCTCTGCTTGCTTGTGATCTCTCTCTGTGTGTCAAATAAATAAATAAAATCTTTAAAAAAAAAAGAATCAAATGGAAATTTCAGACCTAAAATATATATATTTATATATTTTAGGTCTGAAATATATATATATATATATATATATATGAAGAAATCACTTCATAATCAACTGGATAAAGCAGAGGAAAGGATCAGTAAACTCAAAATTAGGTCAATGAGAAAAATTATAAAACTAAATTATTTTTTCTTAAAATGGAAAAGAATTTTAAAAACAGAATGCAGCACCAGAGTGCTGTGGGAGGAAAAACACAAAAATAAAATAAACAGCATACATAAATGCAATTATCCAAAAAGAAGAGGAAAGGGAGAATTGGAGCAAAAGAAGTATTTGAAGACAAAATGACCAGAATTTTCTTAATTTTGTGATACATACCAACCTGCAGATCCAAGAGGATCAATGAATCCCAAGAGAGTAAATACAAATAACACAACTAAGCAAGTTATGGTAAGACCACAAAAACAAAGATGAGAGAAAAATTTTAAATCAGCCAAAGAAAAGAGG
Source organism: Lontra canadensis (assembly GCF_010015895.1). Classification (NCBI taxonomy): domain Eukaryota; kingdom Metazoa; phylum Chordata; class Mammalia; order Carnivora; family Mustelidae; genus Lontra; species Lontra canadensis. The sequence continues at coordinate 1,332,661 of NW_022631088.1, forward strand.
GACATTAAATTTGAAGGAATAACCATAAGATTTATAGCAAACATCTCAACAATGTAAACATTGTTTGCAGCAATCAGTGGATCTCAGAAAACAATGGGATGATATTGTTTAGATGCTACAAAAAAAATGGTCAATCTATAATTCTATATGCTTTGAAAACATTATTCAAAAATGAAAGCAAAATAAAGACATTTTCAGAAAAACAAAAGAGAATATTCATCACCAACAGACTGCACTAAAAAAAATACTAAAGGAAGCTCTTCAGGCTGAGGAACAGATGGAGGCCCAGATCTTTAGGAAGGAATAAAGACTACAAAGAAGGATAAATATTGGCAATCATACGTATATATATGACTATTGAAAGCAAAAAAATAATAACATTGAATTGTGGGGTTTATATTGTGTCCGGATGTAGAATACATGAAAAATAGCAGAAATGTGGGAGAGGAAGTAAATGGAATCATAGTTTCTAAGATTCTCACATTGTTAAATGTAATAATACTGATTAATATTATGATTTATTAAATGTGAAAAAATTAAGTATGATTATTGTAATTTCTACAATAGACATTTAAAATAATATAAGAAGGTACAGTTTAAAAGCCAACAGAAGAATAAGATGGAATAGTTTAAAAATGCTTGATTAATTCAAAAGAAGACTGGAAATGAGGAACAAATATATAAGACAGAAATTGGGACACATAGTAAAAGGAAAACTTAAAGCTAGACATATCCTTAATTATACTAAATGTAAATATATGAAACAATTAAGAAAATTGTCTACATAAAGAATCAAGCTCAAATTATGCTACTTGCAAGAGACAAACTTTAAATATAAGGACACAGTTTGGAAGTAAAAAGATGAAAAAAGACATACCATATAAATGTTAATCAGAAGAATGTTGGTGTAGCTGTATTTGTATCAGACCAATAGACCTCAAGACAAAGAATATTACTAGAAATAAAAGGAACATCTTATAATGATAATAGTGTCCATTCATCAGGAAGACCCAATAATCACAAATGCATATGCACCTAATAATAGAGCTTCAAAATACATGAAGCAAAAACTCACATAAATAAAAGGAGAAATAAACAAATCTGCAATCACAGATGAATAATTGATAGAATAACTAGTAAAAAAAATTCAAGAAATATATGGATTTGAAATATTATCAAGTACCTTGGCCTAATGAATACTTATGGAAAATGATATTCAGGGGTGCCTGGGTGGCTCAGTCAGTAGAGCCTGCAACTCTTGACCTTGTGTCAGGAGTTCAAGCCCCCACATTGAGGGTAGAGATTACTTAAATAAATAAATATGTTTATATTAACTAAGATTCAATACTACAGGTTATAACTTTTGTTAAATTCACATGGAACAGTCATGAAAATAATCCATATGCTGGGACATAAATCAAGTCTTTATAAATTTCAAAGGGTTAAAATCATACAGAATCTGTTCACTGACCACAGTGGATTAAAACAGAAATCATTAACAAAGCAAAACCTAAAAATCTCTAAACATGTAGGAATTAGGTAACACTTTTCATAACAACAAAAACAACTCCGAGTATCAAAGAAGAAATTTCAAGGAAATGAGAAAATATTTTGAACTGAAAAAACAGCATGCTAAAATCTGTGTGATGCAGCTAGAGCAATGCTTAGAGGAAAATGCATAGCTTTAAAGGCATCTATTAGGAAAGAATCAAGATGTAAAAGTAATGGCCAACAATTCTACCACAAGAAACAAAAAAATATATGTTTAACCCAAAGGAGTAGAAAAAAAATAAAAGAACAAAAAGATCAATGAAATTGAAAAAAGAAAATTAACAGAGAAGTCCAACAAAGCAAAATTTGTTGTTATTTAAAATTAATAAAATTGGTTAATGTCTAGTAAGAATTATCAAGGCAAAGGAGATAAAATACAATACTAATATGTGGAATAAAAAGGAGAGTATTATGACAGATCCTACAGGTATTGAAAAGATAATAGGGGGATATTATGAAAAACTTTGTTAATAAATTTGATAACTTAGAAGTAAAAAAATATCCTTTGAAAAACACCACCTTATGAAACTCATACAAGAAGAGAAAATCCCATCTTTGTTAGCTGAATTTCTCATTACAAACCTTGTAAGATTAAACTTCAGACTCAGATGGCTTCACTGATAGACTCCTTTTTTTTTTAATTTATTTGAGAGAGAGAGAGAGAGAGCACAAGCAGAGGGCAGAGCAGAGGGAGAGAAAGAAGCAGGCTCCCCACTGAGCCGAGAGCCCAATGTGGGGGCTAGATGTGGGGCTGGATGTGGGGCTCGATCCCATGACCCTGAGTTCATGACCTGAGACAAAGGTAGATACTTAACAAGCTGAGCCACCAGATGCCCTTTCAATGATAGATTATACCAAACATTTAAGGAACAAAGAACGTAAAAAAGCAAGCCATAGACTGGGAGAAAATATTCACAGAACATATATCTGATAAAGGATTTGTATTTAGAGTATATAAAGAATAGAGAACAAATACATATAATACATGAAACAAAATTTTTTATGATACATATATCTACATAAAATAGTAATAAGTTGCCCCAATTTAAAAAGAGGAAAAGGAATTGAAAAGGAACTTCACAAAAGAAAACACTGAATGGCCAACAGATGTATACGAAGGTGCTCAGTATCGTTATTCATCATGAAAATGCAAATTAAAACCATAATGAGGTACCACCATACACTCACTGGAACAGCCAAAATGCTGGTGGGGATGGGGAGCCGCTAGAACTCTCACACGTTGCTAATGAGAATGTAAATTGACATAATCTTCATGGAAAACTGTCCATTTCCAATAAAGCTTCATGACATATTTTATGTCCTAGCTATACCTCTCCTACACCTGTGTGTTTCATATATATATGTGTATACACACACACACACACACACACACATATATATATCATGAGTACATATGTCCAGAAAAAAGACGTACACATGAAGTTTCATAAACAGCTGTACTCACAATAGCCAAGAGGTAAAAACAATCCAAATATCCCTCAACAAGAGCATAAATAAGTAAAATATGGTATTTTGTATTACTCGGGAATAAAAGAAATGAACTACTGATAATGTGCAAGATGGACAATCTCAAAAGTATTATATTGAGAGGCGTGACACAAAAGAATTCACACTGTTAAAATTTTATTCATAGGAAGTTCAAGATCAGACAAAACTAATTTATGAATACAGAAGTCACTGGTCAACTTTGGTGGGAAATAGACAGCTATTGACCTGGAAATGAGCACAGGAAACTTTCTGAGAGGTGGAAATGTTCCCTATTTTTATATGGATGGTGGTTACATATGTACAATGTATACCCATAATAATTCCGTAAAATGTGTGCATTTTAGGGAAAAAGATAGTCTCTTCAACAAATGGTGTTGGGAAAACTGTACAGCCACATGCAAAAGAATGAAACTGGACCACTTTCTTACACCCTATGCAAAAATAAATTCAAAGTGGATTAAAGACCTAAAGGTGAGACCTGAAACTCAACACCAAAAAAAAAAACCCCCACAAATAATCCAATTTTAAAAATGGGCAGAAGATATGAGCAGACATTTCTCCAAAGAAGACAACCAGATGGCCTGCAGACACATGAAAAGATGCTTAATCTCACTCATTGTTGGGGAAATTCAAAGCAAAAACCACAGTGAGGTATCACCTCACATTGTCAGAATGGCTAGAACAACAAAAAACAAAAAAAAACAAAAAAAAAAACAAAAAAAAAACAAGAAATAACAAGTGTTATTCTCTACCAGAGAAAGGGGACTGTTGCTAGGAATGCAAATCCTTGCAGCCACTGTGGAAGACAGTATGGAGGGTCCTCAAAAGATTAAAAACAGGGGTGCCTGGGTGGCTCAGTGGGTTAAAGCCTCTGCCTTCGGCTCAGGTCATGTTCCTAGGGTCCTGGGATCGAGCCCCACATCGGGCTCTCTGCTCAGCAGGGAGCCTGCTTCCTCCTCTCTTTCTCTCTCTCTGCCTGCCTCTCTGCCTACTTGTGACCCCTGTCTGTCAAATAAATAAAATAAAATCTTTTTTAAAAAAATAAAAAATAAAAGATTAAAAATAGAGCCAACTCTATGTCCAGGAATCACACCATTGGGTTTTTACCCACAAAAAAAAAAAAAAAAAAAAAAAAAATCAAAAAGATACACACTCCCCTATGTTTATGGCAGCATTATTTACAATAGCCAAACTAAGGAAGCAGCCCAAGTGTCCATCGATTGATGAAGGGATAAGGAAAAAGTGGTATAGATACAGATACAGATACAGATACAGATAGAACAGAATATTATTCAGCCATAAAGAGGAATGAAATCTTGCCATTTGCAACAACATGGATAGAGCTAGAGGGTATAATGCTAAGCAAAATAAGATGCTCAGAAAAAGACAAATACCATATTTCACTCATATGTGGAATTTGTGAGCAAAGAAAAAAAGAGAAATTGACAAACCAAGAAACAGACTCTTCCTAGGGAACAAACCGCTGGTTACCAGAGGGGTGGTGAGGGGGAGGGCTGTAATAGGGGATTCGGATAAAAAAGTGCACTATTCATGAGGGAAAAAAATTACATCAAATTAAATTGAAATTTGGAAGTATAGCATTCATCATAAAAACTTGTGCAGCTTATTGTACATAAAGTGTGTCTCAAAAACAAAACCCCACAAATATCTCATTTCTTTTGAAAGCATGAGAAAATCTGGCAACACAGAGCCCACATTCAGCCACAGTTGGCAGAGGGACTGCACAGGCCACTTAACCACAGACCCCACCACTCTCTATTGCTCATCCCCAATCCATCCCCCTCATTTCTGCTGCCTGCCTGGGCCCAGATCCAACCACTTTAGCACATGGGTCAAGACGGGAGCCCTAAACGAGGACACCACAGTGACCACCCACCCAGACCGCCAGCTAGCAGACTAATCAGACTCTGGTTGTTTTCTGTCCGGCATTTGGAAGTAGGTCTCCTTCCTTCATGCTGAGCCAATAATCCAAGGGGGGCAGAAAGCCTCAAAAGAGAGATCCTGAACTTCGGAATAAGAAAGACTGCTCAAGCAATTAATTGGAGAAATTAAAGAAATGTGACAGTATTTGCATTCCAACCTGGTGAAGCAGTTCATATCGATTACATTTTTTTTAAGATTTTCTTTATTTATTTGACAGAGATCACAAGTAAGCAGAGAGGCAGACAGAGAGAGAGAGAAGAGGAAGCAGGCTCCCTGCGGAGCAGCCAGCCAGATGTGAGGCTCGAATCCCAGGGTCCTGGGACCATGACCCGAGCTGAAAGCAGAGGCTTTAACCCACTGAGCCACCCAGGCGCCCCTATCAATTACATTTCTTAATCACTTAAGCAAATCATGCGCAAACGCGATTTTGACGGTAATGGGCACTCCCTGTTGCCCAGTTCAACCTCCAGATACAGAGAGCTCTGTCTTTGTGTTGTGGCCGTGCTGGGGGCCACTGCGGGCAGGAAGCTGACAGTGGTGGGCCGGGGCATCATGTCCATAAGGCAGGGTCACTCAGCCTACAGGCCTGGCGCCTCTTGCTTGTGGAGTTGTGATATTCAAGTGGTTTTCCTACTGGTCAGGCCCAGCCTTGACCCTTCAGAACGGATCCGGCCAAATCAGGGGGACCCGTGGGAGTCTGGGAGGAGCGTGATGAAAGGGGCAGGGCTAACAGATTAGGAGGCGGATTCCAGAGGCAGAACCTATTTACCAGCCAATATGAAAATGTCTAGTATTTATTAAACAGCCTCATCCTACCAGTGGTCCTGGGCCAGAGCTCCCACCAACTCTTGAGAGCCAAATGCGGGCACCGCTTCCCATTCCTTAGTGGCTCCAAACTGACCACAGTGGGAATGTTTACACCATGGAGATTGGCAGGAACTATAAAGCAGCACTCCCGCCCCACGGCCCACCACCTCCAAACACCTCGTCGCCCGCACACTGCTGGAAGTGACTAAGGAGCCTCACAAGTGTGTCCTCTTTATATTCCCATTTTGCAGATGAGGAACTGAGGTGCACAGAAATCAAATGACTTGCCCAAGGCCACTTAGCTATTAAGTGGCAGCGCTGAGTGATTGTTTAGGGGCGCCTGGGTGGCTCAGTGGGTTAAGCATCTCACTCTTGATTTCAGCTCAGGTCATGATCTCAGGGCCCCGAGATTGAGCCCCATGTCTGGCACCATGCTGGGTGTGGAGCCTGCTTAAAATTCTCTGTCCCTCTCCCTCTCCTCTCCCCCACCTCCCTCTCTAAAACAAAACAGAAAACTTGACCTTTTAGAGCGAGAGTCCATGCACCTCACCTTAGGACACTGTCCTTTTGCACTTCTTCCTCCCTCAAAAACTTCGGTGAGCTATGGGCTCTCTGTCGGCCATGAAGAGACCAGACTACTAGCTACAGAAACTCTGACGTCCATTCCTCACAGGCAGGGAAAGCCCAGGCCTTCGGAAGCACACTCCATTCCTGGGGCCGCATTACTTAAAGAGGACAGGCATCTTTGGCATCTCGTTGAGGAAAATTCCCCTCCCCCGCACCCCAGAAATGTGCCTGATGATGCCTTCTACAACGCAAGGTTGAGTTTTCATGACGCGAACAGGTGGGCCATCCACACGCGGTGTTACTGGTAATGAACGGGCACCCACAGCCCTGCTGGAGCTGCCGCTGCCCGTCCTGCCTTTCTCATTCAGGTACCAGGTGCAGAAACCCATCCAGACCCCTTGGACAATCCTGGCCTGGCGCTGGGCACAACAATCTTGTCCAGCCCTGCACGGAGACCTCAGAAGGTTTCTGGGAGATTCTGGCTAGCGGCGCCAAGACCAGATGGCCAGAGAGATTACTACAATTTGATTTCCACAAAATCCATAAACTTGGATGAGCTAATGTTCCTCCATATGCATTATCTTGTAATCCCAGGGAAAGCTGCGCAGAGCAAAGAGCCTGGCTCTTGCTACCTCCACAGGCCCTGGTGGGGGGGTAATCCCTGCTCTCCTGGGAGGGGGTCATGAAGGCCAAGGAGTCCTGCCAGGCAGCTGGGGAAAGCCTGTCACCATGGCCCTGCTGGCTCCTCAGAGCCTGGAATTTGAGGACAAGAGGGAAGGTTCCTTGGTTCTCAGAGCCTTCCAGAAGGAACTGGATGTCATGCTGTGGCTAGGCAGACTCCACATGGTGTCTAGACAAACGCCCCAGGAAGGGAGGCAGGACTCCTTGGGTCTCCTACCTTTGCCTCTGGCTCTGCGTTAGACCTAAAACCAGAGACCCCTCCTCTGGGCCTCATTGCCCTAAATGTAAAGGAATTCACCTGCTCCGCCCACTGTTATGTGAGAATCTGGCCAGCACCCCCTCCTTGCCCCGTGTTAGGAGCTGCTGCTGGCCAGAGAGGATCCCTGGAGCCCACCCGGAGGCAGGTGGCTGCCCTACTGACTGTGCCTGATACCCAGAGCTGTCCCTTGTGACTCATGAGGACTTGGATTAAGTCCCAGCTCGACCCTTTATTCCCCAGCTCTTGGCTCCCCAGTCTGTCCATTAGGAATACCGATATGGCCCTGCCCTCCTCAAGCATGTTGTAAAGTTCACACACGTGTAGGACTCTGGACAACAGAGGATATGGCGTAACAGTCTGCTCAAAGTAAAAATGAATCAAATACCTGTGAAAATGTTTGGATGCTGGCATTATGACCTTTTCCCCCATCTCTGTCTTCCCTTTCAAATTTCACCTCCCCTGAGTTCCCACAACCTCTTCATAATTCTGCCTAATCCTATGAGCTCAGGCTAAGGTGTGAATGCCTTAGTCGGTGACTTCTGCCTCCCCATTATTATTGCCTATTTGCATTGGCCTTCAGCGCCTTAACTCAATTTGCAACAGACAGTTGGCCACTCAGAGGCATGGGGATGCAGGGAGGCTGTGCGGAAGGGCACCGCAGGCTTTCCGAAGCCTGGGGCAGCCTAGCTTTAGCCCTGGAAGGTCTGGGGCTGTGCGTGCATTTGAGTGTGGAGCCCCCTTGTGGACAACACGGGTACTGCCTGCTCAGCGGCGCCTCCTCACCAGCCCATGACAGCCCCCGCCCGCCCGCATTGTGAATCCAGCCTCCTAATGTTGCCGAAGAGAAAGCCGAGGTTCGCCCGAGGCATCTGACTTGTCCAAGATCAGACAGTTCCTTAGACATTCTGTAGACAGGAATAAGTGCTGGGTAACAGTTGCTCCCGATTGCACGGCAAGAATGCCGAAACAAAGAGCAGCTTGCCCGGCCAGTTTCTGAGCTAGGAACTTAGACCTGGGCGCCAGTGCTCAGAGCACAGCTGCGCCCAAACCATGAGGGAAAGAGAGATCTCCATTCTCTCCTATTTATCTCAGACCCTGAGAGCCTCCTCTGTGTTTCCGAAACCATATCTCCCTTACTGATGCAAAACATGGTTACACCTTAGGCAACAGGAAAGTTTCCATGACTCAGTCAAGGGCTGTCCACACTCCACTCTCCAAATGCGCTCTGGCTGGGATGACCAGGATCCCATGAGGCTGGGCTCACTGCTGCCATTGGTGACCCATTCCAGAGGGGGTGAAGATGCCCCCGAGCCAGGCAGATCAGGAATACCACAAGCTGCGACCCCAAAATATGCTGGAACAGGGAGGAGGGGCCACCGTACTCATTTACTCCACAAATACCGAACACCTACTCCGCGCGAGGATTTGATCCCACAAAGATCCGAGCGCAGTTGGAAGAAAGTCTGTTGGTCAGGGAAGAGAATATTCTCCAGTGCTAAGCGGCAGGCGGGTCCAATTAGGGGAAGTTGCCCGTGCCAGGGGCTTAGGAAGAGGGAACGTGATCCAGGGAACTACTTACACAGGGGTTTGGAAAGAATGAACAAAAACGGGATGGTGAAACAACCCAGAGATGAGCCAGAGTAGAGGCCACCACCACCCCCGGGATGGAGGGACCGAGGGAAGAGGTGGTCCTGCGGGAACTGGAATCAAGAAGAAGGCGGCTAGTGGGAGGCGGGACCGCAGAGGGGACAGTGCCACCTAGGCAAAGGAGGAGGAGAAACACCTGGCCCTTTCTCCACCCTCCCATCCCTCACCAGTACCTCTCACTGGCCAAACCCAACTGCAACCCAGTGGCAAGGAAGCCTGGAAAATGCAATTTTCAGGGGTCAGCACCGGCCTCGATGCACGCGTGCATACGCATGCGCACACGCAGGCTCCAGAGCACCGCGGGGGAAGGGTGAGGAGCGGATCTGAGAGCAACAGGCAAGTGACCCGAACAGCATGTGAGGTGAATATTCAAGTCTGTGCGTGATGTGAATGCTCCAGAATGCGCAAGCGCGCTGGCAGGTGCGAAGGGTGTGTGTGTGTGTGTGTGTGTGTGTGTGTGTGTGTTTGTAGAATGTGCCTGTGCGCCTTTTAGTGTGGCTGCTCAAGGGTGTGTGTGGATCAAATGGATTTCGAGGGTTTGTATAAATGTGTGATAGGAGCCAGCATCCGAGGGTTTGTGTGTGATGTGAGCGTTCAAGGGTACGTGTATGTGTGATGAGAATATTTAAAGCTCTTGGGGGGGGGGCTGTGCTGGAAATGTTCAAGGAGGTGTGTGTGTGTGCTGTGAATGCTCAAAGCTGTGTGACATGATGTTCCAGGGTGTGTGTGTGTGTGTGTGTGTGAGAGAGAGAGAGAGAGAGAGAGACTGGTGAGAAGTGGGGATAAGAGGAAAGAAGTGTACAGAAATGTTCTTTATGGGCGTGGTAGAAAATGTGGCTGTGTGTGTGTGTGTGTGTGTGTGTGTGTGTGTGTGTCGGGGACAGATATGTATACAAAACTTGTCGTTGTCACGTACACACAGAAAATGCCCAGGAGGATGGGGTTCGGAGAGGGATATATACAAGGTAGGACTATAAGAAACATCAATTTTTTTTTATTTCTTTTTTTTAGCAAACATAGTTTTCCATCTGAACAGCTCCCAACCAATCACCTTTTAAAAAGTTGAAATTCTTATTTTATTGATGCAGCCACGGCTCAGGGAAGTTTTAGGACCTGCTTTCAGCCAGTGTGTGCACCGTACATAAAATCTACAATCACTGCTACCGTCACCCCACGTTCTTACTGGCTGAGGCTAGAATTACCCAACTTAATCACTTACACACTCCCATCTCTGGCTTAAGAACTTTGCCAAAAGCCAAGTCTCTCTCCTTAAAAAACAAACCAAAAAAAAAAAAAAAAGGTGTGAATTTGTCACCCTTAAGGCCAAGTCTCTTTGGGGAATAGGAGTTAAAACATACGCTTCATTGCTTGATAATTAGCCACTGCAGAGAGTGTCCAGGGAGCTACAGAAACAACTGCGAACCAGATAAATACCATAGAATCACATCATATAAACCTTTGACTCTTAAGAATTCGAACTACTGCTCAGGGATTTTTAAAGGTGAGACTAATAAAGTGTAAACAGTACAGGCGTTTCCACCCATTATAAATGAGCCTTCTGCTCCCATGGGCTCCTGCTCTGGAATGAGCCCGGGATGGGGAAGCCAACTCCATCTTGGATCTTGAACGCCTGTCTTTGTGTGCGCATCCCCTAATGACCGAATGGGGGTCTGAATGTGTTCGTCCCAACTGCCCCAGTTTAAGCCTTTCCTTGGGGTACATACATCTGTAGTCGACTTCCCCTCGGTGACAGGTACAGGAGTCCTAGTATTTTATATGACCTAGCCCTTAAACACAAGCCACTGGGTAAGCCTGTGTTAAATGGGCACCTGGGTGGCTCAGTTGATTAAGTGACTGCCTTTGGCTCCGGCCATGATCCTAGAGTCCCAGGATAGTGTCCCACATTGGGCTCCCTGCTCAGCAAGGAGCCTGCTTCTCCCTCTGACCTTTCCCCTCTCATTCTCTCTCTCTCTCTCTCTCACACACACACAAATAAATAAATAAATATAAAATCTTAAAAAAAAAAGGCTGTACTAAACCAAACCAACCATGATTGGTTCTATCAGAGGAGGAAACTCCAGGAAGTCTTTCTAAAGGATAGTTCAGTAGTAATTTTGCACATGATTTGGGCACCGGCTTTAGAATCTAGCCCCCAGGGAAGATGTGGCTTCACTGTGATAAGAGATCATGGAACCCATTCTCTTGGTTGGAAGGATGGAAGGATGGACATCATCCTTTAGACAACACAACTCTTAAGGAAATTCAGGACATTGTAAAATAATCCCCACGTGTACTGCACTCTAGCCTCACAGGGCTTCGGGCCTCTGTGGGCACAGGCTCCCTCCTCCTCCTCCTCCCCCAGCTCACCCCTCCTTGCTCTTTAGGCCTCGGCTTAGCCATGTGTCCAGGAGGCCTTCCCTGAACCCCCGACCAGGCTGGGGGCACAGCACTCGCGTTCGCATGGCACACTTGCCCTTTGCTGGTTGATGGGTCTGTCTCCTGCCCCCACTCTCAGCCCATATTGACGACGCTGGCCTGGAGTATTTTCATCAACATTTTATTCCCGGCACTTGGCAGTCAAACCACCTCCTCCACAAATATTTGCTGAATGGTTGCTGGAATGTTTCAGGAATTCACTGTGATGTTTAATAAGCCTAAATGTCAAGGAATTCTTCTCCTGTTGTCGTCCCCCAAATCCTTCCTGCTGCATTCCAAGCTTCCTGCCTCTAATCCAAAGGAGACTGATCAACTTCCCTTGGAGGAAGGGACCATGACTCACTCATTCTCCAAGTTCACGGGCTTCTACCTCTTCATTCTCATTGTTCTCAACTCCAAATCCCCTTCCCGTGCTCCCGAACCGCACCGGCTCAGGCCCTTCCAGGGCCCCGTGGGCCTGCAGCCGACTGGCCCTTGGTGACAGGTGCAGGAACTCGATGATGCAGAGACAACTGTGTAGGCAGCACGGGGCAGTGGGCGGCCTCGGGTTCAGTCTTGGCTCCACCACACATTTTCTATGAGGCCTTCGTCCCTTTACTTCCCCGAACTTGTCTGTTGACCAAAATGTAGGGCCGCCCAGAGAACCAGGTGAAGCAGAGGATGTGCACATAGCCCACACCTGTGCTGGCCGGTGGCACGTCGGCTCAGGCTGCCCCTTGATCCCAGGGGACGTGGCACCGGGGGTTCTGCAGAGCCTAAGCAGGGAATCTCTCCAAGGCGGTGGCCTAAGGCCAGACGCTGTGAGATTGCAAGGGACAAAGTGGTTGTCAAGCAAATTCTGCCACCTTGTGGTACTCGTGCATAAGATCCAACCCACCTGGATGCTGAAGCCCCACCCCAGCCCTCTCCACCCCCACCCCGCTGCTTGGCGGAGGGGGGGGTGTGAGGGTCCTCTCTCTTCTCAGCCGTCTACCCCAAGTGTTCCTGACCTAGAGGTGTCCTGGAGGACCCAAACCCTGTAGTCCCAGCATGTCCCCAGTTTTGTCTACCAGTCCTGTTCTCCTCCACGGTCCGCGTCTGTTAGGGCCGTTTTCCCCCTGCTGGGCCAAAGGAGAACCCCGGGGTCTCGCCCTCCACCTCAGTCCCTTCTCCTGCCACCCAGCAGCTTCTCCGGGCCTGGGTACCTGATTCTTCGGCAATTAATGTTGTGTCTGTACTTCCCAATCTCAGGCAAACCTGCTGCTGGCTCCTCTGGCCCATCTGAGGATGACTTGGGTCAGGGTAGCTGGCACGAGCGCACTTGACTTGGGTCAGGGTAGCTGGCACGTGAGCGTACATGCACACGCACCTATTCCTTGCTCTGGACTAGTAATGCCCTCCCTGGCCATCTGTAACCCGCAGTGCCAGGCCCTCAGCTGAGGCAGTGACTCAGCGCCTGGACCCACCTCTGAGCCTGTCTATTCTGGACATCTCTCCTGGAAGCAAGAAGAGCAGTTCCCCCCCTTCCCTTCCGTGGGCCTCAGCACGGACATTCCAAGGCAGGTGGGGGGTGACTGATAGCCCGCGGGGACTGGCTATCACCCAGACTTCTAGGAAATACAGGAGAGAAGGGGGTACAGAGGCTGCCCCAAGATTTTAGGCAAACAGCCTTTATCTTGCTGTGTGTGATTGCAGCTTAGTAATCTGTGAGCTCTTAATAATTGGGTCGCTGACCTTTTAGCTCTGCTTTTCCCCCTTCCGGGATAGTAAATGGGTCCGCGAGTCTGTTTTGGTGTTAGTACTCCACCAGCCAGCGCCTACCAATGGCTCTGGATTGCCGGGCCCAGGGTGGTGTGCCCACCCAGCTGAATGTGGTTAGGGGACTGAACTGCCACCCACCCATTTTGAAATGGGCTGCTGGAATCCATTAATCTACGATTTTCCGTGTCCCTGTCCAGGTAGGTCAGAAACGCTTGGTTGCCACAAGGTTTCACCTGGAAAACGTGAGGATGATCAAGGTGGGTTCGGGAGAAGTCAGGAGCCTAATAAGTGGGAAGGGGCAAACATCTGCTCCGTGTTCACAACAAGCCACGCGCAGCACGAGGTGTTCTCACTAAATGATCACATTACCTGAGAAAGACCATCATCTTCCTCTTACAGATGAGGAAGGTAAAGTTAAGAAAACTTAAGAACTGGCTTTGTGCACAGATCTGAGTTCAAACGCCGATCCCACGCCTTACAGCGAGTCACCCTAAGCAGGTTAACTAACCTGTTTTCTCCTCTATAAACTAGGGCTAATGTTGCCTGCCCTACTGGTTTAGATAGAAACGTATGCTGTGGGCAGGGGTCCTAGCACTGTTTCTCTGCTCAGCCAATAGGGACAGTACTAGTAACTTGTGTAAAAGATTTCAGGATGGAGCTAGCAAGCCTAGTTCAGAGAATGTCTTTTATTTCTCTGAAGATTTCATTTATTTGCGAGAGAGAGAGAGCGCGCACGAGCACGCCCGCGCAGGGATGCACACGGCGGGGGTTGGGGGGGTGGGGGATGGGGGCAGGAGGAACAAAAGGAAAAGGGAGAAGCAGACTTAGTGCTGAGCACAGAGCACCAGGCGGGGCTCCATCCCACAACCCCGAGATCATGACCGGACCCAAAATCAAGGGGTGAGAGTCAGAGGCTCAACCCACTACCTAGAGTCTGTCTTTTAAAATAGGATTGGGAGGCCACAAGGGTGGAGGAACTTGGGACCACCCTCATCCCTCAGCAGAGAACTAGAAACTTCTTCCCAGCTACAAGCCTTGGGCCTGGACTTCCCTTATTCACTACCCCTGAATCATTTCCATTCTTCACTTTGAAAAGAGCCAATTCAATCCCTCATTTGCATTAACCTAGTTTCAATCCCCGATTTGCATAGAGGCCCTGAAGGAGAGCGGTCCTTGCCACCTTTGGCCTTTTTCGCTCAGCCCCTTCCTTGTCTTCTTCAGGATGCGCGGTGAGGTTTTGGCTTGGGACTGGGTATCCCAAATGGCAGAACTAAATGCCCAATGAAAACTCCTGTTTGCTTCCATTTTCAGTGAATGCCTTCTCGGCTGACACTTGCCCAGGGTCATAAAACAAATTCAAACCCAGGTTTCCTGATTCCCAAGTTCAGTGCTCAGGGGGATTTTTATTTATTTATTTATTTATTTGAAGAGAGAGATCACAAGTAGGCAGAGAGGCAGGCAGAGAGAGAGGAGGAAGCAGGCTCCCTGCTGAGCAGAGAGCCCGATGCGGGGCTCGATCCCAGAACCCTGGGATCATGACCGGAGCCGAAGGCAGAGGCTTTAACCCACTGAGCCACCCAGGTGCCCCAGGGGGATTTTTTTTAAAGTGTGGCCACTGAGGCAGGCTCTTCCCTAGGATCTGGAAGTTTTAGGTGTGGGAGCCAAAGAACTCATTGTCTTGTAAAGTGCTAAGTCTAGAAGCATGTACATGGTACAGAAAAGGCACACCAGGAGGTACTCTTGAGGCGAAGTTACCAGGAAAACAAGTCCGAAAGAATGGTGATATTTTTTCCCATAGTACCAGCAAAGGTAAAAAATAAAAGTGACTAGAAATCACTTGGGAAGGCAGGGACCAGGAGGGAGCTAAACTTTGAGAGGAAGCTTCTAGTGAGCTGGGTAGTCTGTTTTACGTGTCTTACACACACACACACACACACACACACACACACACACACTGGCATTTTCTTCTGAGGGTGCACCAGCATACCTCAAACCGCAACTCCTAATTCCCACCTTTCACAACTTACTCTTTCTTCCTCCCACCATCTTCTTGGAAGGTGCCCATCCCCTGAAACACAGAGAACATCACCTCTTGGTTCCTGGTGATCTTCTCCCAGAGGATACACTAGGAAACAAGCTCTTGGTCATGTTTGGCAGCCAGTGGAAGATTCGGGCTGGCATTCAGCAATATTCAGTCACTTTGACCCTAATGCCAAACAAGACTGCATTCTGTAAAATCACACTGCAAAAATAGCAAGGCTTCTGGGAAAAGGGGGTTAGGGCAGACCATACAGAAACTATGGGATTTTGAGGCCAGAGCACAAATAAAACAGAACCAAGCCCAGCGACAGAACTGCAGTTAAGCTCCCACTGGCCATGCGTACTGGTCCTTGTGCCTCTACTCCTGGGGCTCACACTTCTTCCTGACACGCAGTGACTAGTTCCATCAAAATAAAAAACGTGATCCAGGAAGAGACCTTCTTCATCAATTCTGTAAAACAAAGGGGAGGGTGGTGCCTTCCCAGCATCTGTCTTTCCACTCCATTTCCCTAGACAGCCTAACACAGTGGAGACGCTAATAGTGATTTTTGAAGCTACTAAACCAGCCACTATTCGTAATAAAGGAAGGCACTTCTATAAAATGTGCGGCTTTTTTTCTTAAGGTAATTCAATCCGGTCCCTGATCACTTCAAAATATTAATGTTCTGGGGAAAATGTTACAGGAACTAACTTAATTTCTGGTTATCCTGACACCATTTCTCTCTTTACCAATTGTATATGTTATTTCCCATTAAAGAAACAACTTTATACCCAAAGCATCTTAAAAAGAGTCATTAAGATTCTGGTACCAATTCCAATGTGTGAGTTCTTCCCACACGCAAAGAAATTCTCAGACACTAGCTGGCTGTCCTATAATTCAGCTCAATCCTGACACCATCTACCTGGAGAGAGCCTCAGATCTAACAAGTTTAGGGCTCAGTCCTACAAGACAACCCCCCACGCCCTGCACCCCCAGCCAATCACCTGTCCAGGAACCTGTGCTTCTGAACAAGAGGTTCAATCACAAAGTTCCAAGGACAACAACCCCCCTCCAACTAGGGTTCAATTACTTTGCTAGAATGGCTCACAGAACTCAGAGAAACATAGTACTTACTAGAATACTAGGTTATTATAAAAGGACCTAACTCAGGAACAGCCAGATGGAAGAGATCCACAGGGCAAAGTGGGGGGTGGGGGCGGGGGGGTGCAGAGCTTCCATGCTGTCTTGGAGCGTGACACTCTCCCCAAATCTCCAAGGGGTCACCAACTCCAGAAACTCTCTGAACACCCAATCCTTTTGGATTTTTATGAAGGCTTCATTTCATGGCAAGACTGATTCCATCATTGGCCACTGGTGATTGAACTCAATCTTTAGCCTCTCCCCTCCCAGATCAGGGGGTTGGACTTGAGTCCTTGAGTCAAGGTTGGCTTTCCTGGCACCCAGCCCCCATCCTTAGGTTACCAAGGGGCTTTCTAAAACTCACCTCGTTAACGTAACGAAAGACACCCTGATTGCTCTCAGCACGGGAATTCCACAGGCTTTAGGAGTTTTGTGCAGAGACCAAATATATATTTCTTACTATATATCACAGTATCAGTCTTGAAAATAGTCTCCACCTCACTCTGATGACTCCTTCTCTTCTAGACTGGAGGTCCTTGAGGCAAATACACACTATACTTCACGTCTACGACTCATCCAAAACCCAGAAAGAGAAATGTACTCCTGGTCCTACGTCTGCCGTCTCCTTGGACCCATGTTGCATTCCCAGGGCAGCCCGACTGCCCGTGAAATCAGCAAGCCGCAGCTCGGGGACGTCCCCCCTCTGCAATGAGCAGGTACAGGGGAAGCAGGGAGTATCAGGACCAGGAACCTCAATTTTGATCACAGAAAGCAACTTCCCCGACCCTGAGTGAGAACACAAAGCTACTTCTGAAGCAGAAACAGAAATTCCATTTCACCAGCTTCCGTCACATAGGCCAGCCGAGTGGAAACCAGGAAGCTGGGATCCAGGACGCAGCCGTGCTACCAGAACCACCATCCAGCAAAGACGCAGACGGAGGCATGCCTCAGACTCTCCCTCCCTTCCACTCTTTTAGCAAATGTTCACTGAGTGCCTTCCGCGCCAGGCACTGGGACCACTGATGACTCCAGCAATACACGGAGGAATCAAGAGCCCCAGCCCAGAAGCGAGAAATCAGCCTTCTCCTCCTGTACCATGAGTGATGTAAGACTCTTAGCCAAGTTCCCATCTGGCCATGACTCCCCCATTTGTAAAATGGAGAGGACAATCGGACCCTGCTTATTTCACACAACTGTTTCAAAACAGATAGGACTAAATGCTTAAAAAGAAAAAAAAAAAAAAAAAGAAAGAAAGAAAAGAGAAGAAAAGGAAGCACCTGGATGGCTCAGTGGGTTAAGCATCTGCCTTTGGCTCAGGTCATGATCTCGGGGTCCTGGGACGGAGCCCCACACAGGGGTCCCTGCTCAGAGGGCAATCTGCTTCTCCCTCTCCCTCCTCAACGCCCCGCACTTTGACATGCATGCTCTCTCTTTCTCTCATAAAAATAAAATCTTTTAAAAAAAAAAAAAAGAGATGAAAAAAGGAAGAAATAATTTCCTAGGCTAGGCTGATACACTTTCATGTCAAGTACAAAGGGAGGAAAATACAAAATGGTTCATGACTAAGGAACTGCATAGAACTAGTTTCTTTGCATGAGCCTCGGAGCTTTCACAGAACTCAGGGCTTTTAGAAGGTCAATTCATTTCCCTCAGTTCTCTCTGCATCCAGGAAGCTGATTCAGTGTGAGGCAATGCAACACTCAACTATCAGCTTGGAAACAAGGGAGAGACACCCTAAGAGACCGCTCTCTCTGCACGGGGAAAAGCCAGTCATCCTTAAAGAACAAATCAGCCGAGACCCACACGATTATAAACTCATTTATTTCTCTGCATTTAGTTGGCTGCGTGCTGTTCCCTACAAAGATGGGACAAGCACATAATGTCCACAGGCCGCGCCACCCATCAGAGGTCCAAGAGAAATCTCCTAACCTGGGCCAGGTACTTGGGTTTCAAATAGTCGCCCAGCTCCTCCTTACAGACCCAGACATGCTGGCCCTTCTTCCTGGTCTGGGAGAAGTCTCCAGTCACTAGCAGTGCTTTGAAGAAGAATACTTTGGCCCCGAGGCTACTCTCTGTCCGCATTGCTTGAGGGAACTTGAACTTGTAGTGGCCACAGGGGGCATTTCCCAGGAACTTGGCTTCCAGGTTGTTCTCTGAAGGGGAGAGGTGAACAGGGAAGATGAGGATGGACCCACCTGTTTACTCCGGCTCCCCGGAGTCAGCGGGGGTCTGAGAGCCATTTCCAGCCTGAGGTAAAGCAATCCCGGAGAGTGAAGACGAGGGTGGTTCCTGAGGAGGCTCTCACACTCTCCGTCCACGGGCTCACGGGCTCCAGATTCACTGGGTCCATCCCGTGTGCGAAGCTAACTGCTCTCGGGCTGAAGTCAGCAATGCTGTTCAGAGACCACTCGCTGGAGTCAGAGCCCCAAGCTTCTAGACTCAGCCCAGCCAATGGCCACCGTCACTCGGTATCTGTAAAGCAAAGCTCACTAGCCTTTCATGGGGACTGTCATTTGAAAAGCATAAAAAGGACCCAATTTGACTTCTGTGGGGTGAAAACGTCATAACCAAAGTTAAAAGGCAAAGACAAATGGCTGGATGTTATCTAGAATCTGTAACAAAGGGTTAATCACAACCAAGCCATTTCAAAGGAAGGGGGAAGGACAGATCAGTCCAGCACCTGGGAAGCCGCCCGCTAGACAGGAAAAATAAAGCTGGATTCCACCCACCTCAGTCCTCACTTCAAACGGACATCACACGGATCAAAGACGGAACAACAGAAATTTCACTTTCATAAAAAGGCTGGGTATTCTGGATGATGGTTTCATGGATGTTTAATACTTTCTGAATTTCTTTGTATTTTCAAATTTTTCATTAAAGGAAAAAAAAAAAAAAAAACACCCAAAAGAGTACTAGAAAAAATGTGGGATACTCTCTGTATCATTTTTGAGAGGGAAAGCCCTCACCAAGACACAAAATTTTAAAAACCAGTAAGAGAAAAAAGTGTTCATTTACATAAAACTAAATCTTTCAACAAGGAAAAACGAAGCATAAGAAGTCAAAGACAAAATGGCACACTAAGAAAAATATTTTCAACACACTCCACAAAGGAAGAGTGTCATCAGGTGTAAGTATGAGAAATCAATGAGGAAAAAGTTTTAGAAAGAAAACTTTCTAAAAGAAAAGTGAACTAAGTATATGAACCTAGAGTTCACAAAAAAATAAACACCACTGACCTATAAACTCCTTAAAAGATGCTCAATCTTATTAACAATTAAAAAAAATATAAATTCAGACATGTCATTATTACTGAAGTCCCAAAACTCTGAGCTGTCCTCTGCTTGTCAAGGACAAGAGAAAAATGGGCCCTCTCACACCATCACGGGGGGAGAGGTTAGCATGAACTGCCCTCTTCGGCAAGAGTCACCAGTTTTAATTCTGCGAACCCTTTCAACCAGCGACTCTGCTTCTAGAACCTGAGCCTCCCAGATATGTTTCTCTGCCTGTGTAAGCGAAGATGAGTACACAAGGACACTCATTACAGCTTATTTGTAAAAGCAACAGACAGGTGAACTGCAGCACACACATATTATAAGATCTATGCTGGCGTCAGAAGCGTTAAGGTATGGCTTCACACGCTGATACAGAGAGATGCTTAAATGCCGCACAGAAGAGAAACGAAGGTATGTAACCGGGCTCCATATGGGGGAGAAAAAAACAGATGAAGTATGTATGTGCTTGTAATTTCTAAAAAGATATACCAAAAAAAGAAAAAAAAGATATGCCAAAAAATTAAATAAATAAAAAATAAAAGAATACACCAGAAACTGTTAATGAGAGATGCCTCTGAAACAGGAAAATCACTTCTCACCCTATCTTACATTCGCTAAATACTATTTTGATCATTTTTTTCACCATATATAACAAACTGCGTCTCTCAATACTATCAAAAACAAAAACAGAACCAAAACAAAAATACTATTGGCATCAGAGGAGGAACTGATATGTGAGCTCACCTATAACACAAAATGCCAGCAGAACGTATCTGTGAGTGGTGGAATTACACTGGCAAGTTTCTTTATACTTTCCTGAATTTTCTACTTATTTCACTGAATATTTTTCTATTTTCCTATTTTTTTATTATGTGGAAAATTTTTTCTATTTTTCTATTTTTTTCTATTCTCTATTTTTCTATTTTTCTATTATCTGGAAAAAAGGGTTAAAAAATACAGTTAAATCAAGATGAAAAAAGGAACAGTTCATTACAAACGGAGCAAAGAATCACAAAGAAATACACGTAGCCAATAAACACATGAAAATATGGTCAATCTCACTAACAATCAGGAAAATGGGAATCCAAAAGAGATCATTTTGTAGTGACTTGGACAGGCAAAAATTAAAAAGACTCGTCCATGTGTCGGTGGGGTTGAGACAAATGCGCACTTCTCTATGCCACTCCTGAAAATGCCCAACGGTATGTACATTCTGCAGGACAAGTGGGCAAGACCCATGGAAAACGTCAATGTGTCCCTCCCTGACCATTAATTCCACCTCGAGGAATTCCATCTTGCAGGACTTAGGAAGACAGGTGCCAACGGGGAGGAAATAAATGGACTCTTACACACACACACAGATGTACATATACACATTTTTACATTTCTTGAGTTCTTCTTTGCCATTTTAATTATCTTCTATTATTTGCCGTTTTAATAACTCCGCAATAAACGAACACGTTTTATTTGTTATGCTCCTGTTTAATGTCAAAATCTCTTTCGCAGCTTTCCATTCACATCTATTTATTACAGCGGGAACATTACAAGGACACTGGGTTCCGCGGTAGAAACCCTTTCCACGTGGCACACGTGGAGGGAGAACGGAGCGTCCGTCATGTGTGTGAGGGAAGCTGAGCATCTGAACGGTGATCCCGGTGAGAAACCCAGACGCCACCTCCTAGGGGACAGCAGAGGCCACAGGAGCGCGGGGAAGGTCCCCACCCACTCCACCCTGTCTCGCTCCCGCTCTCGCAGGCCACACAGGCCCCTTGTGGGCAAGGAGCAAGAGGGCACACAGCGGCCGCTGCTCTGTTAGCAGGCGCTTGTGCTGGTGACGGGGCCAACGGAGCAGCATTGATCTGCCAAATCTACATGCCCAATAAACGTTCCGCGAGCACTACAGTGAGCCAGGCACTTTGCCGAGAGCTGGGACGATGGGGAGGAACAGATGCTGTCTGGACCTCCAAGGGAGTCAGCATTCTAGCTGGGAGGAGAAATGTGCCAAACACCGATTACGGGGCACTGCAGTAAGTGCAAGAGGTGTTCTGCCCTGGAACGTGAGCTCCCACGGAGCAGGGCGGCGTCCTGTTCATCTGTGACCCCACTGCCTGCACGGTGTCCAGCAAATGGGAGGCTCAGAGTAAACGTTCGTTGCAGAAGGTGAATAAATGCACACACAAATGCTACGGGAACTTAGAGGGAGGAGTAGCTCTGTCTACCTGGAGGCTTGGAGAAGGTTCCAGCACAGAATGTATAACGGACAAGCTGAGTCTTCAAATCAGAGTCGTCAGACCAGGGAGGAGCAAAGCGTTCCCGTCAGAGGCCAGCACGCCACAAGAGACAGACGAATGACCACGTTACTGGAGGAATGCAGAAGGTCTGCTCGGTTGAACTCGGACTATGCATCAGTGTGCGGAGAGACGGAAGACTGGCAAGCTCAGGACCAGAGCAAACAGATTTGTAGGCCGTGCTCGAAACCCTGAACTTCTATGGGAAACCCTTTAGGCAGAGACGCGACAGGGGATGTGTCTGAAAACTCACTCCGGCAGCACGGAGGGGCACGACATGAAGGCAAAAGGGAACTTATTTGGCACCTACTTCAAAGGTCCAGCACCGTGGTTCTCAACCACTGTGACTTCACTTCCCAGGCAGTATCTGGCAATGTCTAGGGATAATTTTGGTTGTTACACTAGGGGGAGTGGAGATGGGCCAGCGCCACTGTTACCTAGTGGGCACAGGCCGGAGATGCAGCCGGCCATCCCACCATGCTCAGGTCAGCCCCCACAAAGAATTACGTGGCCCCACATGTCAACAGTGCCAAGGATGAGAAAACCTAATCTGACAAAAGGGTGATAGCTAATGCTGTGGGAATAAAAAAAGAAATATTTAGAACAGACCAGGAGGGACTTGAGAACTTCAGGATGTCAGAATGAGGTCAAGAGATCCTGAGGTTCCTAGTTGGGTAAATGCGTTGTCAGGCCAGTAAGCAAGGCCGCGGGGACAAGAGGCACAGGCCGAGAGGGGTAGGACTGTCAATTTTGAGAGTACACACTGATTTCTCAATCTCAGCAAGGGACAGGGAGAGCATGGGAATGGCGCCTGCCAGCCTGCCTTCCCGGACAGTATTGTAGCAGACCCCGAGATGTGTGCTAAACTGAATGCTTGCCCCTCAAGCCAACCATTTTAAGATAAGCAAATAAGCCTCTTTCATAGAAAGTCTAGCAGGCACCTTCCAGTTGGCTGCCCGCACTGGGCCCTGGGGCAGAACTTAAATCAGAGCAGAAAGAGCTTTATCGGGGATAACAGAGCGTGGAATACTGAGTCACCAAGATGTCTTCCTCAAAATGACACCAGACAGCCGAGAAATGAAAAATGTCCTCCTTTTCAAAGAGAGACTCAAAACTCAAAATCGGTTTGAGAAGGCAGTGGATCACCTAGACAGAGATGTTCTGAGACACCAAGTACTTCTTCAGCACCTGAAGTATGGGCTAAAAAGAAATCAGGAGTGACGGGTCGTATTCCATATATGAAAGAACTAAACACACTTTCAAGTTCTCAGTACAGTATGTCGCTTTAAAAAAATTAAAAAGGGTAACTCTATGCAGAGCAGATCAGGAAAAGATCCATCCTATGCAGAGGTGAAATAAAATCCACTTCCTCAAGTAATCCATAGATTAAAGTAATCAAAAACGTGAGAAAAGATAAAACCAAACAGCAAATCTTGATCATTTTTACGAACAATAAATAACGAAGCTTTCAGTGGTGTAGAAACTGAAAAACATTTTACTGTAAATGCTGATGGTTGGGAATCCTGTCTGAACGGTTAGTTCTGCCAGAGACAGAAATGCCACTAACGGGAAGGTAAGTGGGACCCATGGAGTCAGCAGGACCCGCGATGGCTACCCAAGACAATGAAATATCTTACAATCACGGGCTCAAGGGAAGATGTGGCCCAATTAACCCGAAAAGGAACTAGAATCATCTATTCCTATGGAATATGCAAAACTGTGGAAACCTGGAAGTGAAAGTTCTGTACTTTGTCGGGAAGACACGGCTGACTGAGCAGAAACTGAAGCTCTCCATCCTTCACGTACGACAGCAGCTGCTCAGTGAGGCAGCCACGAAGGGCCCCTAAGCAGCAGTGACCTGCTCAAAGAGAGGCACGGGAGGAGGAAGGACCTAAAACCACACTCTTTAGTTCTGCACAGGAGGTAAAGACCCAACAAGAGGATCTCTTCAACCAATCCAGCAGCTTCGCCAACCTCCCCGAGCTTGGAACTAAGACCAAGCAGAGTCTTCATGAAGAAAGAAGCCACTGACTACAACTTCCAGATCAAAACCTGTTGACAGACCTCCTGCTTTCCTTTCAGAAGCAGCAGCCGCTGTGGTGGATATTATTACTTGGTGAATGAAAAAGTAGATTAAGGGGCGGGGGGGGGACTCAACCCACACAAAGGATGGGAAAAAAATACAGAGTTCAATAAAACACATATTTTTTATAAGTGAAAGAATTATTTTTTCTACCATCAATAAGACCCATGTGCTATATAAGAAAGAAACAAAGAAAAAGAAAGAAAGAGAGAAAGAGAGAAAGAGAGAAAGAGAGAAAGAGAGAAAGAAAGAAAGAAAGAAAGAAAGAGAGAGAAAGAAAAGAAAATTTAAAAATCTCAGTGGGACAAAGACTCCCACCTGACCTAAAATTTTTTCTAGGTGAAATTTTTATAGATATCAAAGTTCCATTAACGACCCACCTCCAATCCTTCCAGCCATCATCACAAGCCTGTCTGCAAATTCCACGGCTGAGTGTGAAAGGAGTCTTGTGAGGTTCGGAGAAAGGCAGAGAACTCACCTGAGAGCGTGGCCAGGGTTCGTTCCGCTGTTCCCCGGAGGGTCTCCCCGGGCTGCCACTCTGCCTGGGGAAGCATCCAAACATCCTGGTCTCCAAGCTTCTCTTTGACCAACAGAACAAGGTTCCTATCTAGCTTCCGGTTCAGTGAAGTTTGGTCATTCTTTTTATCGGCTTCTATGAAGAAAAGGGGACCAGAGAAGACAAAAACACTGTGATCTGCCAGAACCAAGGAGCACAGTTTTACAGTCTTCCTTTAAGGTAGAGCTACAACCTCTACCATCTTAAAATCAAATTACGACCCTGACCCATCTCTCTAATTCAGACCTCTTTCAGGGTAGAGTCTCACAATCTTAAGAAAACTACAATGTAAGAAGAGAAAACCAAAAGCTGAACTTCTCCTTTGAAGAGCACTACCTTGTGTAGGTACTTTGAGCCTTTGGAAAAGAAGCTATACCCACACTACTTCAAACACTACGACTTCACTCGTTTTGACACTATTACTGACTTAACTTGGCCCCACTTTCTCTGTTCTTCCGTCTTCATCTGAGATAAGAGAACTCAATCCTCTGCTTTGGGAGAGATTTCAGATGACACGCAGAAAACTAGTGGGAAAGGCTTGCTTCCCCCTACTCTCACCCCCACACTAGGAAGTAAACTCAGATACATTCATGAAATTTAACTGAGAAAGAACAGGTTATCCCAACACCCTTACCTCCCACTCAAAAATAACACCGGCCTTTAAAAATTCTATTCAGCTGGAAATGAGGAGCAGGGGAAAGACTTTCTTTTTCTCCCACCTGAAAGAAGTTTTGCAACCATTTGCCACTTAAAATACAAAGCAGGGGCTAAGCAAATGTCCTCTGTCTGAAAACCAAAATGCCCCCCTTTTCCTTTTCTCTTGCTGGCCTAAACTGACCACAAACCTGTTATACGAGCTCCAGGTTTGAACTGTAGGAACTTCTGCTCCCATGCATCTTCCAAATCCTGCACCAGCAGTATATTCCGTTCATCTCCTTCTTCATCATATAAGTCCGCTTTCTTCTTTGCCAGTTGCTGGGCTTCATCTAAAGCACGAAGCTCATGGTCTGAATACAAACTTCTCTCTACTTCAATCTGAGAAAATTAAAAGGACAAAAAAAACAAAACAAAACACAGGCAAGAATAGAAAACAGAGCTATAGCACACTTGACATACCACCCAGCATAACCAGACATACAATTAAAACACCACAGGAAAATAAAAAGAAAGAAAAACAGTCATCTGCACTTTGGGCTCGAGTTACATTTGCTAAAATGTTAGAATGTGGTTGGAGGTCAAGCTGCTACAAAGAACAGAGAACTAGGATGGGCGCCGCCTGCCCACTTAACCACACTCTAGCCCTGTCAGCCCTTGATCTCACCAAACTCCTCAGGGAGTTTACAGATGCTGTTCCCTCTTCCTAGAATGTTTTCCTTCATGCTCTTCTCCTAGGAGATTGCTATGCATCCTTCAGATTTCAATTTAAATACCACATTCTTTGAAGGGTATTTCTTGACACCAGCCACAAAATCAAATTAGATGTCCCGGTTAAAATCTTTTATAGTACCCTGTGTCTTCCTTTATTACACTTACCAGGGTCTGCAGTTATACAGTCATGTGACTGTATTGACCCGCCCACCTCCCCTAGACTGAACACTCTGAGAACCAAAGGCTTATCTGTCTTACTGGTCCCTAGCACTTAGCACAGTGTCTATACAAAATAGGCGATAAATGACTACCTATAAAATGATTAATCAACTATTTGCAGAATAAGTTAATGAGCCAAGTAAAAACCAGGAAGTGAAGTTTAGAGCTCCCAGCAGCCAACACGAAAAACATCTCAGATTCTAAGGAAACAACCTTCAATCACCGTCTGTGGGGATTTAAGCCCCTCAAAGCCCCCACACTGAGTATTTGCCCGTTTCCTCACTTGCCCCTCACACACAAACTTTATCACAGTCATCTTATATGTGTGCCCATTATATTCTCCTAAAACACCACATCAGACTCTATAAATTTCAGACATTCAGACTACCTGCGATAGGAACTAAGCCGTCTTGTTCAGCACCGCATACCTACCATACTCAGTGAGAAAGAAAAGCAACTCTACAGAGTTGCCTGGCGTGACAACAAAAAATCCCAATGAAAACAAACTTTTACTGAACACCTATGTACCAAACCAACCCAGTAAGGTAGATACCGTTGCGCAGGTTGAGTACGCTGAAGTTCAGAGAGGTGAAGTGACTTGCTCAAGGTCACTGAGACTGGTGCCGGAGACGGGATCGAACCCTGGCCCACGTGCTCCTCTTGGTTCCCCAACAGCACCTTGAAGCCGCTAGCCGCACTTCAATCCTACCTGCTGTAATAGAGCCGCCATCTCTTCCTGCAATGGGGTCAGCGGCTTCGAGACCAGCGGTGGCCGCTGCAGGCACACCGCGCCCAAAAGACGCCATGGAGACCCGCTGATCGAGGGTGCAGCCGCAAGGGCTAGGCTGCGAGAACCCAGGCTACCGGCCCAGAGCCCCTCGAACCGCCACCAGCCCTTCGCCACCCCAAACAGAGACTGCCTTATGGGCGCCGCCATTCTTCTGCTCTCCCACAATGTACCGCGGCTACCTGCGGGTTCCTGGGCCAATCCCATGCTCCCACAAGGCAGCGCGAGAGCGGCAGGCGGAAGAGTTCTGTCCCGGGACCTACCAGAACGAACCACTCCAATATGGAGGGGAAGGCGAAGAAGTTTAGGGGAAAGGGAAGAAACTCCCAGTTAAAAAAAAAAAGAAAGAAAAGAAACTCCCAGTTAGCACTTGAAACGACAACTATTGCAGAGCATTTGAATAGGAATAAAAAGTCTTTAATGGATCTCAAGGAGAGGAATGAGATGATTTTCCTTGTACGCCCCCCCACGAGCACTCGAGGTGCTGGTGCCGCTTCAGCTGCGCCAACCTCCGAGGTCGCCGCGGACGGAAGCTGACGGGGGTCAATCCAAGTCATGCAGGTGGTACGAAAGACAGGGTCTTGGCTCTTGCGGTCTTGGGGTTGGCCACCGACGCCCAGGTAAGAATGATCACCAGCCCCTCCCCGAACGCACGGTCATCCCCGCGACTGCGCTCCTGCCTGTGTCCCTGAGCCGCCTGGACCTCACCGAGCTTTCCCTCCCCGCAGGGTCGTGGCCGGGGCGCCAGCCTCCACCATCCACACCGGCGCCCAGCAGCTGCAAGACGCGGCGGCCAAGCAGGAGGTTGAGGAGAAGGCGGCGGCGGCGGCTCCGCTTTCGAGCCGCAGCAGCTTCAGGTGAGGGCCTCTTAAGCCCAGCCCTCTGGATACCGGCACCGCCGTCCGGAGCCCGACAACCAGTGAATTCCCAACTCTGCCACTTGACGTCTTTGGGACCCTAATGCAGATTAACCTCTGAGCCCCGGCTTTCTCATCTACAAATGGAGAGGATGCCGAGAGAGTTTGCGAGGATCCAATGAGATGAGCCTTGGCACAAAGTGGGCGCTCTGTGAACAGTTAGATGAAATAATGAGTTAATGTCGGAGGTGTATAGTAAATGTCACCTTTTTCCCTCTGAGAGGGGTGTCATGGCAGACCAACAACCTTCCCTGCGCCTTGGATATAAAATGGGAGTTGGGGGAGCAGGGGGTGCTACACCGCGGTGTAGATTATTGAGTTGGGGCGTGGTTTTGGTGCTCACCCCTGGGGACGGGTCCCTTGCTTTCCATCAGTGCTGCTACCCCTATGTTCATTCGCATCCACTCAACAAATGTTTACTGAAAACCTGTTTGGTGCCAGGTACTGTGCTGGGAGTACAAATACAAAAGATCATTCTTTCCCCACCAGTAGGTCACAGGCTACAGAGGAAGACAGTCATGCAAGCATTTTCGGCATAATCTGGTCGGAAGTGTGCTGGAGTAAGAACTGGTTGCTAGGAAGTATGAAGGAATGAGTGTCTCACTCCTGAGGAAGTCAGACAAGACTGCCAGGAAGATAATGTGGAGCTAAGAACTGAATTGAATGGGAGTTAAGCTGGACAACATGAAAGGGATAATTTTAGGCAAAGCTAATATTCTGTGTAAAGGCATGCACTGTGAAAGCACATGGTATATTCAGGTGTGTGCCTGATGGCAGATGAGGCCAGCAAAAGAAGGAATTGGAAGGCTGAGGGTCTTACCTGTAACAGTGCAGCTTTCAGACTCTTCCCACTATAGACCGTGGGGAGCTGCTGAAACAATTCAAGCCAAGATCCTGTTGGGGTCATTCAACAATGTCAGGCACTGTTTAAGGCATTAGGGACACATCAGTGACCATACACCCCCAAAACCCTGCCCCTGTAGAACTTAAAGTCTAGTGGTTGGGGGCAGTGAAGAGAAAACATGTAAAACCTGAGGGTATGACAGATGGTGAGAGTGTGTATGTCTAGTGTTTGGGAGGAATAGCAAGGTCAGCGTGGAGTGAGGAGTGCAGCAAGGGATGGGGATGAGTCGTGCAGCCGATACCTGCGGCTGCATCTGTTCCGGCTCGTAGGACCTCGTGAGGACTCCAGCTTTGATTCTAGGTGAGATGGACAGCCGTTGGAGAATTTTGAATAGAGACTTGAAATGATGTTGCTTCATTTTAAAGAGTCCCTTTGGCTGCTGTGTCGATATCACAGTGCAGAGAAGGAAGGATGGAAGCTGGGAGACATCTTCTAAGCAGTTAGATTTTTGAAACAACCAGGCAGGAAATGATGGTGGCCTGGACCAGGATGACAGCTTTCTGCGTAGGACATACAGAAAGTGGGACCAACAGGATGTGTTCGTGTAAGGTGTGAGAAAAGGAGAGGAAGGAAGGAGCGCTAAAATTTTTGGCCTAAGCAGCTGGAAAGGTGGAGTCATTTCCTAAAATGGGGGAGGCTGCAGGAACTTGGCTTTGCTCAGTTAACATCCAGTGGAGGTACAGTATCGGCTTTTGGAAATGGGGTTCAGGGGACTGATTGGGGCTAGAGACACACATTTGATTCATCATACAGATGATGCTTAAAACCACAAGACTGTACAAGATCATCGAGACAGTAAGTATAGATCAAGAGGAGCGGTCCAAGGACTGAACCCTAGAACCGTCTAACATTTAGAAATTTAGGAGATGGGGGGAAATCATCAAAAGAGACAAAGAAGGAAATTCTTAAGAGTAAGAAAACCGAGAGGGATTTTTTTTTTTTTTAATGTAGTTCAAGGCTGGAGAGATCAGCTGTGTCAGATGTTTTATGAGAAGTTATCGGGCTGATGATGGAACTGCTCATTGGATTTAACATTGTGAGTTGGTTGATGACCTTGCCTAGAGCATTTCTGGCAGAATAATAGGGCTAAAGTCTGATTGGGGTGGGTTCAAGGAGAATAGAAGACAGAAAGAAACATCAAGTGTAGTCAGTTCTTTGAGAGGGAGTAGAGAAATGGGCAATAGCTCAGGGAGGCTTTGAGATAAAGAGGGTTTTGTTTGTTTTTAGGTTGGGGAATTGAGGGCATGTTTTGCTGATGGGAATGATACGGGGTGGAAACATCGCTGGAGTGATGTCCTTGAGAGGCAAACGCAGGTGGAGCATCACAAGAGGAGAGAAGGCAAAGATTGTGGGCACAGATGTTTGGTAGTGGAAGCTGGGAGAAACTCTGATTGCTTGTATTTCTCTGCGGAGGTCATCAGCTGGCTGTGAGGAGACAGGAAGGAGGTAGAGGCTTCAGGAGACAAAGGAAGGCATAAAGTAGTCATCCAGGAGACTGGAAGGATGATTGAATTGGGGACATGCGTACAGTGCTGAGGGCCCACTTGATGTCAGAAGTCATTAAAATAAAGCAGTAGTTCTCAGTTGGGGCAGTTTGGCCTCCGAGAGGACTTCTAGCAAGTTCTGCAGGCATTTTTGGTTGTTACCATGCAGGGCAGTGGAGGGACAACTAGTGGGTAGAGGCCAAGAATGCTGCTGAACACCCTATAAGGCACAGGCCAGCCCCTCACCACCAAGAATTCTCTTGCCCAACATGTCAGTAGTGCTGAAGTTGAGAAACCATGATATGTAGAGAGACCAGTCGACACTGGCGTGGATATTTCTCTAGCCGCTGCATAGAAGCATGCCCAGGCTTGGCGTGGCTTGAGGGATGGATTCAGCTAGGGTTAGTGTTTGCCAGGAAGGTACGATGAAATAAGAGGAGGCAGAGGACTGAGGGGGTATGCAAGGGAGCGATCAAATTTACTGGAGGCCAGGAGAGAAGTGAGGGCCTGGGGGTGGGGAGAGAAAGTGAGCCAGCAGGAGGGTCGGTGGGCTGGGAAGGATTCCTGGAGTAGGGGTCGCATGGGTGTGCCTGAAGGTAGGTGGCCTGAGTGTGCTGCTTAAAACCAAGGTCATGAGGAGGTTGCAGACCTGGCAATGACAAAGGCCAGGTGTGACCACAGGAGGAAGTAGCAGGCCAGGATAGAGGACACAGGATCACTGGAGAAAAGGAGGTCAAGAAACAGAGCCCATACGGTTGGAAGGATATTGTGGAAGCCACACGTATAATTATGCCAGGAGTTGTGAGCCAGGAGCTCTCATCGCTGCATTTTTCTACATTTATTTGCATTGTTAAACAATCGTCTCTAGCCACAATTAGAAAGTGGGTTGCAGACTGTGCGGCCAGGCTTTCTTTATCTGGGAGTGGAACTATAGCAGACCCGGCCCAGGTCCCAGCATCTGGCGCACGGTCAGGGGCTGTTTGGGGTGGTCGCCCTCCCTCCCGTGCTTGAGCTGCTTGCGGTGGAAATCAGCCTTCCCTTCCAGCCCTTCAGCAGCAGAGAGCAGAGACTGTTTTCAGTGCTCAGCCCTTCCGTTTTCCCGACTGTGAGCACGGGTATGAAAAGGCAGCAGACCCCCACGGCTTTGTCTTTCCTTTGTCTGGGCTTACCCTGGGGGAACCACTCGGTCATTTGTACTTGAACCTGCTCGGTTTCGAGGCCTGATCTTGTCCATGCCTTCAATTAAGTGGTTCAAGTTCCAAATCATCCCGAGTTCAAAACCCTTGCTGTATATGAAGGCATGATAAAGTATGGTCAGACTTTAGTAGGCTTAGTTCTCAGACCCCCTGAATCAGGAGGGAAATGATTCATGGGGAATTGATGTCCTCAGAGCCTCAGCCGCTTTCCATCTTGGCTTGTAGGTTGAAAAGCCAGCAGCCTGCTCAGGGCCCAGTCATCTCTACATCAGGCCTACCAAGGAGGAACACGCTTGTAACTCTTAAAGACCATTTGGTTATTTTCTGTTTTGTTTTTGAAAAATGTTCTCTAGGAAAGCAGGTGAGGCTCAGCACCAAGGATAGCGCTCTTATAATATTTTCTGAACCGCAGTCTGTTGAATTTCAGGAGGCGTGGGGAGGTACAAACACAGGTCTGGTCCATGCATATAGGCAGGACGCGACAGCAGGCTTACTCGTTTCTGGAATGTTGAAGGACAACCCTGTGTTTGAGTATAAGGAAGCACAGCGTGGCGGACTGGGCTTTGAACTAAGGCAGGTCTCCTAGGCACAAAGTCTGGCTTCCCTTGCTGACCCTGTTCTTCTATTTGTGCCTCAGTTTTTCCACCTGCACACTGACCTAGAGTACTGACCTAGAGGTAGCCAGGGGACAGATTAGACCGAGACAGAGAAAGATCTTGAACTCAACATAATGTCTAGATCAGTGTTCTCAACCCTGGGTTCGCATCTGGTTCACTGGGGATATTTTAGGAATAGATTCTCGGGCCCCATCCAGAAGTGAGGCATCGGGATTGAGCATCAGAACCACGAGATTCTGCCAATCAGCCAGCACGGAATGCTACTGGTCTAGGATAGAGATTGGCTAACTGGGTCCCTACCCAAATCTGGCCAGGTGCCTGTTTTTTTGTAAATACCGTTTTACTGGAACATAGTCAAAATAGTCACACCCATTAATTTACTGTTGTCTGTGGCTGTCTTTGCACTTGAGGCCAAACTGCCTAGTTGCAACAAAGACTCCGTGGCCAGCAAACCCTAAAGTATTTACTATCTGGCCCTTTACAGAAAAGGCTTGCTGACTTCTATCATGGGGGATACTGGATTTTTTTTTTTATAGTAATGATACTACAAATATTATTAAAATTATTTTGTCCTTTTTTATAAAATAGTCAAGCTATCATCTGAAACCAGAAATAGAGGGGCGCCTGGGTGGCTCAGTGGGTTAAAGCCTCTGCCTTCGGCTCAGGTCATGGTCCCAGGGTCCTGGGATCGAGCCCCGCATCAGGCTCTCTGCTTGGCCGGGAGCCTGCTTCCCTTCCTCTCTCTCTGCCTGTCTCTCTGCCTGCTTGTGATCTCTATCAAATAAATAAATAAAAAAAAAAAAGAAAATTTGAAACCAGAAATAGAGGTTTGACTTTATTTTTGTATTTTTTTAGTCGCAGAAAGAGTGGCCCATAAAGAATTGAAAACAGTGATCTGAATGTCCCAGAAGGGACACAGGAAGGTAGGGAGGGTGGATTAAATGCTCTTTTTCTCCTAGCAGAAAGTCACTAGGTGTGTCCATAGTCGACACTCGAGGAAAGACTGCCTCAGCCCAGTGTTCGTGGGAATAGTAGTAGCACCAGATGGACTGGGGACAGCTACCCCAGGAGCAGGTCCGGGGTCCAGGGCTGTTGGTTTTCACTGACTTAAAAAAAAATCGGGATTTACCTAAAGTGTTTCTTTAATTACAGCATTTACCCTCCAGTTCCAGGACAGGAGAGCCCTCTGAGGTGGGCAGGGAAGAAATTCGAGGAGATCCCAATCGCACACATCAAAGCATCCTACAACAAGTAAGAGGAAGGAGCACCTGGGAAGGTTTCGGGGGGCTTCTTTCCCCTTCGTGGGGGAGGGCAAGCCCAGGGGGTCTAGGGGTCCCCCAGCGCCCCTCCCCCTTACTTTGGGAAGCCACCTCTGCCTTTATAAAATTTCTTTAGATTTCATGAAAACATGAACTAGGTTGGACAGATCCTAGTGTTAAGCTTTCTCAGCCTGCCTTAGGACTAGTATTTCCTGGTTCTCTGAAGTCGGAGAGAGCGGTTATTAGGATGTGTGTGTTAAGTGTTATGGATACTGGGGAACAGAGGATGGGTGAGATATACGTGAGACAGGTGGCTTCAGAGTCTATGATTTACTGACAAACTCACCAAAACGTAAATCTGCAGGTAAGTATTGTTCCTTGGAAGCGACTTTGGGCAACTGTGCCCTGACCTCCAACCTCGAAGGGCTAACAGAGTCGTGATTTAACGTGTGACTTCCAGATGAGTGTCGGGGCCTTCCCAGCTGCGTGTTGGCAACAGAAACCTTGCTGACCGCAGGGACAACTTTGCAGATTGGCCCCCACTGCGAGCTGGGCTCAGCCTGCCCAGGAAGCGATTCAGAGAACCGTACAGGGGACTGTGGGTCGGGGATGGCGTGTGCACAGCTGAGATGCCGTAGGATTTGTCCAGCATTTATGTGATAAGCTCGAAATGAGAGAAATTGGGTTTCTTTTTCTTCCCTTCTCAGGCTGATAAGGACACAGGGTAGCGCGCTCTGTATAAGCGCCGATGGCCCACCCCACATGTCTCTATTGAAGTTGTGTCGGGGAAAAGCAGTTCTCATGTGCTTTTTTCAGCACAGAAAACCTGGGAGCCCTGCCAGGGGGAAAGGACAGCAGTAGCCAGGCCAATAAGCCGATGGTCTGGACCCGGGACCACCCACTGGCCTCCCCGGAGCTGCTTCTCCACCTCCCTCTTTACCGGGAGTCCACAGGGAGCTCCTAGACCAGAAGATAGAGAGACATTGGCCAAGGGGAAATGAGGAACATATCTAAGTATTTCTTGAAGTCAGTTGGGGATGACTAGAAAAGTTTCACTTAAAAAAAGCTTTTTGATTTTTTAAGTCCTCATCTTTTAGAAATGTATACTGAAATATTTCCTGATGAAATGATGGGTCTGGGATTTGCTTCAAAACAACCCATTGTTGGGGAAGAAGGGAGTGGAAACAGAGTTCATAGATGAGACTAAATTGGATCGGAGCTAATGATTCCTGAAGCTGGGTGATGGGTCGGTCCATGGTTGTTCATATCCTCTTCTGTTTATTCTTGGGTATATTTGAAACTTTGTCTAATGAAAGCCTTATTTTTTTAAATGACCTGATATGAAACATCTAACTTCTTAGGAAAAAAAGCCCGACACGGGTATCAAATCTAATTTAAACACCAGCCACAGGGAAGACACTAGGAGGGAAATATGCCAGCCTTCTTCTGGGTGACATTTAACCACTCCGGATTCTGCAGCTTGTCCTAGCTCAGACCCCTAAAACAAAATACCACAAACAGGGGCTTAAACAACGGACATAGATTCCTCACAGTTCTGGAAGCTGGGCGCAAGGAGCCAGCGTTGGGGGTTCTGGTGAGAATTCCTCTGAGTTTCAGGGGACCGGCTCCACATTGTGTCCTCTCATGATAGAAGGGGCGAGGGAGCTCTCTGGGGCCCCATCAGCCCCGTCAACCTACTCATCTCCCAGTGACATGACTTTTGGGGGGCACAAGCATGCAGTCCATAACGGAGCGGTCCTCAGATCATATGACGAGTCTGTTTTTGATGAGGCTTAGGGGGTGATTCTGACCTTTCCTGACACCTCCTGTAAGAGCTCAAAAGGCATTCATCAGAGAAGCTTAAAGGGAAGGCAGCCGAGGGCCTTTATCTTTCTCACTCGGGCTTACGAGGGCCTGGCTTAGTGCTCTAACTGCCCTGACCAGTCATTATGTCCTGCACGCTCCCTGCCTCCCCAGCACACAGATCCAGGTGGTCTCCGCCGCTCACCAGCCCCTCGCCCGCACTTCCTGTGGCACAGAGGGATTCCGGAATGCCAAGAAGGCCACGGGCATCGCCGCACAAACAGCAGGCATAGCTGCCGCGGTGGTAAGTCTGTGTTCTTTCTGGCTCCCTCTGTGGTGTGTCCTGTTTTCTGCCTGGCTCATCGCCGTGAGGAAGATTCTCCTCGACGTCGTTCAGAAGCAGTGGTGTCTGACCGCTCCTGTTCGCTACTCCAACCTTGTGCAGTCTGAAGAGGTCTGTCTCTCTCTTTCTCTCATGCAATACCGATTTCACTGTGAGCTGTTCAGACCTTTCTAGAAGCAAATTGGCAGTATGCTCCTTTTAGTATATTTATTGATCATCTGCTGTACGCCAGACAGTTTACGTTCATTACCTTAAATCCTCAAGACGCTCGGTATTACGCATGTCTTTGAGAGCCAGGGAAGGTCCAGAGGGAGACTTGCTTTGAGTCATTAGTCTGGGGTCCTGGCCTATGTACGGTCTGCCATGCAGCCCGCCTTACGGAGGCTCTGCTCTGCCAAACCGGAAGTACTTCCTGAAGGAAAACCTTGGCCTTCAAACAAAGCCCGATGCCCCAAAGTATTATTTGCTCTATGTTAATGATCATCAAAATATAGTACGATTGTGTACACTTAAAACGTCAGTCTTAACACTGGCTTCTGTGTGTTTTCCAGACTTTCTGTAATGAACTGCTTTTATAATCAAGAAAGAAAATTTGACATGATAACACTTAAAATTGTCAATAATTGAAAGTGGTAACGCTTTTTAAGTGGGTTGTTTAAGGGAGGCCTTAAAATTCCGCCTTTACTGAGAAAAATGTGAGCGATGTTCAGGTATCTCCATCAGGTGGCAGTGCTGCCCTGGGTTAACGGGGGACACACGCGGCTGTAAATCTAGAGTTGGACACGTTCCCATTCCGTGCTCTGCTGGTGTCTGCCCTGCACCGCGATCATCTGTCCTTTGCTGCCTTCCCTGTTTGCTGCCTGGTTACGTATGTGGGTGCCCTTTCCCCCCAGCACTAACCATTTGCTCCTCCTCTCCAGAAAGCTGCAGGCAAGGGCGTGACACACGTCCGAGTGGTGGTGAAGGGCCTGGGCCCAGGGCGCTTGGTAAGTGGCCGGCAGGCTCTGCAGCATGCGCACTTCCTTAGTGAGAGAAACGGGGCTTGAGCATAGAGTCAGGAGAGCGGAAGAACCCTCTCCTCGAATTCCAGGACTGCTTGAGTTTCTCTCTGGTCTTCTAATCCACTGAGCTTCTCAGAAGCAAGCCCAGGTCACCGAGTCTAATTCATCAGATGCTTACGGCGTGCCTGCTGCGTGCCAGGCACTGGGCATGGGAAGGTGCTCCGTGGGGCTATCACAGTGGGTACCCCAGTACAGACCAGTGGGTCCAGCTGGTAAAGCTCGTGCCCAGGGTGCTGGGAGCCCACTGGGTATATCCTCAAAGAGGTGACATCCGTACCGATTTTGCAAGAACAGCAAGGCATTAGCTAGGTGTGCATGGAGGGAGGGGACATTCCAGGCAGAGGACATTACAAAGGGTAATGCTTAAGGTGTGTTGGGGTTTACAGGTGGTCCCAGTTTTCAGATCATAAAGCACAAGGTAGGAAGTGACAGGTGCTCCTGGAGAAAGGGACAGCCGCTAGGACACAGTGAAGGGGTTTGGTTGGGAGTCCGTGGGGAGAGAAGACAGGACCGTAGGGAGCAGAGCCCTCGCCCCATCCCTCCAAGCGCTGCCTGCATGTGGTGGGTCATAGTGTCTGGGACCATGGCATTCTGCTCTTCCTTCTCCTTGCAGTCTGCCATCAAGGGACTCACCATGGGGGGCCTGGAAGTGATCTCAATCACAGACAACACTCCCATCCCACACAACGGCTGCCGCCCCAGGAAGGCTCGGAGGCTGTGATGGAAAGGAAGCCTGTCCCTGAACTGTCCTCAAGTCCCATCTCCAGCTGGACGTCATGGCGGAGCTCTCTCTGGAGCCGGGCTCGCTGGAGAACCCTCAGGGAGCAAGGGGGAGCTTTGCCCCTTCTCACGGTGGCCTTGCTTGTTCCTTCAACTGGAGACCGGTGCCCGGAAGGGACTCGAGAGGACCCCCAGGGCAGCTGCAGCCCAGACTCCGCAACCAGTAAACGCTGTCTCTGCTCTGCAGAAATAAAATGCTTTCTACCACCTGTAGTCACCTGTGAGGTTTCTGCCTGCTGAGTTGCGGACAGTAATCCCCGCTGACTTCTGAGAGTGAGGTGACTGTGAACGGAGCTGTGAGGCCCCAGGCAGAGGGGGGAATGTACACACGAGCCGCTGCTTACCCAACAGCCTCCTCCCTGCTCCCAGGTGTTTCCTTTCGGGCCCCAAATGGAGAGCTTCTTGCCTCCTCCCTCTGGAGTGCTCTGGTAGTGGGAATTCCAGCATTAGTGGGCATATTTAAAGTTTGTGCCAGCGGTGTGGGAGGACTGCCTGAGCTTCCTCACGGTGACCTCTTCCCCTGTGCTGGGGGACTGGAGCAGTCCCCGCACCTGAGATCCAGGGACCCTGAAGGGGGCATGAAGAGGGGAGTAAGACAGGATTCTCTTGAAATTGGCTGGATGGAGGGATGGGCAGGAGCAGTAGTTGGTGTGGAGCCGGGATGGTGGGGACACAGGTGGGCTCAGCCTGGGAGCCCCAGGCAGGACTAGCTGCTCGCTCACTGCCTCTGAGCTCCCTGGACACCACACAGGAACCGAAGGCAAGGGTTCTGGAGACCTGACAGGAGAGACCCCGCCTCCTTGGGTAGAAAGGGCCAGAACTGAGAGCATCACAGGAAGGAAGGAGCAGGCGCATCCACAGGAGCGCCCTTCCTCCCACGTGAGCAGGGACAGGCCAGGTGAGCCGAGAGGCCGGCGGTCCACATCTGGGCCCAGCCAGCTGGGCAGTGCGATTGGCCTAGACTCCAAGGACTTCATCCACAGGTGCCCTTTTAGACAGGAAAGCAGCTGGGTTATGCAGGGTTGGAGCGGGGAAAGACCACAACTTGGGCATGAACTTGAAAGGGAAATGTCTCCCTACTGCCGTCTCTCCCATCCTCGGCAGGACCTATGAAGGTTCACTTGTGACCCTTGACTAAAACCCAGCCTGTCAGGTTAAGGCCATTGCTGGAAGGAGTTCCGCTGTCTCAGCACCAAACTAACCTGTAAACATGATTCATGAAAACACAGGAGCTCACACGGCTCCCGAGAACCACTTCATGATTTGGTCTGGTTTAGCCTTTATGGGGTCAACAGGGAACAGTGGGAGAGTTTTATCAGGCAGGACCCAAGCAAGATGATTCCAAAGGTGGAGAAGGTTAATGATGTTTTCTCTACAGAGGTGTGAGCAGGGTTGAAAGAATGAACAGAGCACTCGAGGACTAGCCAGAGCAGGAAGCCATCCCCTCTAGAACCCCCTACAGGAGCAGGAACAGTTCCCAGAACTGGGCCACGAGGCCAAACCCTGGCCTGGCTGAGAAAGGAGGGAAATGCCCTGACTGTTCCCACCCTCCAGTCACCTGCAGGTGTCCCGGTGGCCGAACCCAGAAGCCAGAAGGGAGGGGAGCAGGCTGGTGTGGTCCTGGAGGGTGAGCCTCCCAGGCCACAGAATGGTGGCCTCTGTCATTCCGGAAACCCTCCATACACTGTAGTGTCAGAAAATGTTCTTTAATTTACAGGAGGGCTTTGAAACAGAAGGGAATGCTCAAGCACGGACAGGACTCTGGGAGCCACACAAGATCAACGGTCTCAGGCCCAGAAGCAGACGGCTGGCACCTCCGCCAGCGCCCACGGTCGAGGTGCTGGAGAACACACACTGCCTTATGGTGAACTCTTGGTGCCACGTCCAGGCTCCGAGCGGCCAGTGAGGCCGGGGCGCTCTGAAACTAGTGCCTCTCCTTCATTAGGTCTTAGTCCGTCCCAGGGAAAACTGAGGTACATTCGCCGGCCCCTGACCCACTAAGGCAGTCATCACTGACTTAAAATGCTGGCCACCCTGCCCCCTGCTGCCACAGACCCTCCCCTCCTCGCAGCCTTGAGAACACAGGGCCATGTGCTTGCACCTGCCCCGGGCAGAGAAGAGGGCAATGAAGAGGCAGAGCTGGGCAGGGGAGCCCGAGTTTGCACAGAGTGTTGGCATCAGCTTGCGTAATACATCCCTCCCTCCCTCCCTCCCCGGCACCCGGGCCTCGGATTATTTCCACGAGTACATGTGCAGCTTTACTCCCACAGGCTCGGAGCTGGTGGCCCAGGACTGGCTACATCAGAGAAGCCTCTACGTAGCCAAAGGACAAATACGGCTTCTCTCCTTTCCGCACAGATGCAGTATTTTCCCTTCTTTGAGCCAAGGTCGTCACCCGACCCGAGAGGTACCGTCACCACCAAAATAAGCCTGCTTACCACTAGAGTCCCTGGATGCACGTACCACTGCACGTAAGGGGAAGCCCTTCTCCAGTCGCCTCTACCTGCGACCGCGCTCTGACATGTCCATTCCAAAAAAATGCATATATCCCTTCCCCCTGGGCTCCTTTATCCTTTCTCTCAATTCCTTTCTTCCTGTACTGGCTAGACACATTGCTTTTTAGATCTGAGTAGTATCCGTGCCAAGTGATGGAGAGCAGTCACCACCAAGGCAGAAATTGTCCACTCAACCAAATTAAGCAAACAGGTTATTTTGCACAAACAGGTCAGGCACTGCTTGACTGTCCTGTATGCAGCTCACAGTCTGAGGAAGCTGGACAGACATGGGGCCGAATTAGAAGTTCCAGGAAAGAAGCACGAATGGCCCCCTCAGCTTAAGGGATGCTGGGAAGGCTTTCTGGAGGAGGTGGCAGGCAAAAGAAGCAACTGGATCTGCGGGCGTCCTTAGGCTTGGAAGCTGGCGAAGCAACACGCCCAGGTGAAGCAGGGAGGGGTTATTGGCTTACAGGGTATGGCTTGGTTGGCATGGAGGGTCCTGGGTTCAGACCAGACAGGGAGACAAATGGAAAGAAAAGCTAACCGAAGGGTGAGAGAACAGGAAGGAGTCAAACACCAAGGATAAAGAGCAGGTTCAGCAGATGTGGAGAA
The DNA here is from genome assembly GCF_010015895.1 of Lontra canadensis. Lineage (NCBI taxonomy): Eukaryota > Metazoa > Chordata > Mammalia > Carnivora > Mustelidae > Lontra > Lontra canadensis. The sequence continues at coordinate 1,373,006 of NW_022631088.1, forward strand.
GGGGAAGTGGGTGTGCAGAAGTTTCTAGACAAGAAGGGACGGGAGCGTTAGGGACTTTCAAGCTCACTCCTTTACAGGCGATGAAGTGAGGCATGTAGGCATCTAAAACCAAGTGGGAATAAGAATCCCAGAGGTTTAAGGCAAGAAACCGTGAGCTGGGGAAAAGAAAGCTGTCAGTCTTACTGCTGAAGCTGCAAAGGGAAGTCAGGAAAGGGGACAGAGAAGAAGGATGTGAGGTCAAAGGTCCCCAAGCAAAGCAGAGTGGCCGAGAGACAAGGATGGCGTGATTCCCACCCGTGGCCGCTGCACGTGTGTGGTGCAGAGTTGGGTGAACCGAGCTCTAGGGGCCAGGGCGGGTAGCTAGAATCCTGGGGTGGACACAGGCTGGGGCAGGGCTGCCTGATGCAAAAGGGGGTGCACACAGAAGGGCCCAGTTGTGCCTGGAGGGGGTGGGGACAGGGACCTGCCATAGCTCCAGTCTGCCCAGGAACCTAGGTCCCTGGCCTACACAGGAACCTGTTCTGCTTCTAACCTGCTTTTATAAGGAATACAAAGATCAGAAACCATGAAAACATGCTCGGTCTTGGGGTGCTCAGTCAGTTAAGCTTCTGTCTTCAGTTCGGGTGATCCCAGAGTCCTGGGATCCAGCACTACATCAGACTCTCTGCTCAGGGGGGAGCCTGCTTCTCCCTCTCCCTCTGCCTGCTGCTCTGCCTGCCTGTGCTCTCACTCTTCGTCTCACCCTCTCTCTCTGTCAAATAAATAAAATCTTCTAAAAAAAGAAAAAAAGATGCTCAATCTCACTAGTAACCAAGAAACGGGAATTAAAATGCATGACCATCATTCCCCAAATGATGCCAATTAAAGCCACTGTAGGGGTAAGACTGCCCAGGAAAAGGAGAGGCTGAGTTACAAATGCCAGAGGAAGACAAGGCTGCAAACAAGGTGGGGACAGAGTGATCAGAGAGGCAGCAGGTGGTGTCTTCGAAGTCGAGACACAGAGTGTAGGCTGTGGCTGAGAGCTCTAGCCAGATGAGGACCCGGCAAGGCCACCTGCACTTGGCAACACAGAGGTCACCACCCGCCAACGGGAGAGCGACTGGGAGAGAGTGGGAGGGGAGGAAAGAGACCGCGCGAGTCTTCCTTCCAGTAAAGGCTGTGTCATGGTGACAGGGAACGTGCCAGGACACCAGCACTGTCCCCTGAGACGTGGCAGGGCCGGGACTCAGGGTGGGGAGGTGCCCTGACCTCAGGGAGGAGAGGGAGGTGGCTTGGATCTGGGAAGAGGCAGCCCTCAGCACAGGCAAAGGAAGTCAGGCCTCAGTGGGGAGACTCCCAGTGACAGGCGTGCCCCCTGGAAGCTAGGGACAGCAGGGTTCAACTGGTCACCAACAACAGGAACAGAACATCCTTGCAAACAGCACCCAGGGGACGTTGCTTCCCCCACCCCCTCCACACACACATTGCATAGATGCATAGGTGCCTGAGCTCGGACTGCGGGAAAGAGGCTCGGCAGTGTCTGTCACCATGTCAGATGCAGGGATCCCCTCTCAGAATTTATCCTACAGGGCGCTGCTGTCCCAGAGAACCCCCTGGGCCACAGAAATGAGCCTCCCCACAGCTGCCCCGTAAGCCAGCAGCCCCGGGGGCTCGGGAGCACTGAGCTGTGGCCAGCATGACTGAAGAGCCAAATTTTAAGTTTTCTTCAGTTCACTGAAGCGTAAATAGTAACACGTTGCTGGAGGCTACGATATCGGAGAGTGCAGCTCAGATACTCTTTCCAGTGTGGAGCAAGGATTCGAAGGTGCGTGTTTCCTGGGGCTCCACGAGCAATGGTAAAATACTGCGACCTCAGTGAGCACCCATGGCGGGCCAGTTCAAGACATTAGGGCGCTTCCATATAATGGAACGTTAGCCCTGAAACAGGACAACAGGGATTGCTAAGTGAAAAAGAAAAAGGTTGCGGGGGGTGGGGGTGGCAATGTGCAAAGTACAGCCATTAATTTGTACACAAAGGACAGGATATGAGTCCATAAATATATATGCATTGAGTATCCGAAAAGATATATCCCAAAACGGTAGCATCTCTGCGGGGAAGGAAACCGTAACTGGAGAGCAGACTTCACTTTTTACCTTTTCCATCCTTACAATAGGGTGCCTTGTGACACATTGGTGTTTATGGAGATTAATTAATGAACCATCTAAAATAAAGTAAAAATAGGGGCGCCTGGGTGGCTCAGTGGGTTAAAGCCTCTGCCTTCAGCTCGGGCCATGATTCCAGGGTCCTGGGATCGAGCCCCACATCGGGCTCTCTGCTCAGTGGAGAGCCTGCCTCCCGCCTCTCTCTGCCTGCCTCTCTGCCTACTTGTGATCTGTATCTGTCAAATAAATAAATAAAATCTTTTAAAAAAATAAAATAAAATAAAATAAAGTAAAAATAGAAATGAAGGACTGGCTTGTAAAAAATATTGTACAGAAGCTGCAGAGTTGGACATTGTATAAATTATCTGCTAAAGTATGCACATAACATTTTTCAAAAGATACTTAAAAAGACCCTGTAATGCCCCCCACCCCCATCCTGCTGGTGACTTGGCTTGGAAATTTGTTCTGGTAATTAATCTGGCTTCTCCCCTCTGCCTGCCTGGGTTCAAATTAAATTGTGCCCATGCTCTGCGATTTAGCATCACAAGTCTTGCCAGAGAAGCTGGACTCTTTATTGCTGGGCTGGAAGGAGGGGGCAGACAGCTCACTGCTCCGTTTCCATAGTGCCCCAAGGCAGCATAACCACCTTGGATCTGCGTAATCCCCTTGAGCAGGAAACGAAATGTCAACTAAGGGGCAGCAGAGTGGGGGGTGGGGGTGGCCTGGTCAGCGCAACAAATGTCAACAAGACTGGGGCGCCTCAGTGGCTCAGTGGGTTGAGGCCTCTGCCTTTGGCTTAGGTCATGATCCCAGAGTTCTGGGATCCAGCCCCCCCCACCCCAATCGGGCTGTCTGCTCAGCAGGGAGCCTGCTTCCCTTCCTCTCTCTCTGCCTACCTCTCTGACTAATTGTGGTCTCTGTCTGTCAAATAAAATCTTTAAAAGAAAAAGAAAAAAAAAAAGAAATGGCAATTGGAATGAGTTCAAATAAACTGAAAGGTCTTTAAAAAAAAAAAATGTCAAGACCCAGTTGAGCAAAGACTCCACATGCTGGCAACAGGCCACACTCCCCTTCCCCCATCAGTCCTCATTCTGCCCCTCTAGTCAAAGAGGGGGTGGAGTGGGATGGGGCTCTGGCCTCCCAGGAACGTGCAGGTGGCATATGGCCAGGAGGAAAGCCCAGGTCCTGGGACGCGAGGGACTGCACTTGGGGAGAGCCTCGGGGTGTGACAAAGGCCTGCCCGTGTGTCCCAGAAATGCCACGAGCTCTTCTGCCCCAAGCCGGAGCCTTCCCCAGGGCTCCTCCGGCGGCCCATCCCTTCTAGCCTGGGATGGGGGAACGGGCTTGGTGTTTGGAAACCAGCTCCGCGACTGTCCGAACCTCTGCTTCTTCCCCTCTGGGCGCTATTAGGGGCGTTTGTTAAGATGACCGGGTACTGCGTTCTGCACCACAGGTGCTCACACAGGGGAACGGCTCCCTCGGGCTCCGGGTTATGAGGACACGGCCACCGGCCACCGGGAACATGGTGATGAACGCAAGCGCAGGCCTGTCTTGCCACCCTCATCAGCATTCCTTTTCAAAAGCTTTTTTTTTCCCCTGTGATTTTAATCAGAAAATGTTCCCTAGGAGCCAATCACCTGTCCTCCTACTCCCTTAAATACACTCAACTGTAGATTAAGCCAGATTGTTAAAAATTTGCAGCCAAAAATTAAATCAAAAAGCCAGATGACTCAAGAGTCTATCCCTCAGGGGTCTCTCTTCCCTCCCCTCTTCCTCGAAAATCTACCAACATTCAGATACAATATGTGTGAAACCTGGTCGCTGCCCTAAGCAGCTTAGAGGCTAGTGGGAGAGACAAATTCTAGAAAAGTCCATTGTAATACACCAGTAGTACCACAGAATGGGGGCACCCATGTGTGTTTTGGGAGGTGGGGGTTGGGTGTATATGTGTATCAAGGAGCACTTCCCAGAGGAGGTGACACCTGAGCTGAAAATAAGAGTGCATACGAGAAGGGAGATGTTGGGGGTGAAGAGTGAAGGGGACCGTTTCCAGCAGAGGACGGCATGACCAAACGGCAGAGATGACACAGTCTGGGCAGTGAACCGCACACAGCTCGGAGCATAAAGTGAGGTAGGGAGGCTCTAGCGGGCTGAATCACGGTCCCCAGAGGTCTCAGGGCTTAAGCCTGGAACCGGTACATGTCCGCCTTGGTGCAAACAGGGTCCTTACAGATAGGCTTAACTTAAGGATCTTAATGCAGGGAGATGGCCTTGACTATCCAGATGGGCTCTGAATGAGATCACGCGTGTCCTTTTATAAAATGGGGGCTGTGTCTGGCTGTACCACACACAGAAGAGGGGAGGCCGGGCGACCACAGAGACAGAGAGGGGCGAGGATACAGCCACAGCCAAGGAGCACCTACAGTCACCAAAAGCTGGTAGAGGCCAGGAACTGGCCCCCCCGCTGCCCCCGCCCCCGAAAATGAGATGAGAATGTGGCGGAGAATGGCAGCATTCAGAACTGTGGGCAGGGCCCATCCGAGACAGGTCCAGGGGGCAAAACTGCTATTTCTGGGGGGAAGAGACAGAGAAGCCCCAAGGACGCCCCAGGATGTGTCTCACAGCAGAGGTCTGGGGGGCTGCAGGTGCAGAAGGGCAGAAAGGAGGGCTCCCTTCTTGGTCTCTGCTTCCCCGGCCCCCTGAGAATGGTGGCTCACCACCAGCCCCAGAGCTGTGTGAGCTGAGGACAAAGCTGCTTCTGGCCGAGGACAATCAGGGGATCCTGACAGCCCGTCCCTGGGAGCAGGCACTTTCTTTCTTTTTTTTTTTTTCTTGTCCTGTCAGGATTGGGATAATTGGAGCATTAACGGAAATGCATTTCTCACCTATTTTCTGTCTGATTGGAAAGTACTTTGCCATCCTTTAGAGCCCTCACACCCCCTATAATCAGAGCTCACATCGCTCTGACGGAAGCAGGAAACTGGGTCACCATGTGGGCCCAGGGCCTCCCAGGACACCACCAGCGCAGGGCAGGCCCACCCCCTCCCAGTCCTCCCAAGGACAGAGCCGTCTCTCGGTGCTGCCCCTCGGTGAGGGACAAGTTTCAGGAACGGGCTGAACTTGGATGGAGTCTGACAGGATCCGGTTTTATTTTCCTTTCATCACTGCCTCAAATCAACCATGTCAGGCCTCCCTTTCTACGCTGCTGAGCATCCAGCCCAGGAAGATGCTGTGGCTCTGTGGTTACTTAAAATTTTTCGGATTTTTTTTTTCACATCCAGTGTAATATTAGTGTCAGGTGTACACTGCAGTGATTCAACACTCCCACCCATCGCCTGGCGCTCATAATGACAAGTGCCCTCCTTCATCCCCATCCCCTATGGACTTGTAAGAATAAGGCCCATGTGGATAGTCAGCACTCTCTTTCAGGGATCCAAGGTCCAGCCAAACCCATAACAAGACTTCAATCTCATGGCTGTCCAGCGCTTCTTGATGCCCTTCTGTGGCCTCTCCCAAGCATGGCGGGAAGGCGGGGTAGAGATAAGATGGGGCTCCTTCCCCAGGGCCCACCGAGCCGCAGGAAACTTGGGGATGCCCCCACCCCACTCCAGCCCCATCGAATGCCAGCAGTGTGTCTTACCCAACCCTGGCCCCGCCCCCGCCCCCGCCCCCTTCCACGGGCCTCCCTCCCCAGGGCAGGAAGCAGAAGCAGGCAGCACTGTCTGTCCATGGATGTCCTCCCTGAGCTCCCAACAACTCTGTGTAGAACCTGGCCTGAGAGGGGGCTTGGAGTAGGTTCATAGCTTTCCCGCAGCTGGGCACTCTCCCACGGGCACCCCAACTCTGCCAGCCCCTCCCCCATCACTTGACTTCCAAGCCCAAAGTAGTCTCAGCCCTAAATAAGGTCTTACTAGATAGAAAATTTGGAAGGAAGAAGAGACTATCCCCACCCCGCTGTTTTGGCGGGGGAGATGTTGGTTTTTTTCCAGCTCTGCATGTGTTGCAAGGCGATTGTAGTAAGAACACTGTCCCCAGCCTGGGGTCAAGGAGAAGCAGGGGTCTGAGGTCACCCATGCCCACACTCTGAAAGCCCAGCCTTCCTGATGGGACATGGGCAGCAGCTCCCTAGAGGGTCTGCAGGGATGTTCTGGGCCCTTCTGAATGTTGTAAACACCTAACTTCCAGTAACAAATCCTTCTCAAATGAAAACAGCCAGAGTAGTTTCTGTTTCCTGTTAACTATACACCTTTCCGAATTTCCAGTCTCTTCCTTTCCCTGGATGGGGTGGCAGTTGCCAGATCTGTTTTGCTACCTTTGCTTGACTGTGTACACAGATCCCCAGGAGACCCTTGTTAAAATGCAGGTGTCTGATTCTGTGGGTCTTGGATAAGGCCCAGGAGTCTGCGTTTCTAACAGGTTCCTGGTAGTGCCTTTGCACTATGACAGGCGTCCTAAGGACCACAGCCTCAGACCATGAGGGTACTCAGCACCTACTGCCCTCGGCTGTGGGCCTTAAGCTGCAAAACCGAGGCAGCAGGAAGTGGCCCCCTTACCATCGTGCACAAGCAGGGCTGGGCCAGGTGAGTAGGGGGTACAAAGCTGAGTTAGACCCACTCGGAGCCCTCTAGGATCACAGCATGCAGCGCCTGGAGGGCGAGGGGGACATGGCCTCCTGCCTCCTCCACACCTTGTGACCGAAGTCTCACTTCCCAGACAGAGATCAGCAGTGATGTTGGGGTTTTGGGGAGCAGCACTGCGGAGCACAAGGGAGCAGGCAGGCATTTGGGCTGGGGCTGTGAGGGGGAGGGGCTGTGGCTCTGGGCCTGGTCTTCACACTAGTGACAGGGTGGAGGGCATCGTGGGGGTGGGGGGCAAGGAACAGCAGAATCACTGCTGAGGGGCAGGGAAAGGGGGCTGGCCAGCCACAAGCTCTGGAAACAGCCCCCCCCCCCCCCGAGACAGGGTGGGATGGGGTGAGGTGCAGGCAGGGCAGGGGCAGGCAGAGAATGCGGAGAGGAAGGATTGAAAGGGGCCCGAGGCCACGCTGGGAAAGCCACACAAAGGAGTTTGGGGTGAGCCTAAAGCCCCTGAGCAGAGCTCTGTCAGAGGCATGACAACTGTCCCCGAGCAGAGGGAGGTGGTGGCCTCAGGCACAGGGACACAGGATAAAAAGGTTCTGAGTTCACTTGTCCTCCGCTGGCCCGGGTTACAGGAGCCCGGCCTCATGGGCATTATTATGTATATTTTATAAACAGTCTATTCTACTCAGGTGGCTTTCACCTGTCTTCAAAAGTTAGAATACTAAACGGATTAACAGAAGGACGTGTTGTTGTCCGCTTAGATGACCTCTTAAACGTGTGCCTTTGAGGGGCAGGTGGAAAATACTGAACACAGCACTCAACCAACACGGGTTGTGTGTGTCACGTGAATGAGCGTGTAAGGCTAAAGCAAGCTGCCTGGGGAGGGGGTGTTCCTGGGGGAGTCCGGGTTGCCCCCATCAAGGCAGTGCATCCTGTCCCTTTGGGACCGTCCTCTCTGTCCCCGCACCCCCAGCCTCGAGTCAGCAAAGGCGACCGATCACTAAGAAACTGCAGATCTTCTCCCCGAAATGTCTAACAGCTATCTTGACTAACATGGCCAACATAAAACCCTTTCCCTCTCCCCGTCTCACCCAAGGCAGCTAATTCTTCCAACTGTAGATACATCTTTGATTCCTGTTCCTTACTCCGGTGTCAAATTCCTCAGCTCAACCTGATGGCCTCACCTCCAAATTAGGTCCTATTCTGACCTCTTCTCCCTGTGTCTGCTCCCCCCTCGTCTTGCCCGGCCTGCTGCCCAGCCTCCCCGTGTCCTGCCTGCCCCACCTTCCCTCCGGCACGACCCATTTCCCACCCAGTAGCCAGGGGGGTCTTTCAAAAATGTAAACTAGGGGATATCACTCGTTTGTTGCTTTTCTTGCTTAGCTTCTGCTTGTGAGCAGGAATGTAACTCCACAAAGGCGGGGGCTTGTGGATTTGGGGGGCGCAGGGAGGAAGAGAGAGCGGCAAATGATGAGTGGGGGTACCTCACCTCTGGCCTCAGTTACTCAGGGCTGCCCCCACCGGCTCCACACTGCAGGGGAACCCTACCCAGCTCCTGGCCGAGCCATTTTCCAGAAAAATACCATGAGAGTGTTGGAGGGCATTACATAAAGTGATTTTTACAATGGTTTTCTAGAATATTGCTGGAGAAACATTCCAAAACAATAAGCAGAAAGGCTTTGGATTACCAACAACAGCAACCAATCATAAAATGTTATGTAGGGGCCGATTCTAGAGTGTTACCCGGAATTCAAAACATTAGCCAGTGTCTGGTTCTGGAGGGACCCCACAGCAATGTTTCCCAAATGTGACAAGAGAATTTAGAAATGAAGGTAGGGGATGTTTTTCCTTCTTATCAGGTACTTAATAAATATTTACTGAATGAATCAGCTGCTTGTGTAATATGAAAAAGAAGGTAGGCCCAAAATGTGCTTCTGAGCTTTGCGGTGCAAGACGGATTGGAATGGCTGCAGAAGCCGTTGTTCTGGAAAGGGGTCACTAAGGAACCCTAGCGTTCCATACACACCTCTGGGGGCTCACACATGTATTCTCTGGCCCTGAGTTACACAAATATTTATTTTGTTGGCCTACTGTTTAGAATGTATTTTTGATAGCTGCTTCAAGCCCTCAGTGAAATGAGACAGGAAAGAGAAGGACAGACAAAACAAATGAAATCAGCAGACCCAAATCGAAGGTGACAAAAAGGCCAGGGATAGAGCAGAATTGAGAGCACGTCAGGAGACATGGTCCGCCCTGGTTATGGACTCCGGGCCCATCATCCTAGTTTTACATCTTCCTTTCTGGAAGGGAGAAGAGTCTCCGATCTAAAGCTCCCTGGCCAGCAAGAGGTGGGAGATTCATGGCGGGAGCCACAGCCCTGTCACCTCCTGCTGCCACAGGGACAGAGATTAGCAAGTGCTAAGCTCCCAGGGCTGGGAGGAGCTGGCAGGGCGGGCCAGAAGGGCCGACTGTGCGTCTCCACCTGATGGTCACTGGGCTGTTGGGTACACCTAATCCAGCTGTCACCATGCGCTCGCCCTACTCCACAAACAACACCTGGTCGGGGCTGGGCTCCACGGCTGCCCATCTGCCACTGGCCCTCCCCAGCCTGAGATTCACGGGTGTCTTTTAAGGCCCTCAACCCTTGGAGCATCTATCTCCCCGTGTGTCCCCTGGCTTGGATCTATAGCTCGGATGGGGATTTTCCATCTGTCCCACAGAGCTTTCTGCTGGCAGTGAGTCCCAGATATGCCATCTCCCCTCCTGTGTCCCACGTCCTTCCTCAGGGCCCCTCACCACACAGAGGGGCAAGGCCGTGACTGAGAGGCAGACCCTGCAGGCCACACTGCATTCCGGTTGCGGGTGTGTGACCTTCGGCAAGTTACTTCGTCTCTCTGTGCCTGGGTTCCCGAGAGAAGATGGAGACAGCAGGAGGCCCTCCAGAGAGCTGAGAGGATTAGTTGAGAGGGTTCAGTAAGTTAATACACACAGAGAAGCTTGCACAGTGTCTGGCTCACGTGCGCAAGAAAATGCCAGGTGCCCTTCCAGACATCCCCTTTAACTCAAGCAGGGCCTTCAGCTCTGTCTGTCTGTACTCCAGTGAGGAGAACCACAGCAACAGCTTTATAACCCTCTTCAGCACATGTCCTGAAACCTGGGACGGGGGGGACCTTAAGAATCCAGTGCAGAGACTAGGAAGCAAAAGGCCCGCCCCCTAGTTCTGGCCCTGTCGGGGACCCCCATGCTGTCCTGAGCTGCCCTCCCATTCTCTCAGATGGGTATTATTTTGCCTAAGCCTCATCTCCAGCAGTAGATTCTCAGTAATTGTTGCTCCTTCCAGATGTGAACTGTGTTTAAAAGAGGCACTTCTGACACCAAGACCTCAGTAGCTGGGACTCAGGACTGCCCTAGGAGGGGAGCTGCCCATGCGTCCCTTTTGCAGAGCTGGTCCCACATGTCTGGTGCAGGCGGGCCGGTTAGGAGAGCCTCGGTCGTGACGTCCCCTCACGGGAGCTGGTCCTGGCTCCCCATCAGAGTTCAGAAAATGTAGGATTTCCTCGAACCCAATAAGAGGTTCAAATGCTAGGGGCACCAAACAAATGCCAGTGTCCCCCGATGGTATGAAAAGCAGAGCTGTAGGAGGAACCTACTCACATCACTCAAGAGTGAATGAAGGCCTTGGACTTGAAACTGTCGGGAGGCTCTGAATTAGGAGCTGTATGAGACCACCCTCAGTTCTGTGACACCTGCCGCGCTGAGGGGCTGAGTCCAGCCACAACTTTGTATTTTGTCTGGAGGAGACACAACTTTCCACAGCCTTCCTCTGCAAGGCCACCACGCCCCCCACCAGCCAGGCTTCCTGTTGTCCTGTGGCTCCCAGACACAAAGCAAGCACCTAGACGATGCCCACAGGCTGAGGCAAGCCAGCCTTCGCCTGCACAGTGGGGGAGCCTTGAGGTGGTGGCTTCCTATTTTCACCTCATCAATAAGCAGCAGCTGGAAGGGAAGCCAGAACCAAGAGTTGTCTTCCCCCATGGTCTCTCCAGAAATGGGAAAAGCCAGACCTTTCCTTTCATGGGAGGGAGGACCGGGAAATGCCTGGTTAACCCTTCCAGCACGAGCTCGCTCTCCAGGCCCTCAGAGGCTGTCCGCTCCCTGAGAAGTGCTTTCCGCCACGTGTGTTGGGCATGTGGTCCCTCACTTCATCCTCACGACCCTGAAGTCAGTATTCTTGCGTCTATTTACCGGTGAGGAAACTGAGGCTGAGCAAGGTGACACACCAGGAGGCCAGAGACTGGGAGGGGTGGTGGCAGAATTCTGGAGGCCAAACTCGCTGCCCTCACTAGACTCCATCCCACCTCAGCCTTTCATGGGCAAGGTCCTCACCCCCTTCTCCTTCCCCAGCTGGCCGGGCCCTGCCTGAAAGCAGCTGGGGCATCAGAACCTGAGAGGACTGGATTCACTCGCTGATGTTGCCACGCACGGCGTGTGTTATTTGGAGCAAGTTACGTCTCTGGGCCTTGACGGGCTCATCTGGAAACAGGGATATGTTACTTCCTTCGCAGAGCTATTCAGAAAGGTGGAGGAGCATGGCAAAGCAGGACGGTTCGCAACCGAAGCTTTGGATGCAGGCCACTCGGGCTCACATCTCGACTCTTCCGCCCAGTGACCAAGGGCCAGTGGCTGAGCGACCCAGAAACAGAAACGTCTCCTCATCTCTCCTTCCCGGTCTTCCAGGGGCCGACTGCAATGGTGTCTGCTTTGTGAGGTTGTGGAGAGGATATAAGGAGCTAATGAGAACGCAGTCTAAAATACCATGCTTGGCACACAGTAACTGATTGATTTTCCTTTTCAACAAAGCACTGCCCAGGGTGATCCTGGCCCTTCCTTCCTGACCTCCAGTCCAGAGCTCTGGCCCTCCAGGCTCATTACCCAGCCTGCGTGGATGCCTCACTGGGTGTCCCTTAGCCCACCAGCCGTGTTTGATACCATCCCCTCCATGACAGCCTCTTCCTGGGTCTCCAATCTTGGATCTTACTATGTCCAATCTCCTCTGGAGCCAGAGTGGTCTGAAAACACAACTCTGACCAATGGTCCCTTGGCTGACACTCTGCAGGGCTCTCTAATCCCAAGCCCTCTGCAGGCCACCCCCTTTGGTGCTCTTGGCCCAGGGACAACCCTGGTCTCTGGTCTTGTATGCCAGTCCCCAAAAGGGCCCTCTGGCTGCGGTGTCCTTCTCTTCCCTCTTCCCTCCCCTCCTCAGCAGGCTAATCCCTGTCGTCCTTCGGGATTGGGCTCGGGTGGCATTTCTGCCAGAAGCTAGCCCGGACCCCACGGTGTGCATCCAGCACCCCGGGTTTCTGCTCCCGGGGGCCCTTGTGCACCCATCTCTCAGCTGCCTTCATTGAATCCCCAGCCTATCTCTCCTTGTCTGCCTCCCCACTGGGTCTGGAAATGCAGGACTTCAAAGGTCCCACGTTCCAGGTCCTCTCAGCCCAACGCCTGGTTCAGGCTCTGACATTCGGAAGCGGCTGGAAACGTTTGTGGAACGGATGAGTCACGACAAGGGGACCCATGCAGGTGCAGTCGCCCTCACCACTGTGGCTGCAGGGGGGTGTGGGGTTCCCCTACGCAACAGGCATGAAGTGGGGTTACACAAGCCAGACTAAAGGGGCCCCAACCATGGGCTCTGGGCCTCCTGATGGCGGCATGAAAAAGCAGGCTCTTTCACAAATCCTCAAAATTGTAAGAGTGCCATGTATGCCAAATAAAGCACCTCATCTCAAAACGTCCAGTTGCAGCCTCTACAGAAGAAGCATCTGAAGTCAGGCCCCTGCGCTGCCATCTCTCAGACGCCATGAGGAATGGCAAGTTCAGGTTCAGGGTGGTGGCTGTCACGGACACCTACCTCCCCACGCCCTCTTTCCAGAGCCTCAGGAAACCCAGAGCAGTTAGCAGGCCACTTGGGGTGGAAAGTGGAAAGGTTTTCCTTTTCCCCTTGTCCAAGACAGGGTGCTCCCAGGGTACCCCCAAGTCCATTCGGAAAGGCAGGTGCTGCCTCCTATGGGGGAGATCATTCTCTCCTCCCCAAAGTCTCTCCGCTGCACTTCACAATCCCAGTGGACCTCTCTAGACCATGCTGTTCCTCTGTGTTAAAACTGGTGATGTTCTTTCTGTCTGCTCTAATCATGAACTTGAAAGAGGGAGGGGATGGGCAGTTCAAGGGTCAAGAGGTTTAGGCATCACATCTGGCTCTGCAGGAATACCAGGTTCGAATCACTCACTTCTTTTAGAGAATCAGCCCTTGACCCAGGGACCCCTTGCCCATGTTCCCACCCCAGGCTGTGACAGCAGGTGGACTGGCCACCCCCCTTGTCTGGAGAGAAGCAATACGATGTGAGGGCTGCATGTTGCTAGGGAGCCACTGGCAACAGCTGGCTGCAAAATAAGTCGTGTCCTTGGGAAAGCATGTTCCTGGCCACTCATTAAATGCCGCTGCAGCATCTCCTCCTTCGGGGAACCATGGAAACGTGCTGAATTAATGCAGGCAGGCGCAGGCACGGAGCAGCGGGCGCACAAGCCCAAGAAGCACCCCCCCACCCCCATCTGTACAAAGGAGAGGCGGTGTGGGGGGCAGGAATTAAACTGCTCAGCCCCTGGGGGCTAGTAAACAAGATCCTGGCCTCAGATGACACTGCTCAACAAGCCCACAGCGTGCCCACCTCGGCTGCTACAGTGGAATTCATGGGCTAACTACTTTTTTAAAAACTTCATTAAATCCCACTTCTGGGTCTATATCCAAGAGAACTGAAAGCAGGGTTCTCCAAGATATGTTTGCATACTCATGGTCACAGAAGCACTATTCACAACGGCCAAGAGGTAGAAGCAGCCCAAGTGTCCATGGACGGACGAACAGACAGACAAAGTGTGGGTCACCATATGATGAAATATTATTCAGCCTTGAACAGGAAGGAAATTCTGACACAGTTACAACACGGACAAACCCTGCGGACATTATGCTAAGTGAAATCAGCCAGTCACAAAAAGACCCAGAAAAGGACAAATACTGTATGATCCCACTTACTAAAGTAGTCAGACTCACAGAAAGCACAGTGGCGGTGACCAGGGGTTGGGTGAGGGGGACACGGGCCCCCTGTTTAATCGGTACGGAGTTTCAGATCTGCAAGATAAAAAGCTACAGGGACTGGCCACACAGCAATATGAATACATTTAACAACACTGAACTGTATGTAAAGAGATAAGCTGGGGGCGCCTGAGTGGCTCAGTGGGTTAAAGCCTCTGCCTTTGGCTCAGGTCATGATCCCAGGGTCCTGGGATGGAGCCCCCATCAGGCTCTCTGCTCAGCAAGGAGCCTGCTTCCTCCTCTCTTTGCCTGCTTCTCTGCCTACTTGTGATCTCTGTCAAATAAACAAATAAAATCTTTTTAAAAAAAGAGAGAGATGAGCTGGTACGTTTTATGGTTTGTGCTTTATACCACAATTTTTAAAAAACTCATTAAAAATGTTAAGTAATATGTGACATTAAAGAATTACAAAGATAAAGGAAATTAGCTAAGAAGTAAATGCCCACCTTCCGTGGCTCCCAGGTCTGCTCTCCAGAGGTAACTACTGTTAAAAGCATCTTCAATATGCTTTCCAAAGTGTTCCGCGACTCGACGAGCATGTGTATGTTTCCATCTACACGGACTTCAATTTCAGTACATATTGTAGTTTTGGTTTGTTTTTTAAAATTTTTACAAAAAATGGCATGACACTAAACACAGTTGCTCAATTACTCGTAATGGCTCACAGGGCTTTCCAAATCAGTATGTACAGACCTGCCCTGTTATTTTTAGCAGCTGTATCAGATCCAATATTCTGGACATTTTATTATTTATTTTGTCTGTCCTCTACTGATGCACAGTTAGTAGTTTCTACTTTCTCATAATGAAAAAGCTGCCGTGAAATAGCTTGTCCATAGTCTTGCTCATGTGTGCTTAATACACAGAATTTAACTGGGTTTAAAAAATATGAGGATTTATGAAGACACCGCTCTTTTGTGCTTCAGGAAGTCTGAGTCAGCTTACTCGCCCACCAGCAGAGTGGGGAGAGCACGCTACGTTCTTGACAACATGGAGTCATCAAACATTTTAACCTTCACTGATCTGATGGGTAAAAAATAAATGTCACAAACATTTTCATATAGCTCTGGATCATGTGTATTTCTTTTTTCTGTGAACACCCTGCTATCAAGATTCTTTGCCCATTTTTCACTTGGGATTGTTTGTCTTTTCATTATATATTTTAAAAATGTTTTACACTAAGGTAATCAATCCTTTGGTAAATGTGTTGTCATTTGTGATTTGATTTTTGATAATTTCTGTTATGCACAAGTTTCCTTTTTTTTTTTTTAAGATTGATTTTTTTGTTGTTGTTTTTTTTTTAAGATTGATTGAACAGAGAGCACACAGACGGAGAGGGAGAAGCAGGCTCCCCACTGGGCAGGGAGCCTGATATGGGGCTTAATCCCAGAATTCGGGAGCTGAAGGCAGACATATAACCGACTGAGACGTCCATAAGTTTCCCTTTGTATAGATTCAACTTCATTGACTTATTCCGCCCCCCGTTCTGAAATAAACCAAAATCGAGACAAGAGCACCTCGGCAATCACGGGTTCACTTTGTGAGGGTCCCTGTCTTTCTCTGACCTTGGCCTGCCCCTCCCAGAACCCACTCTTTGCAAGACCCACAGAAATGTACCTAAGTCCCACTTTTCCATCTGCCTTTTCAAAAAAATCACTGTTTTCCTAACCCAACACTTTCAACCTTCTAAAACTCACCCCTCCTATTTGACAACCACGACAATCTCATGTCCCTCCAAGATTTTGAGATGTGTCTCCATTATCAATCTGTGTCTTCTGCATAACCTCATCAGATTTTTTAACTCTCTGCAATTTGTAATGTGAAAACTTACACATTTTTTTCATTCTCCCAATAAAAATATCAACTTGTCTTTTCAAAAGAAACTTCCCTCAAGATTCTAAGATGCCCACTACCTCAATTTTATCTGTAACCTACCCTGAGTTGACAATCATTTTTCAGATAAGCTTTATTCTTAAAAAGTTTAACCAGACTGACATTTAAAGAAAGAATTTTTAACAAGTGACTTTGGAAAACAATCTAGAGGCAATTTATTCTGAGTAATACATTCTTCCTTAAGGACAGATTTAAAACCTCAAAACCACCCCCGCCAAAAAAACCTTTAATGACAAGGGAGAAGAAACTGAGTTTGAAAATCACCTTTACTTTTCCTTCTGCATTCCCCCATTCAGAATCTTTCCAATCCCTTTTCTTCTTCCTTTTCGTAGAAACACAGACCCCTCTCTGTTCTTTCAACAATTAATTAAAGCTAAGTGACAGTCTCCTCTCCTAATCCTGGGAAGTTAATTCCTAACTTTGGAAGAGAAACCGTAGCCGACGACCCGGAGATCTCGGGTCTTGGGAAGACGGAGGGGACGTGCAGCACAGGGCTCCGGAAGCCTGCTGCTGGTGGCAGCCAGGCCTTCATCAGAGTCAGTAAACAAGAAGCAGAGAAGCCGTGGGCTCCCACAGCACAGCTGTCCACCCCTCGGCTCCTCCCTCTGGCTCTGCGCTCGGACACTGGCTACCCGGCAGCATCACTGAGGGAGCGATGGGTGAGCCAGAGTAACGACGGGGCACCTCTCTCTTTCCCAGGGAGAGGTGCGGGCACACCTCCCATTCTGCTACTTCTCAGATACCGCCTTTTCACACGGCAGCCCCAAGTCTAGCAAGTTTATTGGCACCACGGTTCTAACAGCTTTTGCTCACTTTGAGTCTCTGTATCACATTTGGTAATTTGTTCAATATTTTAAGGTTTCTCATTATTATTATATTAGGGTGATCTGGGACCAGTGATCTTTGATGGATGTAACTGTTTTGTGTGTGTTCTGATGGCTCCGCCCACCAGCTGTTCCCCTCTCTCTCCCTCTCCTCAGGCCTCCCTGATCCCTAAGACACACAGATATTGAAAGCAGGCCAGTTAATAACCGGATGATGGCTTCTAAGTGTCCAAGTGAAAGGAAGAGCCGCACATCTCTCGCTTTAAATCAAAAGCTAGAAATGATTAGGCTCCGTGAGAGGAAGGTGTGTTCAAAGTCTAGATAAGCCAAAAGCTGGGCTGCCTGCCCCAAACAGACAAGTTGTGAATGGAGACTAGTAGTTCTGGAAGGACCTTACAAGTGCAACTCCAGTGAACACACGAATGATGAGGAAATGAACCCGCCTTACTGCTGGTAAGGACAAAGTTTCAATGGTCTGGACGGAAGATCTGACAGCCACAACATTCCCTTAAGCCAAAGCCTAAACCGGAGCAAGGCCCTCACGCTCTTCAACTCTGGGAAGGCGGAGAGAGAGGACGAAGCTGCAGAAGGCAAGTCTGAACCTAGCAGGGTTGGTTCGTGAGGTTTAAGGACGGACCCGGTCCCGGTACATCAAACTGCAAGGTCAAGCAGCAAGGGCTGATGGAGAAGCTGCAGCGAGTTCTCCAGAAGATCTAGCGGAGATCATTCACGAAGGGGGCTCCACAGTCCTACACCACGGATCTGCAGTGTGGACGAATCAGCCTTCTCGCAGAGGAAGATGCCATCTAGGACTTTCACAGCTAGAGAGGGAAGGGCAGGGCCTGGCTTCAAAGCTTCGAAGGATTGGCTGGCCGTCTTGTCAGGGGCTCATGCAGCTGCTGACTTTAAGCTGAAGCCTGTGCTCGCTGAAAATCCTAGCGACCTGCAGAATTACACTAAACCCACTCTGCCTGTGCTCTACCCACAGATGACAAAACCCGGACAGTACATATGTTTACAACATGGTGTAATAAATATTTCAAGCTGGCTGTTGAGGCCTACTGCTCAGAAGATTCCCGTCAAAACATTACTGCTCACTGACCATGCACCTGGTCCCCCACGAGCTCTGACAGAGCTGTACAAGGAGACTGCTGTGGTTTGCACACCTGCTGATATGCATCCATTCTGCAGCCCATGCATCTAGAAGTAGTTTCAAGTCTTACTATTTACAAAACACATTTTGTAAGACTACGGCTGCCATAGACAGTAATTCCTCTGGTGCATCTGGACAGAGTAAACTGAAAACCCTCTGGAAAGGATTCACCATTCTGGATGCCATTAAGAACATTCATGATTTATAGAAAGAGATCAAAATACCAATATTATCAATATTAACAGGAATTTGGAAGTTGATTCCTACCCTCATGGATGACTTTGAAGGGTTCCTGACATCAGTGGAGACAGTCACTGCAGATGTGAACGGCAAGAGAATGAGAATTGGAAGTGGAGCCTCCAGATGGGACTGAACTGCCGTGATCTCGTGATCAAACCTGAACGGAGGAGTTGCTTCTTGTGGGTGAGCAAAGAAAGTGGTTTCTTGAGATGGGATTGACCCCTGGTGGAGATGCTGTGGAGACTGTTGGGATGACAACAAAGGATTGAGAATATTACATACACTTAGTTGAAAAAGCGGCTGCAGGGTTTGAGGACAGACTCCAATGCTCAAAGAAGTTCAACTACGGGAAAAAAGACTATCAAATGGCATTGCACGCTACAGAGAAATCGTTCATAACAGGAGGAGTCAAATCGCAGCTCACTTGATTGCCTTATTTTAAGAAATTGCCCCAACCTTCAGCACCCACCAGTCCAAGGCAAGACCCTCCACCAGCAAAAACATTACACCTCACTGAAAGCACAGACGATCGCATTTTTTTTTAGCAATACTTTGCACACTTAACAGACTATAGCATAGTGTAAACATAGCCTGTATAATGCACAGGTAAGCAAAAACATTCATTTGACTTGCTTTTTTGGAACATTCATTTTCTTGCCATGCTGTGGAAGGGATCCCTGAAGGGTAGCTGTATTTGGAAACATTCTCAGAAACTCAAAGGTTGGGGCTTATGACTTACAAATTGTTATGTTCCTAGTTCCTGGCATTTCACAGGTTCTCAATAAATTTGAAATACATAAATGAACAAATAAGCCAACCTACACACTAGTGTGAAAAGGGAGAAATGTGTGGAATATATTTTCAACCTCTAATAAAAGATATCTTTGTTGGTCGTGTCCCCTGTAAAGGAAGGAGTGGCACAAAAACATCAGAATTCCCTACTGTTACTGGTAATCAGTAAAATGCCAGTTGAGACCTATATAAACCCAGGATTCAAATGGCTTCTGACGCAGGCTGGATTACAGTTCTACATGCCATTAACTAATGATGATGAGCAAATCACTTAGTCTCTCTGAGATTAGTTTCCTTATTTATAAAATGAGGATAATATGGCATTTTTTCAAATACAAGGTGTTATATTGCAAAACATACCATCATTTATGTGTGTTAATTATAGATTGGTATATGCAAATGAGCCCCCAAATTCAGCAGCATAAAACAACATCGCCCTCACACAATTTCTGAGAGTCAAAAATCTGGAAGTGTCTTGGCTGGGTGGCTGGTTTTTGTTTCTGTTTTTTGGTTTTTTTTTTTTTTGGTAAGATTTAGTTATTTTAGAGAGCATGCACGTATAAGTGGGAGGAGCAGAGGGAGAAAGGGAAATTTTTTTTCAAGATTTATTTATTTAATTTAAGAGGGGAATGGGGGAGGCACAGAGGGACAGAATCCCAAGCAGACTCCGCTGAGTGCGGCTTGGCTGGGCGGTTCCTCTAGAGGGTTTCCCATGAGACTGCAGTCATCCATCGGCTTGATTGAGGCTGGAGGATCCACTTCCAAATGTGTCTCTCACATGGCTATTAGCAAGAAGCCAAGTGGGTCTCTCCAGAAGGTTACCTGAATGTCCTCATGACAGCTGGTTCCCCCGAGGGAGGGATTCAAGGCAGGGTGGGGTGGGGAGTTGAGTGAATGTAGAAGCCTAGCCCTGAAATGCCTTTAAACTAGGCTTGAAAGGGACCCACTCACACTTCTGCTGTGTTGTATTAGTCATACAGACCAACCCAGATCCAGTGTGGGAGGGAACTGCGTAGCAGCGTGAATCTAGGTGCGACCATGATGGGCCATCTCGGAGGCTGGCTACCAACAATGTGTCACTAACAAACAAAAAAGAACCCAGGTAATGATACCATGACAACACCTCCTTATTACTTAAAATCATGGCTTTTATTTTTTGATGCTTTGACATGTTAGGACCTCATTGACCCTATAGGGACTGCCCCTCCCAGGGTTAGTGAGTTCCTCAAGATAGCAAACAACTTACCTGGGAGTGTGCCTTTATTTGCACATCAACCAATCCAGAGCCGATATCCAACCACCTCCTTCATGGTGCTCTTACACACTGGGCCACTATCTGATTACTCTAATAACCTCAGAGCCAGGTATCAGACAACTAGGGACAGTCCCTATGTTCCAGAGCCCACCAAAATTATTCCCATTAGCCAATCCCAAACCTACTCAGCTTGCCTTGCCTGTTCCTTCTTACAGAAACCACAATAAAAGGAGCCTGGGTGGCTCAGTCTGTTAAGCATCTGCCTTTGGCTCAGGTCATGAACCCAGGGTCCTGGGATCGAGTCCCACATCGGGTTCCCTGCTCAGTTTGGAGCCTGCCTCTCTTTCTCCCTCTACCCCCTCACCTCCCCCTGCTTGTGCTCTTTCTCTCAAATAAGTAAGATTTTTTTTTAAATTTCTTTAAAAAAAAGAAAAAAGAAACCACAATAAAGGCTCTCACCTACATTTTCCCTAGCTCCCCTACCTCCTGAAATACCCAGGTGTTTCCCCATGGAAGCAAGGTACGCCATGGCTCCTGTGTCCAGAGCCCTGTAGGCAAAACAGACTTCTTCCTTCATGACAGTCACTTTCATGTCCGTGGGTCAAATTAAAACAACTCCTAGGACTCTTAAAACATACACTTATCCAAAGAGCATTTAGGCCTTTTTTTGGATTTAGAGGCATTGGGGGCATGCTGAAGAAGAGCCAGTGTCAGCATTTCTCATTTGCCTTCAGCTCGAGTGTCACCTTCTTCCTATTTGCAATCACGTGGCCCCTGGAAGTTAATCAGCTTCTGTTCAAAGTCAGCATGAAGTTTCTGACAAATTGGTTCACACCTTAGTGCTAAGTCCTGTGCTTTGCATGAATTGGTCACACCAGGCCTCTCGTTGCATTAAAACGTCTTCCATTTATTCCAAGGCATGTGATAGCTTTCCCTTCATTCACGGGCCCTGTTTGGTGTTTGACAGGCAATCCCCGTGCACGAATCTCAGCATGCCAATAAAACCTCATTTACCAGCAGTCATCTTGCTTGCCTTCTTAGTTCCAGAAGCCCTTGGTTGCTGCTTTGTAAGAAATATATGGCCCTGCGTTTGTTCCTTCATTGGCAAACCTCTCCTTCAGTGATACCAAAAGTAACCCCACTACTCTGCATCTGTACCTTTCTGTATACCAAATAACCTTTCATTTCAATACCAAATCACAATACAGTCTTTCTGAAGACATTATAAATAGCATGTACATTTAACACACGTGGTATCCCCAATGCATATTACTCAACAGGGCTAACGAGAATGTGAAGAGCACGCCCAGCGTGTACACGCACAGGTGACAAGAGCGGTGACATCACGGTCACTGTCTAGCACCACTGATAAGACATCGATATTAGACACACTCCGATCCTGAAAAACGCATCCCCAAATTGATGTATGAAGGAACACCTTCCAATGTACATGCTCCCATAGCTTCCAGCCCCACAGTAAATGCTTAATACATGTTCAAAATTAACAATAAACTCTCAGCAAACAAGGCTCCTTTTAATCCAATGTGTTTGGCTGCAAAGAGGGTCAGGGATGTTCTGGTCTTCTCAGACGTGGGTATGCCGGGGACAGAGGCTGTGGCAGCAGAATGGCACCACCTCAAAAGCCACCGGTCTCCTGTGCAGGGGTTGGGCCTGGAGAAGGGGCAAGCTCATGTTTCTCGATCAGCTAGGAAGGAAGAGGTACTCTCAGGGCCGGATGCGGGCTCTGTGACATAAAAGAAACATGAGCCTCCCCCATAGACCAAGAAATCTAGAGAAGGGTAAGCTAGCATTGATTAAGTACTTACTGTATTTGGAGCTTTACTTAATACTCATTTAGTGCTTATATCATCCCTGCAAAGTAGACATTAGCCCCATTTTACAGAGAAACTGGAACCAGTTTTACGAAGCCCAGAGTTGTTTAAACTGCTCCCGGAGTTCTGTAGGGACACCTGGGTAAAGAACGAGTCCCACTGCGTATCACTCTCCTGAATTAGTTCGGCCTCTGATAATCAAATATCGTGTGATGGAGAGAGTCTTCAGAATTTGTCTTCTCTCTCTCTCTCTCTCTTTTTTTTTTAAAACAACAGAGGGGTATAGCTGTGAAGGGTATACACCAAGCAGATGAATGTTGTAAATAAAATTGCCCTCTGGAACATCAAAATCACTTAATATGCTCAATTCCTTTTGAAGCACGTAGTGCAGAGACCTGTTATGCTGATTACCAATAATTATAATCCATTCATTAAGGAAAGTCTCTAAGGGCTTCTACAAAGGAACACTTCACGGCTGAGATGGAGTTACTCGGTGTACTTGAAAATAATGAAGCTACCGTTCTTTTAAAAATTATCTAATTTAGGCTTTTCACTGATTTACACCGTGCTTCTCCACAAGGACTCTGAATGAAAGAGGTTTTGCTAAAATTAAATGGAGCCTTTCAAAGGGCCAGAGCAGCTCTGGCACTGATCACTGACATGCCACCCCTGCAGAGCAGGGATGAGAGGAGAGAGTTTCAGGGAAGAATTGAGATCTGAAAGCCATATCCCTGAAAGTCTCTGCTTTTCTTAAACATTTTGGTTCCGAAGAGCTTGTTTCTCTAAAGATTCTTGAGATTCACTGGACATCTGTAGAGAGAAGGCACTAGAATTTACTGAGAGCAGCCTTAAATCCCTTAGAAATAAAGTTAATATGAACACACAGGGGTTGCAAACTTCATATGTCTCAAGTGCTCCATGAGCTGAATGCTTTCTCATTTGAGTTACATCCTTTCAGGTACAAGAGACCATCAGAGGTATGGATGCAGAGGGCTACAGGAGAGCCAGAAATCTTACAGAAATCCAAGAACCGGAATCACAATTGGGCCTTTTCAAACCGAATCTAAGAAGGTACCCAACCAGCAGGAATTTCATGACTCTTTCCACAGGGGACCAGCCTTCCTCTTTACATCCATTACTTTGCTTTCAATAATAAGAAACAAAAAACACAATTCGAAGTGGCTTAAACAGGAGGTAAAACTTTTTGTCTCACGGAACTGGAAATCCAGCTGTAAGCTGGGTTTCAAGCTGTGTGATCCAGTCAACCAAGAGGTCATCTATGATCTGGGTTCTTTCCTCTCCACTCTACCCACGGGTCAGCGTCCTCCTCAGGCTGATTCTTTTTGAATAGGATCATAGGTGGTGGACAGTTGAACTATGGGCTACATAGTTTCTCGGTGACATTCTCTTTTTTTTTAAAGATTTTATTTATTGGACAGAGAGAGAGAAATCACAAGTAGGTAGAGAGGCAGGTAGAGAAAGAAGGAGAAGCAGGCTCCCCACTGAGCAGAGAGCCTGATGTGGGGCTCGATCCCAGGACCCTGAAATCATGACCTGAGCCAAAGGCAGAGGCTTAACACACTGAGCCACCCAGGCGCCCCTCTCAGTGACATTTTCAAAAGAGAAATGTTCCCCCAGAAGTTCCAGAAACCTCACAGTATCAGTGACTTGACGTAAGTCACATGACATTCGTAACTAATCCCTTCAGCTGACTGCTCTTCTCCTAGTTCTAGTTCTGGTCACTAACAAGGAGTATGGGATTACCACGACTGGTAATCGTGGTAATTCACCACTTTACCACTTCACCTACTGGGTGAAGTCAGAGGTGTGTGTGGTGTGGGGAGAGCAAGGGGATGGAAAAAAGGAAAACTGTAAACAGTTCCAAGTTATCGCCTGAAGTAAATGGGTAGACACCGAAGCCATATGGTAATTCTTGAAGGAAAATCAGGTTGGGGGAGGGGCGGTGGGCCCCAAGAGCACTGTTTAGGATGTGCTGGTTTTGAAATGCCTATTAGATATTCAAATGAAGATGCCATGTAAGTCATGGGATATATGAAGTGGGAGATTGAGGAAGGGGTCAGGGCTGAAGTTGTAATTTTGAGACTCATCAGCATATAGCTAGAATTTAAAACCTAGGGAATGGAAGAAATCAATTAAAGAAATTACATAAAGAGGAAATGAAGCGAGGATCCAAAGCCAAGGGTTGGGGCATTTAGTGTCTACACGTAAAATCGAAGAGGAGAACCCAGCAAAGGGACCAAGAAGCAACAATCAGCAAGGCAGGAAGAAAACCAGAAACATGTACTGTCCTGGAAACCAAGAGAAGCGAGTGTTTCTTGATAAGAGAGAGAGGAGTTACACCCAATGTCGGGAGGCTGACAAACAAGAGGGCCAAGAGGTGAGCACACAGCTGGCACCATGGAGGCACCGGAGCCGAGATAAGCAGTTTCAGTGGAGTGGGAGCACTGAGCCCACCCAGAGTGGGAGGAGGAAAAACGGAACATGAAATTTTTCTTAGCACTTAATTTAGACAACTCTCCTGAGACATTTTTCTGTGAAGGGTAACATAGAGATGGGCAGTAATTAACAGGGAAGAGGCCAAAGCAGGAGTTTTTATTTTTTTAAAGGTTTTTATTTATTTATTTGACAGAGAGAGAGACAGTGAGAGAAGGAACACAAGCAGGGGGAGTGGGTGAGGGAGAAGCAGGCTTCCCGATGAGAAGGGAGCCAAAAGCGGGGCTTGATCTCAGCACCCCAGGATCATGACCCGAGCCGAAGGCAGACACTTAACCATCTGAGCCAGCCAGGCGCTCTGAAAGCAGGAGGATTTATTTTATTATTTTTTTTTAAAGATTTTATTTATTTATTTGTTAGAGAGAGAGTGCCCGAGCACAGGCAGACAGAGTGATAGGCAGAGGCAGAAGGAGAAGCAGGCTCCCTGCCGAGCAAGGAGCCCGATGTGGGACTCGATCCCAGGACGCTGGGATCATGACCTGACCCGAAGGCAGCTGCTTAACCAACTGAGCCGGCCAGGTGTCCCAAGCAGGAGATTTTAAAGAAAGATCCTAAAGGGCATCTAACGTGCTGACAGCGTGATTACCAAGAGGAAGATGGCCAAAAGAATCATCGTGGGAGCGAAGACATGGAGAAGTCATGGAAAGAAGAGACAGGATTCAGGGAACAGGTGGAGGAAGTGACCTTCTATGGAACCAGGGCTATTTTACCCAGGAGGAAAGGCCAGGAAGGAGCGCACATGCCAAGTCACGTGGCTGATATGGTGCAAGATAAGGGATTTCCCACCTCATTGTTTTTATTTCTGTCACAGAGTCGGGGGCAAGGTGATCATGAGAAACGAGAAGAGTCATGAAGAGAAATGAAGGTGTCGAGCGGCAATTCTAGGGGGCAGGAGAGGAAACAGACAAGGAAGGTGTATGAGGATTGCTCGGTAGTCAGACGTGATGAAAGACAGGACGAGGGGAGTGGATGAGTAAGGTGGAGGGAAGTATAGACTGAGCTTCAAAAAGGCTAGGAAATGGCCCCAGGGTCACACCACTAATGAGCAGAAAGGCGGGGATTCACACTGAGGTCCGAGTGACTTCACACTCCATGCTCTTTCCATGCTGCGGGTCCCTCAGGAACAATCACTCAACCGGTACAAAGACAAAGCTGCAGGTAAAGCGCGTCTACGAAGATTCATTGAACCCCACAAACGTCTGACTGCATGGGACCCTGACTTTGTGATGACCTATGAGGAATCTAGGAGGACGCTTCAGTATTTCACCCTTCCCAAGGCCCAGGGATGTCATCCCAACCCTCCCTTTCTCCTCTGAATTACCAGCGACTGGCTTGTCAGCCTATCTTCAGTCTCTAGCGCCCCCAACCATCTTCCCGACTGCTCAACTCGGTCTTTGTGAAATTCAGATGAGGTCTTCCACAAAACCCTACACAGCACCACACACAAGACTCTTCCTCGTGGTTCGGCCACATTCCCCTGGCCTCCCCCACAGCTGGCGCCTCAGCCCTGTTAGTGACCATTCCACAACCCTGACAGCCCTTTCCATGCTTCTACGCCTTTAGGCATGCCAGGGCTCTCCTCGAAATGACTGTCCTCGGCCCTGGTTCACACAACACTCTCCCATTTATCCAGTTCCAGTCCCTTCCCCAGGAGAGCTTTCCTTCTCTACCTCTCCTTCATCCTCCTCCACCATTCTCAGACAACCGCTACAGGGGTTTTGGCCGTTCTGCGTTAGAATTCTCTTTGCCTATTTCTCTCCTTATCTTCCACGTCGTAGCACATCTCCCTCTCGTACTAGGTGCTCAAATCCTGTGTTGAATGCTGAATGAGAATGAATTTAGCTATTTAATACTGAAGGTGATGAAGTGAGCTGAACTGCTTTGAGTGGGGTTCAGTATCTCACACTGCATTTGTCATGTTCCCAAGGGATGTCAGAGGGATACAGAATTCAACTGTTTGCTTCCATAGCATCTTGCACAACCTGCTCTGAAACCCAACATTTCGAGGTGGCTTTCAAAGTCAGACATTACTGAACAAGCTTACTACATAAACGGTTTATACGTTATGCAGATGAAACCTAAACAGCCTGACGGGGCCGCTGGAGATCACAGGCTGAGACCATACGGAAGGAGGTTGGCTGGGGGCCAGAAGGTGTCTGTAGGAGCTGTGATGGCTTAGCCGTCCAAGAACAACCCGTCTGATCTCTTTAGAGACGCCAGGAGCCTGCCAGCTCTCACTCCCCAACGCTGTACGTGCTACACAGTGTTTGTATCTGCTGCGGCCAAAGAGAACTACTCACTCCTCCACCCGCATGACACAGATGGTACAGATGGGAGCATGCTTCCTCATGACAATGTGCAATTATGCCCAGTTCTCCAGCTATAACAATTACCAGGAGAGAACCCCAGGGAAGGAAACAGTCGTGGCCGAGAACACCCTTGCACGCTGGCACACACTGCTAAGTTCTCCCAAGGGTGGCCACTGGAGTCATGGCCCCTGACCCCTTTCACAGACCCTCCTAGAACCCATAAGGTGAAAAGCATTTGGTGAGGTAAGGACATAAGGCAATCAACAAATGGGATACATTTAAGTAAGAAAATACCAAGGCTTTATTCTTCTTCTTCTTCTTCTTCTTCTTTTTTTTTTTTAATAAAGACAGCCCCGTTGTCGGCCACACGAAAAGGATATACACAGTTCCCATGAGTCAGTAAGACATCCCTGCTTCAGACTGCCATAATGCCAAAACAGACCATAATGCCAAAGAACAAACAGCAAAGGGAACAGGGTAATGCTTTCATCTTCAAAGCAGTAAAATGCAAAATAAGACAAAAATTAAATGGATGCAATTAATGCTGGATATTCCCACTGGGGAAAGACCAGGGGACTTTCAATCCATCAGTATTTCAATACGATAACAATTCCGCTAGGCTGAGCCATCCTCGCATCTCTCTCTGGCTCTTCCGCCTTGGGTACAACAGTCTGGATCCGACAAAGCTGCAGCCAGGAGCTTCTGCTTCGGAGTCCACCAAGACAAACAGGGGGCAATGTCTTGGAAGACCAGATAACTGGGCTTTGGTGAGGCACCTACGTGCAGCAGTGTCGCATATGGAAGTTGACAACATACTCAGCATTAGTCCTCTGCACTGAAATAGCAAAAGGCTCAAAAGGGTGAAAGGTGAAGGCAACAAGGCGTCGCACGGTGTGGTTGATGGGGCGACCCAGTAAGCCTGCCTGGATCTCAAACTTGAGCAGACCAGAGTCCCGGGCATAAAACCTACACGGAAGAAGGAGAGAAAGAGAAGATGGTACAGATAGTCACTACCATCTTGTAATCTGCACAGCACAAGGACGCGGCAACTCATTATTTAATCCTACGATATCGCCTTTTACATCGGCCCCATGTTATCAGAAATGCAAAACCACCTTTGTCTGAGCAGCTCGTTTTATGGCCAGGGTGACTATGAATTTTCCTGAGCTGTCCTGAGTCACTGGGTCATCCCTTTCCCAATATGACCCTCAGTTAAAGCCTTAACTACAGCCACACCTTTTCCAGAAAAACTGCCCCAAGACTGCCTAGGCTAGGGCTAGAAATGAAATGCAAGCCACATGAATACTTTTAAATTTCCAGGTAGTCACATTAAAAAAGGTAAGAAGAGAAAGGTGAAATTAATTTTAGAGATATATTTTTTATTTAACCCAATACTGGTATCCAAGATATTATCATTTCCACCTCTAATCCAGATAAAAAAAAATTAATGAGGTATTTCACATTCCTTTTTTTGTATTAAGCCTTTGAAATCGGATGTGTGACACATGAGCACGTCTCAGCATGGACTAGTCACATTTTAAGTGCTCAACCACATGTAGTGAGTGGCTATTACCCAGGACAGCGCAGATCTTGGCCCGTATTTGAGTTTTTCATTTTTAAGAAAAAATTCTCTCGGAAGGTTCTTTTTCACACACAAAAACAAAATACTAAGTAGTTTTTCATTTTTCAGCTAATACTTCCATTCATCCCCATAATTAAAGACATGTTCCCATACGCATGATAAATGTCCTCGGGTATCAGGAACTAGAGATGTTCAGTGGGGCTGGGGCTGAACTAGGTAGGGGAAGTCCTAGAAAATGAAGTGCTCTCTGGGGCGCCTGGGTGGCTCAGTGGGTTAAAGCCTCTGCCTTCGGCTCAGGTCATGATCCCAGGGTCCTGGGATTGAGCCCCACATCGGGCTCTCTGCTTAGCAGGGAGCCTGCTTCCTCCTCTCTCTCTCTCCGCCTGCCTCTCTGCCTACTTGTGATCTCTGTCTGTCAAATAAATAAAATCTTTATAAAAAAAAGAAAGAAAAGAAAGAAAATGCAGTGCTCTGAATTACAAGCTCTTTAACTTCCCTTTTGGAAAGCAAACATATGGTAGACATAAAGATATTCATAGCCTCTGACTCAATAATCCCACTTCCACGAATTTGTATCCTCAGAACTTAATTTAAAGGGAGGACATAGTGATGTGAATAAAGATGGCAACTCTAGCACAGCTCCAATGTAAAAATGCAAGACAGAATAAAGGCTCAGTGACGGGATTAGTTCAGTCAACTGTGGTACATCTAACTGAGGGATTGACAGGCCATCATTGGACGGTAACTCTGAGGACTATGGAACATCAAGAAACGTTTCTAAAATAAAAGCAGGCTACACAGGACAATGTAACCAGGACTACAACAACATACATGTGAACATGCGTACTGACAAAGACTAGAATGGAACACACAGTACAGGTGTTCAAGTCATGGCATCTCCTCTTCTAATGCCTTTCATATCCTCACATTTCTCACTTTAAATTAAAAGTAAGTGAAAAGCCCCTTTGGTCAGAGGCAATAGCCATTTCCAAATTGTAACTTAGGTTAGTCTCTTTTCATTTTAGAAAAGCAAGTCAGAAAGGAGAGGAATGTATCTCATATTACCTTGACAATATCAAATGAGGCCCGTGATACAATTTTTTGTGTGAAAACCACATTCACTTCACCCACACAGTCTCCAACACACAAAGGGCTTGTAAGGTAAAGTGAGTTGTTTGAGCTTCTAAATCGAACTACCAGTTCCCAGGAAATGTACACGAATGAGAAAAATCGTAAACACTACTCCGGGGATGCACGAGCAGACTCCAAATGTGGGCAACACTACAGGACAATTTCACTGCAAGGAAGGTAAGAGGGAAGCAGAACCTTCAGAATAAAATGGATTTAAGGGAGTAGCAACTAATGCAATGTGTGAACGTTATTCAGATCCTGATAGGAACAAATGGAACCATAAAAAGAACATTTACAAGACAACAGGAAAATGTGAAAACTAGGTACTTGGTGGTCGTCACAAAATTTTAAGAATTTTCTTAGGACAGAGTAATGGTATGGAGGATATATTTTTCTAAGTCTTTATCTTTTAGAAATTCATGCCGAAATATATATGAGTAAAAACTGCTATAAAATCTGGGATCTGCTTCAGAATAATCAAGAGTGGCAGTTTGGTGGGGCGGGGGTGGGGGGGCGAGGGGGGTAGAAAGAGATGACAACATTGACCATGACCTTATAACTGTTAAAACTGGGTGGTAGGTATGTGCAGGTTCATTATACTCTTCCACATTTTATATGTTTAAAGCTTTCTAGAATTTAAAAAAAAAAAGGCAACTGGTTTTTGGAACTTGACTACAATTTCCCAAAGGAAATACTATGAGCGATGATTAACTGTTCAGAATGTGTTACACAAGTCTATTTAGCACACAATGAAGCTGGACAGTGAAACACTACCTAACACTGCTTCGATGTGCAAAAGGCCTTCCACTCTCTAGCTAAGGGTTCCAGGAACACACCCCCGCTGAAATCACCCCACGGGTGGTGATGGTACCCGTTTCTCTCCCTAGTATCTAACACAGCACACAAAACACAAGCTCCCAACACGGAGAAAACGGGGGGGGGGGTGGTCTGTGGAGTGGACATCTGTGAGGGAAGGACTGGCTTAGTTTTCCAGGTTCTAGCAGTAACACAGTAGTCCACATTCTAAAATTTCTCATGTGAGGACGCATGTGTTTCTCCAAAACATGCCTATTTCCCAAATTATCTCTGCTATCTTTTCTACTAGGTAACATGAGGGGATAAAATAATTTGAGTGAAATAAAATTAGAAAGTCTCAACTATAAACACTATTATGAAACAGTATGTGGTTTCCTACCCTGGGTACCTTTAAAAGGGAATAACACTTACCTGAATCGGATGTTTTGATGAAAACCAAAGAGCAGAACTACTTAATGTATGAGACTAGTACTACATGATCAAAAGCACTCGTCACATTATAAAAACAGCCTGTCCTTCCAATCAACCCATGAGTCCCAGTGGGCACAGTCACAGTGGAATGAGGTTCAAGGGGAGACAGAGAGAGAGAGAGAGAGAAGGCCATCTTTAGCCCGTGGGCAGTTAGCCGCTAGAGCAGTGATCGTGTACCTGATAGGATGATCTCCGCAAGTCTTGGGTCGCTCCATGACAGATACCCACTTGTCATCGTAGCTGAAGAGAGACAAATCAAGGTAGGGGCTCCCGCTGTAAGACTGGGCACTGATGGGTAGCTGACCCAGCAGCCGGCGCACTGCCTCCGTGTGGCCTCCATACTTGGCATTTACAATAGTGTCTTTAAACCTAAAACAAAGCACCAGGGAGGAAGGCTGCATTAGCAGGCACACAAAGCTGCCTTGGATCTCAGGTCGATAAAAGATGTCTAAAAACAACTCATTCTGTAAACAGAAATCCAGATAATGAAGGACATCAGGACTCCCACACATCACAAGTCTGCCTGGCTACAAACATTCTCAAAAACCAGAAAACAGAACTTGAAGTAAGAACACTGAATCACTTTAGAAAAGTTAACACAGACTCTCTAAACAAGTTTCCAATGAGTGTAACTATTCTATGACAACACTTCTACTCAAATCTACTTCCCCAAATGGCAGTCTCAGCTTGCATGAGAAAGGAGTTACAGAGGGACGCCTGGGTGGCTCAGTTGGTTAAGTGACTGCCTTCGGCTCAGGTCATGATCCCGGCGTCCTGGGATCAAGTCCCACATCGGGCTCCTTGCTCAGCGGGGAGCCTGCTTCTCCCTCTGCCTCTGCCTGCCGTTCTGTCTGCCTGTGCTCACTCTCTCTCTCTGACAAATAAATAAAATCTAAAAAAAAAAAAAAAAAAGAAGGAGTTACAGAGAGCAGGGAATGTGTGGAGAAGAGGAGCCTCTCTCCGACTTCTTGGGATCAGTTGTAAGTCAACTTTCATCAAAACTTTCGAAAAAACACTCATCCCTTGTTTCAATCTGGGAGCTCGCTGCCTGTACTCCCACAAAAACATCAGTACCTAAAGAATAGTAACATGGACACAGAGTCACAAATCTCATTTACTTTGAGTAATAGTAACAACGGAGCAATTATTTCTCACAACTGTCAAGAATACTAAATTTAATACCATTTGACCAAGTACTTCTACTCTTCTAGAAATTTACCCTAAGGAAGCAATCCCACACGCAGAAAAATCTCTGTGCACATTCAATACAGCATTGTTTATGATAATGATAAATTGACAGAAAATTAAAAACCTAATGGAAAACTACAATATCCAAAGATTACATGGTTACAGAGGAAATGTTTACCATAATGGTAAGTAAAAGCAACAGGCTAAGTCTGTACACACAGTATGATTTAAAAAAAAAACAAAGAAAAAGGGGTGCCTAGGTGGCTCAATCAGTTAAGCATCTGCCTTTGGCTCAGGGCATGATCTTAAAAAAAAAAAAAATTAGGCCTAAAAAAAGACTGGTAGAAATGTATCTAAATGATAATTGCATTTTTGTGATCACATTTTGATTTTTTTCTTCTTTTTCACTGTCCCATTGTTTCTTAGAAAGAACGTCAACTATCAGTAATACAGTTTTTAAAATCTCTGTATCAAAGCATATCATATATTTTTTAAAGATTTTATTTATTTGACAGAAAGACAGCAAGAGAGGGAACACAAACAGGGAGAGTGGGAGAGGGAGAAGCAAGCTTCCCGCTGAGCCAGGAACCCCATGTGGGGCTCGATCCCAGGATGCTGGGATCACCACCTAAGCCGAAGGGAGACGCTTAACAACTGAGCAACCCAGGCAGACACCCCTATTATACGGTTTAAAACTTAAAGGGAAATAATTTTTTTTAGTCCAGGGAGAAAACAGAACATCCCATCCCTGAAATTAATGGAATGAAAACTAATGAAATAAATTTAAAAACTTGAACATTCCCAACTTTGTGGAGACCAGAAAGCTCGCGGAAATGGGTTTGGATTTTTGCCTTCACCGTTAACCTGTGATGCTGGACGGACATCAACAGATCTCAGTTTCCCCCGAAGAAAGCTTAGCTCGCAATACTGCTTTTCCGTTACTCCTCTTGACAGTAATTTTCACAGCCTCAGTGTAAATCACAAAATTAAATCTTGGGCCAAAGAGAACTTCTTTCTTTCCCTTTTGAATGGGCTAAAATCATAGACTCTGGGCTCTCGGGTTTGCAGCGCCTTTCCAGCCAAGATCTAGTACTACCTCTCATAATCCACACTCTGCCTTGCCTGGCTCACTGGCTTCAGATGCTGGGGGCTGGCCCACGGCTGCATGATGATGTCATCATGTCATACGTCACATCATAAGTCACAGCCTCCATGACGGTCTCTTGGCTGAAGCAGCTCGTTTTCCCCAGCGGCACCACCGGCTCCACTCTCTGGGCCATCCACTGACAAAAAGATGAAGCAGTTATCCCTGGGACGTCTTCTGGCATCTAACTCCTGGTTCACTGTCACTCTGCCCAGTTATGCCTCTCCCAGTTCACGGGGACTTCTAAATTCACAGAGATTATCCTTCCAGCACCATGGCTCCTAGTTCCTGAACCTTCAGTACTAGGTCCCACAACCTCTCCTGCTCTTAATCAATTCTTCCCCACCTTTTCCTAAACCATCAGTTCCCCCCAAACTACAATTTAAGACTATTTCCTGTACCATACTTTTGTGGTTTATGTGGAAAATATAATTTCCAGAGGCTTCCTTAGAAAAGATACACGAGAGGCAATTTTTTTGAGAACTTTCATGTCTGAAAATGTCTTATTCCATCTTATTGGATATAAAGTTCTAGACTGGAAATCATTTTTTTCACAGAATTCTGAAGGCATAATTTTACTGGCTTCAAGGTTTCAGTGTTATTACTGGTAGGCCCAATACTATTCTGATGACTTATTTTTTACCATGTGAAATGTATGTTCTTTCTGCAAGTTTTTACCATCTTCTCTTTATCCCCAATGTTCCCAAACCTCATTTTAAAAGATTTATTTGTTTGCGAGAAAGAGGGAAAGCGTGAGTGGAGAGGGGCAGAGGGAGAAAGAGAATCCTAACAGGTTCCACATGGAACCCAATGTGGGGCTTGATCCCATTACCCCGAGACCATGACTTGAGCCAAAATCAAGAGTCGGACACCCAATTGACTGAGTTGTCTAGGTGCCCCCTCAATGTTCCAAAATTTTATGATGATATGCCTCAATATGGGTCTTTTTTTATTAGTTACTTGATGGAGCTAGATAATTATTTATGTGGGGGCATAAGGCATGTTTTGCAACACTTGGCCAGTTTCTGTGCTGTAAATCCTCCTGCTGTAGAAGGTACTTCTAGGTACCTTTTAGGTCAACTTCAAGGTACCAAGGTGACACTGCTGAATGTGGAGCTGCCGCAAGATGAGCAGTAGCACATCACCGGGTAATATTTTCACCATGCAGATAAAACAGATACAAATATACTCAAAAGCCTAAGTAGTAAAATAACTACAAAATATTTTTAAGTTAAAGATAAGATTTTTTTTAAAAGATTTTATTTATTTGAGAGAGAGCGAAAGAGAGAGAACACGAGCAGGAGAGGAAGAGAGGGAGAGGGAGAAGCAGACTCCCCACTGAGCAGGGCGCCCGACACAGGGCTCAATTCTAGGACTCCAGGATCATGACCTGAGCCAAGGGCAGATGCTTAACCAACTGAGCCACCCAGGCACCCCCAAAATAATTAGTTTTCAATAAGGACCACATTTAGCAATAGCTTGCAAAAATTCCTAAAAGCTTAACAAACGGGCTCTCGTGAGCCAGCATGAGCCAGTCCTAGCACACCACTGAAAGGTCCTGCCAGTCTCGAAATTGATGTTCTTCAGGCCTGGAAAACTAGATTTACATTATTTCCTCCCTATCATTTTCTCTACTGCACCTTGTGGAAATGACCAGATAATGGATGTCCTCGGCAAGTTCTCTAATTTCTTTTCAGCATTTCTCTCCCATTTTCCTATTTTTTATCAGTTTACTCTATTTTTTTGGAGAATTCCTCAACTATACCTAACAAAGTTTAAGTTTCTGTTCTAGGAATGTTTCTTTTTTATAGCATCAATTATTTCAGTGATTGCAGTGTTATTCCTTTATTCTTTCTACTGTTTGTTTTATTTTGGTCTCTTTCAAAATAAAGATTTTCCTTAAGTAACTCACGATCCTTGGTGCCCCTTTTTTACTTGAACATTTACTCTAACCTATAATAGATCCACATTCATTTATTTTTACTAAAAGATGACTGGAGACTGTAAAATTAAGCATTTTAGAGCCCTGTGTTCACAAGAAATAAAAAATAATTCCAACTTATATAAACATTATATTTTCAATGCAGCAAATCATGACAAGATGCTTAATGAAATGTTACATTATGATACAGTTCTGTGGGGGGAGATAAAACAGATATATGAATTTGAACGTAAGAAAAAACCATGTAGGGGCGCCTGGATGGCTCAGTGGGTCGAGCCTCTGCTTTGGGCTCGGATCATGATCTCAGGGTCCTGGAATTGAGCCCCGCATTGGGCTCTCTGCTCAGCAGGGAGCCTGCTTCCCCCTCTCTCTGCCTACTTGTGATCTCTGTCTGTCAAATAAATAAATAAAGTCTTTAAAAAAAAACAAAAAAGAGGAAACAATGTAAAATTTCAGAGTACTGGTATAATTTGCTCCCTCTTTTATATCAAATACTGAATACCAAACTACTATGGCATCTGGATTCCCCAGGTTATGTTTAAAAGCGCTGAATTGGGGCACCTGGGTGGCTCAGTGGGTTAAGCATCTGCCTTCAGCTCAGGTCATGATCCCAGGGTCCTGAGATGGAGCCCTACATCCGCCTCCTTGCCCAGCAGGGAGCATGCTTCTCCCTCCTCCCTCTGCCTGCCTCTTCCCCTGCTTGTGTTCATGCTTTCTCTGTCAAACGAATAAATAAAACTTTTAATTAATTAATTAATTAATTAATTAAAATAAAAGTGCTGGGTTATACATCATCAACTTATGCAATGTTATATGCCAGTTATATCTCAATATAATTGGCTGGGGGAAAAAAGGCCTGTAATAATTTTATTTTTAAAAACCAATTTTTGTTTTTAAGATTTTATTTATTTATTTGACAGAGAAAGACATAGCGAGAGAGAGAACACAAGCAGGGGGAGTGGGAGAGGGAGAAGCAGGCTTCCCGTGGAGCAGGGAGCCTGATGTGGGGCTCGATCCCAGGACTCCGGGATCATGACCTGAGCCGAAGGCAGACGCTTAACAACTGAGCCACCCAGGCGCCCCTAAAAACCAATATTAAATATGCACTGAAAATTGCAATTTCTGCAATTATTACAACTTAACAGCAGAAGAATTTAAGATCAACTAAAAAATTAAAGCATGAGGGTATCTACAGTTGTCAAAATCTTCCGGTGGTATGATACCAAATTCTGAGGATCACAAAGCTGGAACTCCACCTTTCTTTTCAACTTTTACTTTCTCCTCCTGAGACTTCCTACAATTTCACTTAATTCTAGATGCATTCTGAAAGAACTCTCAAAAAAACAGCCTCCTCTAATTACTGGGGGAGTTCACTCCTTCAACAAACACCTAATGAGCTTCTTCCACATGAAAGACACTAGCCTGGGTGCTACGGGTACAGCAGTGAATACAACAGACTAAAATCTCTACCCGCGTGGGAGTTTACCTTCCGGTGACTTCTTTGATACTTTCTCTCAGCCAGCTGTACCCATCTTTGTAATTAGTCGATAATGATCTGCCTGATTTTAAAACTCACTTAGAAGAAAATTCAGGGATGCCTGGGTGGCTCAGTCAGTTCAATGTCTGCTGTCGCCACGGGTCAAGAACTCAAGAGTTCTGAGATCGAGTCCTGGGTCGTCGGGCTCCTTGCTTGGCGGGGAGACTGCTTCTCCCTCTCTACCTCCTCTGCCTGCTCTGCCTGCCACTTCCCCTGCTTGGCTCTCTCTCTGACAAATAAGTAGATAAAATCTTTTTAAAAAAGAAAAAGAAAAAAAGTCAGGAGCATCTTGGTTTTGGCTCAGGTCCTGATCTCAGGGTTGCAGGATCCAGCCCCTCACTGGGCTCCACACTCAGTGTAAAGTCTGCTTAAGAGTCTCTCTGTCCCTTTGGCCCTCCACCACCCGCAAATTAAATACATCTTTAAAAAAATAATAAAAATAAAAGAAAAGGGGCACCTGGGTGGCTCAGTGGGTTAAAGCCTCTGCCTTCGGCTCAGGTCATGATCTCAGGGTCCTGGGATCGAGCCCCGCATAGGGCTCTCTGCTCTGCGGGGAGCCTGCTTCCCTCTCTCTCTGCCTGCCTGTCTGCCTACTTGTGATCTCTCTCTGTCAAATAAATAAATAAAATATTTAAAAAAAAAAAAAAAGAAAAGAAAAGAAAAAAATACACTCCAAGATGAAAAAAGCGAATTCTGATCCAGGTCCTGCCTCCAAAAATCCTTCTATACCGAAAAGGAAAGCTTGTAAGGCAGAAAATTTGTGTGAACCAGAGAAAAAGGAAAAGGCAAGTAACTTGTCTGAAAACCAATATCCATCTATTTCTAACTGAGTACTACCCTTTTATATAAAGATGAGGTCATACATTAGTGTATTTTTGTTCATTTTTTCCAGTGGCAGTAATGCTTACTCTGAGTCATCTGTTCACTCTGGTCTGACCTATCTTGAAACCTAAAGCAGATATTTTCCCTAACTGGCTAGAGTTGGGGGAGCAATTTAGTATGCGGCATCCAATAAGGCACTGACTGACTAGAGTAGGATTCAGCTTGGGCCAACGGCCCAAGGTAACCATTCATTTCACAATAATGTTCTCAGATAATTACATTTGAAACTGGTTCACGGGAAGACCTGGCTGATGGGGGGTATTAATTTAGGGTGACCCAGCTGTTGGTGGAGTATGAGTATCTGAAGGTCTCTTCTTTAGTTGGTCAGTTTCCTGAAGAAAAAATCTCGAACGTCCTCCCTGAGGTGTATAAGCCTGGCTGTCCAATCTGATAAAGGGGATAGGAATCTCACCTTCAGTTTTGTTGGTTTTCACTTAATTCTTGTTTTTATCATGACGAGTTTCGTCCCTACCTCAACTGTGCCTCATGAACATGAAACCAGAGCCTACATGGTTCAGTTTCTCCAGTGAATAAAGCTCCAGCCTTCTGACGAGGTGGTGAAGACAGGCTTAGAGAAGCGGGCTAGAGGGCCTGATTACTCCTTTCCAGACCCTCACCCAATCCTCCTATTGAAGCCTACCCATCAGAGGTATCTTCAGACGTACCTAAGGCTTCCAATTCCCCAACCCCTTCCAGATTTCTCTGGCAAGGCAAGTTGTTTCTTGATGGCTAAGCTCTTTAGTCTTAAGCTTTTGTTCTCTGAAGTGTGCCAAGTTGGTGTCAAGTTACTGGTGATCAATTAGCTTCTCAGCTCCCAGAACCGATTCAGATCTCTCTCCCGTTGATAATCATCTCCTGTCTCCAGTGCCTTTCCTCTCCCATTTTCTTTGGCTCTTGTGATATCTGTACCTCTTCCTCCTTTACTGTCATTTTGGTAGGGTGACAGGATGGAGCAGAGATAAATGCACATGTCCAACACATCATGTTTAACCAAAAGTTCTAACATTATTTCCCTGGTCATTCACTCAAAAAATACTTAAATGCTTGACAGTACATCATGAGAATACAGCAATAAATAATAAAGTCGTGGTCTCTCTTTCTGCAGCTCTCACACAGCTCTCCTTCCTCTAGGACGAATCAGAGATAACGCACAAGTAATTCCACAGGTGCTGACAGACAGACAGAAGTTCAGGATGACCCAAGGGGTTACAACAGGCAGACCAAACCAAAGCGAGAAGGGCACAGAGAATACAGGAATGGTTTTTTTGGAGGACATGACTACTGGCCTAACACCAGTGAATTGGCTAAAGAAAAATTAAGGCCTGTTAAGCCTGGTGGAAGAGCTTACCGGCGCTGGATCTGCCTTGCAAAATTGTTGCTGGAAGCTGAGCAGGGAAATTGGACTTCACTATGGAGGGTAGCATTACGGAAGAGGTCACAGAAGTTCTCAAAGAGCTCTAGAAGCTCATCTGATGTATTCTCAAACACGGCAATCACCTCTGTTGTCACCATATTGTATACCACGAAGAAAGATGCCTGCAGAAGAACAGAGAACTATGAGACAGCTGGATATACTGCCATGCCTTGGAAACGTACCACTTGGTTGAAAATTCCAACAAGTAAAACAAGCAAACACTTCTGCTCCCACACTAGCTTAAAACACGGCTCCAGGTGGTTCTGGGAGAGGAGGAAGCCTCGGTGCACTTTATCAATCAAGGGCCATCAGTCATGGCCAATACTGCTGGGTCTCCCACCACATCTGTGCTGTTAGGATTACTGAGCTAGCCTGCGTGTATGTGTAGAAAGGTTTCCAATCTTCCATTTCTGACTCTGCAAATTCAACACTTTTTCTTCCTAGTATTTATTCCTGACTTGTTCCCTAACCCAACCTGAAATAAAAAGCACTTTTTTAAAATGCCAGATTTAATTTTCCTCCCTGCTGAGAAAGTGATTGGTAACTGTAGCTGCCTGTTGACAAATTATTTTCTCTTGTATATGTACAGTTGAAAGTTCAATGTAGGGACATTTATTTTTCCTCTTAAGATTTCTATCATGCAGAGAGACACCTGAAGTACACCGTGTCCTAAAACTGCCCAGGCAAGTTGCAACCAAGCAGGGAACTGCTGCTTAACAAATGAAAAATCAAGGAGGCTTTTTCCTTTTCTTCCTTCGTAAATATTCTTTCGGCCAAGAGCATTTGGAAGATACATTCGAGATTTGTAGCAATTAAGATCAGAGGGGGAAGCTGAAAAGCATTCAAATGCCATAGGTGGCAGAGTCACTACTTTCTCTGAATTGGCCCCCGGGCGACCAGCCCTCTACACCACCAGTGTTCCGCCCCTGCCTAACAAGAAAGCTGCGGGAACCCCTGGTTTTTGTCCCAATGAATGTGGCAACGTGAACCAATCTGCAAGCTTTCAACAGGACTCCAGAAGTTTTCAGAACATTAGGATTAGTACTTCCCCCTCCTACAACGGAGTTGAAGTCATCAGTTCCTGGAGCCACATGGCCCACCTGTTTTACTACTCATTAGTCCTTCCCAGAGCTTTCATTACATGACTTTTACGGTCACCTGGAAATTAAATATGGTTGTAAATTAAAGAGGCCGCAGAGTAACCTGAGATTAAGACCCATAATATTAGCAAGGCTTTGTGTGTAGATGCACTTTTTCTCATTAACCTTATTGGAACCTATCATATTAAACTGGGGAAGGGGGTGGGAGGACAACTAGGGCAAACTGGGTTTAAAGTTACAAGCTCTGTAAGCAAAACACTGAGCACCAGTACTGCGTCTAGCCACAATTTATTAGAACTACCAGAAATAAGTGGGTCATGTTTTAGCAAAGGGAAGGATAATCTCAAATGTGGCTATCAGAGACAATTTATCCCCTCCAAATGACAAAGGTAATTATAGCTCAAACCTAAATAAAAGATTGACTCATGTCCTTTCTATAGACCTGGACAACATTTTGACCCTATCAGGGCTCCACCAGGATGCACCATAATTACGTGAATATAAAATTACACAAACGTTACTAGCCTTCCCTCCAGGGCAGACTGGCAAACACAGAAGGGGACAGAAGTCAAGGGTGTCACTGCCAATCTTCTATGACACATAAGATGGACTAGATTCCCATATGTGATGGCTCAATGGGCAATTTCATCATTAATAGGAAAGAAAATAACCCAGAAAAACTAATCCCCAACCACATTATTCCCCACCACCCACCTTTTTTAGAATATACAACCTATGATTCGGAAGATACTGGAAAGCCTTTTACTGTGGACGGCTGGTAAGGTCTTAGGAACAGTGTCCTGCACAGTGTCTCTTAGAACCAAATGCAAGTCAGTGAGAGATACAAGACAGCCTTCTTTGTGGCTGACTGGTTTGCTGTCTATTCTGAATCCTCAAACTCCTATCTAAGGAGACATTCTGGAAACAGGAGAACAGGGGGCAAGAGTAGAGAAAGGTAGGTCTCTTACTCGACCAACACTAAAGTGGAGAGCTTCTCAAAGAGAAATGCCCCAAAACAGCCTGAATTTCAACATGGTGTTCCAACCCAAGAGTCTTGGGAGCTTTCTGTGCCCTTAACACCACTTGATTCCCATTTGTGGAACAGCTCTCTCCTCTCCAAGATCTTTCATCCAAACTGAAATACCCTAGGATCTGCAGTCCTGATGATTCACTTGGGGGATCAGAAGTTTGGGCTTTCTTTTAATCTTTTCACTGCTCTACAGCCTATGGTCCAGCACATGGGCAAGGTCAGTGTAAAGTCATAAAACTTAACTGCCAGATGAACTTAACTATTAGTTACCTCCTAAGGATTCTGTGAAGAAGTATAATGAAATTAACCACTTAAGCAGGGAAGGCCAAATTTTTAGAAAATTTTTTGGCAGGGGAGGCCCCTGGATGGCTCAGTCATTAAGCGTCTGTCTTCAGCTCAGGTCATGATCCCAGGGTCCTGGGATCAAGCCCTGCATCAGGCTCCCTGCTCAGCGGAGAGCCTGCTTCTCCCTCTCCCACTCCCCCTGCTTGTGTTCCCTCTCTCGCTGTGTCTCTCTCTGTCAAATAAATAAATAAAATCTTTAAAAAAAAAAAAAGAAAAAGAAAAGTTTTTTTTGGTATGGTGGGCTCATTCTCATTCCTAGAACTAAAGCAGACCAACAAGCACAGTATCACAAAGTCAAGGCCGGATTACCCACCGGTAGTCCAAACTTTGACTTTGTAGCACTTGGGCTTCTTTCTCAAGGGAAGGGAAAATGCTCTGCAGGAGAGTTAATGTACTAATCACAGAGCTGACCACTCTCGTGTCAATGACTTGAGATTTAGCTTCCATTTTGTCCAAACACATACATGTGGCCAGAGAAAGTTGGAGCTATTTTAAGACTGAGGCCTAGGCTAACAAAAACTCAAGAGCATGGAAAATGGGAATTCCTGAGAGGCTGGCCATAGGCAAAGAGAGAAACCCTCCCACTTTCCCGAGGGGCCGGGGGCAATAAAGGGCCTGAGAGCACTTCACACCTGTGATGGGTCTGTGACCCGCAGGGTTACCACGTCCTCACTGGTGTACTTGATAAACAGATGGTTTTCATCCAGAAGCTGCATTTTCCACATGCGCAGCTGTCGCAGCTGGTCAAAATATTGGAAGAAGCGCCTCTTGGCCATCGCGCTCCCATCCTGCTCTGCCCGGCGCCACAGGTACACGAGCAGCCGGTGTTTCAGGGAGTTGATGAAGGGGTCTCTGAAAGGATTGGCCATGCCCGTCTGACTGTCCCGCTGCACCTCCGGGAAAACGGCCGACACCGTGAGGAGGTCATCCTCATAGCAGAAGCGGCCGATGGTCCTCACATCAATGAAAGTGCCTTCAGGAGTCACCTGGAAGACGTGGATGGTCTGCTGCTGCACCGACAAGATGGCCAGGATGTTTTTGTACAAGTACAGCCCTTGGTTGTGCGACAGGACCACCTTGTCACACTTGAAGGTGCGGGTGTCACACAGGCGGCCCGTGTGAAGGTCGATGATGTGAAGGGAATAGTCCTCCAGGGGGGACCGGGGGTTGGGGGTCACAGACTCGCTGTTCCGGTAAACCTCGTAAAAAGGGGGGTGCGGCTCATCCGGGAGGTAGGCAGCTGAGCCCACGATGACACAGCGGCAGTCGTCGGTGAAGAGGCTGCACTCCCGGTTCAGGTGCTCCCCGTTGGCGGCCACGTTGGTAATATGCAGCAGGACAAAAAAGCGTTCGAAGAGCCGGCCGCGGATGTTGACCGACCGCTGGTCGTTGCCATTGGACAGGATCTCCCCCTCAGAGCCCTGCAGTAAGTCCTCAGCTGCCTGGCAGCCCTGGTACTCGTAGATCTCAAGAGAGGTCTGGTCTGAAGAGAAAGCAATAAAGTAGCGCCCATCAGGCGAGAATTTACGCAAGAAACACGGCGGCTTTTCCACATTGACGACCGTGAAGTTGGGGAAGACATTCTGGTGGAACACTCGGACCTGATGCCAGTGGGTGCCGGCCTTGCCTGAGCCGATTCGCCGCCGTTCCAAGCGGTGAATGACATTTTGGTTCTGGATTCTTCGAGGTTTGATAGTGGAAACATGATGATCCATTATCACATCTCTGCGTGGAAAAGTGAAGAAGTCGAGAAAGCAAAACAAAGTTGACCAAAACATAAATATACAGAAGTCAAAGAGATTTTCCTCCTGATAACCTGGACCTAAGAGCTCGCGGGGTGACAGTGAGCAGCATTTCTCCTTCCCAGATCACAGTCAGAAAACAGTCCTGACATTTCTGATTCTAAAAACGGGTTTGAGGGAAGGACCTAATTGACTAGGAACACCTTCAAAGCACTCTTAGCTGTTGGAATAGTCAACAAAATAAACATAGAATTATATCAAATTTGTTCAGTATAAGAGTAACATCTCGTGCACATGCATTAAAGAAATATATTTACTAGCTGTTAAGATGTCCATACTACCTGGGGCACCTGCGTGGCTCAGTCAGTCAAGTGGTTGCCTTCGGCTCAGGTTACGATCTCGGGGTCCTGGAGTCGAGCCCCACATTGGGCTCTCTGCTCAGTCAGCAGTGAGTCTGCTTCTCCCTCTCCCCCTCTCTGATCTCCCTTTCTCTCTCAAATAAATAAATAAAATCTTCAAAAAAAAGGCGGGGGAGATGTCCATACTACCTATAGCAATCTATAAACTCAATGCAATCCCTAACAAAACCCCAATGGCGGTTTTTGATAAAATAGAAAAATTTATCCTAAAATGCACATGTAATCTCAAGGAACCCCAAACAGCCAAAACAATTTTGTAAAAGAAGAAAGTTGGAAGACTCAGACCTTCTGATTTCAAAACATGTAACAAAGCCAAAGTAATTAAAAAAAAAATTGTGGTACTGGCATAAAAACAAATATACCAATGGAATAGAGTAGAGAATCCAGAAACAAACCCTCACAGATGTAAACAACCCAAGATTCAGGAAGTTCAGAGAACCCCAAATGTGATAAACCCAAAGAAATCCATGCCCAGACACACTACAGTCAAACTTAAAAACTA
This sequence comes from Lontra canadensis, assembly GCF_010015895.1. Classification (NCBI taxonomy): domain Eukaryota; kingdom Metazoa; phylum Chordata; class Mammalia; order Carnivora; family Mustelidae; genus Lontra; species Lontra canadensis. The sequence continues at coordinate 1,416,926 of NW_022631088.1, forward strand.
AAACACAAAGTAGAAATCTTACAAGCAGCCAGGTAAATGATATATTACCTTGAGGGGAACAATTCAAATGTCTGGATTTCTTGAGAAACCATGGAGACCAGAAGGAAGCACAACGTTTTTGAACTGTTGCCTCTGGGTCAACAGTAAAATCTCAGCTAAAAAGGCAACTCTTCAGATTTTTCCCTATCTTCCCATTCATATCAACTCTCATTCTACCCTATTTTCTTTTCTTTAGCCCTCAGCGTGTTTTGAAATTATCTTGATTACAAGTATCTGTCACCACACACCAGCCCCAGGGGCCCTGCCCAACTCCAAGTGAATCCCATCATCTGGGGCAGTACCTGAGGCACAGTAAGGGCTCAGCAACATGGTAAATGAATGAATGGAGCAACATTCCAACATGGGCCTCCAAGGATCAAGAATTCACTAGGCAAAGTAAAAGAGGAGCATTTCAGAAAGAAGGAAGCCTAAAAAATACACTGGGAAAGAGTGTGGCATGATACATTTGGGAAACAGAGTAATCCCAAGTGGTTAGAGCCCAGGAAGCACAGAGTGAGTGATAAAAGAGAAGTCCAGAAAAGCAGATTGGAGCCAGACTGGAAAACACTTCACACACCACTCCACGCCACACCAGCTATTAGACATTTTAGCATGCAGTAACTTCCCCATATATATATATAGATAGATAGATAGATAGATAGATAGATCGATCTCGATATATCTATATATATTTTTGGCTTATAATAACAGAAATTTATTACCGTACAGATCCAGAAGATAGAAGACCCAAATCTACGCATTAAGAGGTCCATGTTCCCCCTGAAGTCTCTAGGGAAGTATCCGTCCTTGCCTCTGCCACCTTCTGGTGGCTCCTAGCAGCCTTGGTAGTAGCAGCAAAACTCAGTCTCTGGCTCCATCTTCACAAGGCTCCCCGCGCCCCCAGCCCCCAGCTCCCTGCCGGCCCTGTGCCTTCTTGTCCCTCTCTGCTGTGTACAAGGAATCAGTTATACAATTTAAGGGCCACTTTAAATCCAAGATGATTTCATCCTGAAGTCCTTAGTTACAATTTTGAAGGCTCTGTTTTTTCTTTCTTTTTTTTTCTTTTGTTCTTTCTTTGCTGTACTCCAATAAAATTTTCTTTATCTTTCTTTTTTTAATTAATTTTATTTTTTTATAAACATATAATGTATTATTAGCCCCAGGGGTACAGGTCTGTGAATTGCCAGGTTTACACACTTCACAGCACTCACCATAGCACATACCCTCCCCAATGTCCATAACCCCACCACCCTCTCCCTACCCCCAACCCCCCAGCAGCCCTCAGTTTGTTTTGTGAGATTAAGAGTCTCTTATGGTTTGTCTCCTTCCCTCTCCAACTATATTTTAGAAATAAAAACGTAACACACAATGTGGTATTTGTTTATACTGTCTCCTTCTAAAAGGGATTCGAAGTGTTTATGCATAGATACTGTCCAATCAAGTTAAAGATGTGCATACCTCCATGACTGACCACACTAAATTTCTCAAACTGCTAGTCACACGTCATTAATGAGGCCTTGAAATCAATTTAGTGGATATAATTGACTTTTTAAAAAGTGGAATAAAATAAAAAATATGAGCAAATACTATTTCATGACACATGTTTCAATTATATATATGAATTATAGGTACTGGGTGAAGATATAAAATGTATTTCCTACTGATCTAGACTGCAGCAAGAGAGTGCTTACTGCCTATCCCCAGGCCAAATCTTGTCTGCCTGGCTATTTACTTGGAAATAAAGTTTTATTGGAACACAGCCATTACCATTCATTTATATATTACCTGTGCTTTGCTTTTGTCCTACAAAGGCACACAGATGGTTAGTTGAGACCAAAGACCACATGGCCCACAAGCCTGAAATACTTAGTGTCTTGCCCCTCACATCAGCCTCTCTTGAGCACTGGTTCCTAACTGGAGCAATTCTGTAACATCTGGAGACAATGTTTGGTTGTCCTAACTTGGAAAGGAGGGATGTTATGAGTGTCCAGCAAACAGAAGCCAGGGGTGCTGCCCAACATCCTACAGTGAACAGGGCAGCCCTCCACGTTTACACCAAGATGTCAATGGTGCTAAGGATGAGAAACTCTGATCTAGAGAAAAGTCTGCACATGAGCCGGACTGTTAGCAACAGCAAAAACTGACCACACTCCAAATGCCCATGAACAGAAGCCCAGATCGACTCTTCCCAGCATATTCATGCAGTGCAATCTTACGAAGCAACCAATCAGTGCGCTACAATTATACATAACGACGAAGTCAACCTCAGAACACAACAATGCCTGAAGCAAGCAAGCAGCAGAATCGTTTTGTGTGACTCCCTTTATATAAGCTTCAAACGATTTCTAGTTTAAAGCTATCAATATATGTGGTATACAATTACAGAAAACAGAGGAATTATAAACATAAAATTCAGAACAGTGGTTACCTGTAAGAAGTAAGAAATGGGATGGGGACTGGGACACACTGGCAGCTCTGATGTCATATTTTTTCTTAAATCAGCATTCACTGTACTATCATACTTTAAAGACTACATATACTTTTAAAGTATTATTTGAACTTACTCAGAGTTGGTTTTTTTTTATTTTATTAGGAAACAATCACCGTGAAGACAATACTAAGGCAGGAGAGTAAGATGAAGCCAGATGTACAGAGAAATGCGTACCATGTAGACTTGAAGAACTGCCAAGCTTCTAATTTGGCCTTGATTTTTCCAAGCAAAGCAAAAAGGAAAAACCAATCAGTTACAGAATCTGCACAGCCAATAAGATAGAAACTTAACCGAGGCCTGGAAGAAGCACAGCTCTTCCCGGCACTGGAGTTTAAAAGCAATCCCTCTCCTAAGTTTTCTCAAAGGACCTTGGCATGATACAGTGAGCAATGTCCTCCATATCTGAACAACAAATCCTGAATTTCACACAGCTACTCAGTGTCAACAGTGACATTGTTGCTGTGGCTATTGTAACACAGCCTAAAAAACACACTATTAAGGTTTAAGCATTTCAAAATACCAAACAGCATACAAAACTGCCTCACTCAATCCCGGCCAAGGGCACCTCTGCCAACCTAAGATGAGGGCTGGAGTCAGGGTGACCGGAATGGGAAGACAGAAGCAGATAAGGCCCAGGCATGGAAGGACGAAGCATGAGACACCACCTAGCAGACAAACTGCTGAGTGGGATCGAGTATACTACAGCCGTTCAACTTAGAAAGAGCCACTGATCATACTAAGCAAAATAGATGCTTAATTCTAAGAAAACTGATGCACATTGTGTATAGCCCAATCTTAAATTCTCTGATTTGTCTTCTTAAGGGAAAGACAACAGGGGCGCCTGGGTGGCTCAGCTGGTTAAGCGACTGCCTTCGGCTCAGGTCATGATCCCAGAGTCCCAGAATCAAGTCCCCTATCGGGCTCCCAGCTTCATGGGGAGTCTGCTTCTCCCTCTGACCTCCTCCTGTCTTGTGCTCTCTCTCTCTCTCAAATAAATAAATAAAATCTTTAAAAAAAAAAAAAAAAGGCAAAGACACCAGACACTGGTGTGAAAGGTGTGAGGGGTAGGGTAAGTGGAGTTGAGGACCTGTTAACTTCAGCTCCAAATTATACAGAAAATCCTCACTGAATTTCCCAACATTTCTCTCAGCATGCACGCTCTCTGTCCCTCCACACACACACTCTATTTCATATCACACAACTGTGATTTTTAGAGATATGGTGAAGTTATTTAAGGCTTTTTCAACTTGTTCTCTTATTGTTCTGATTAAAAAATAATACACGCTCATAAAAATTCAAACACTATAGAAAAAAAGTATGAAATGAAACGCCCTTTAGGGTGCCTGGGTGGCTCAGTCAGTTAAGCACCTGCCTTTGGCTCAGGTCATAATCCTGGGGTCCTGAGATCGAGCCCCTCATCGGGCTCCCTGCTCAGTGCGGAGTCTGCTTCTCCCTCTGCCTCTGCACCTTGCTTGTGCTCTCTCTCTTATTCTCTCTCTCTCTCTCTCTCTCTCTCTCCAAAACAGAAATAAAGTTATTTCCAGAAACAAAGAAAGTCAGTCCCTTCTAATCAGGGTGAGAATCATTATAAAAAGAGTCAGAGTAACTGATGTTATTTTCCCAAAAGCTGGCCCTCTCCCAGCTCCCCTAGACCAGTGAATGGCCCAGCTACTCTCCTGCTTATCAGAAACCAGACACCTGACCGTCTTCCTTGACACCTCTTTCCCTCGGGCCCCCATCAGTCATCAAACTCTGGAGGTTTTCTCTCCTACTAAATAGCCCTCTCATCTTCCACTTACCTCTATCACAACCTGCCATACCCTTATCCCAACTTTTATAATTTCACGCCTGCGATACCGCATCAGCTTCCTACTAAACCCACTCCTTGCAACAGCCAATGATCTTTCCAAAAATGCTTTTGTGACCACGCCCTCTCCACTACGGATTAAAACAGGAAAGTATCTTCCCACTGCTCTTTAAGATCAGAATCAAAATTTTTTAACACGCCAGCCAGGTGCTCAAAGGTCTCAGCTCTGCCTCTCCAACCCCATCTTTTCCCACTAACTCGAACCACTTCATCAACAGGGATCCCACCTCCTGCCTCAGAAGCTTGGCACTTGCTATTAACTGAAACCTAAAAAAGCTCTTCTGCTCCCTTTGCTAACTCCAATTTCAGACATCAACCTAATTATCTCCTCCTAGAGAAGTCTTCCTTCACCTCCCCCTTAGCTCAAATACCAACTTAAGGGCCACATCTCGCCTTCACAACACTCGTCATCCTTCAACTCTGTCTCTGCACGTCACTCCTACCTGTGGCACTAATGGTGAGCTCCTGACCAGTACGCATATTCTGTGCGCCTCCTGGACACATCTTAAGCCTCCTTTCCTGTACGCTGGACCTGCCTCACGCCAAGGTCTTTGCCAACTCAGACATCCACAGGAGCTGTTCCCTCTGCCTAGGACGTCTTTCCCCGGGCCCCTGCATAGTTTCTCAAGTTGCAGCTCAAGTGTCCTCTCCTCTCTGATCTTTCTCTCTACAGCAGGCCTCCCCATTCCTTCTCCGTCTGTCTTCTCCACAGAAACGGCCACAGTGCGCGCATCTGCCTTTACTTGCACGGTTGTGTGACTCCCCACTACACCGTACTCCCTCTACAGAAAGCAACCATGTCTGCTTCGGTCACCTCAGTGTTCTCAGTGCCCAGCAAGGGGGCTGGCCCCTCGTATGCCTTCGGTACGTTATTTATGAATGAAAGAAGAAAGCCTGGCGGAACGGGGCCACTCGCTCCTCGTGTGGCACTATGAGTCCTTTTCCCCTTGCTGCGTCTCAGCTTCCCCACAAGGGCTGGCGCACACACCCCTCAAGTCGCAGTGACGGCTTCCAAAGCGGTAAGGGGATACCAAGGGGGCGGGCACACACCCCCAAGGGGGCGCCCCCGGAAAGAGAAGCCCGGGGCGGGGCCTCCAAGGGAAGGGAACGCTCAGGGAGGGCGGGAGCCGCGGGGCCTCGGCGTGTTGCGGGGAGGGGGCCGCCCCACAGCGGGAACGCGGGAAGGCCTCGGGGAAGGCCTGACGGGTTTGGAAGCTGGGCCAAGAAAGGAGAAGTCCTCACCTGTACGGTCCTCGTTCAAAGGGCCGGGGAGAAGAACCCCCCGGCCTGCTCGGCACGCGCCTCCCCCAGCCCCGCCCCCGCCATGCCTCCGGCCCCGGCACCCGCGGCTGCGAGCCCCCGCTTCCGCTTGCCACCGGAAGTGCGGTGCAGCGAGAAGGTGTGGGGAGAGCGCGGCGGCGTCAGCGGACACTGAGAGTATTCTAGCGCACCCTGGTGTCCGGAGGGGGAATCGAAGCCACAAGGAGCTCAGTAGCTGTGAGGGAAAAAAATTAACCCAGAGCCCTAACGTGGGCTTGTCAGTGATCTCTTAAGGTAATGTCTCTGAGCCTGCTGGACACGTTTGCGAAAACACAGATAAAAATTGTTTCACCTCTTGATTATATGCGCCCTTTCATCGGCGGAGGATCGATTTGCCCTGTGTTGTCCGCTCCTGCACAGTGAGCCCTTGGACCACCGGAATGTAACCCCCACCCCCCGCGCCCCCCCGAACATTCTGCCCAATACAGTTACTGGCCCATAGTGGAAGTGCAGAAAAGCTTCTTGCGTTAATCTAGTCCCATTACCTTTACTTGGACCGCCTGCCCCCAAATTTCCCCCCGTCGGCCTCCTTCGGATCATTCAGTTCTCAGCGCCTGTGACTGCTTCGGATTGTTCTCATTCCACTGCCACTTCATGCTACTTTTTGTTTTTTGGTTGCTTCTTTTTTTTTTTTTTAAGATTTTATCTATCTACTTGTCAGAGAGCGAGACAGAGAACACAGCAGGGGGAGCAGCAGGTAGAAGGAGAAGCAGGCTCCCTGCGGAGCAAGGGAGCCCAATGGGGGACTCCATCCCCGAACCCTGGGATCCTGACCCCAGGTGAAAGCAGGCAGACGCTTAACCAACTGAGCTACCTAGGCATCCCTCACGCTATTTTCTGTTAGCATTCATCACTATATGATATTACCCGGTGTGTGTGTGCGTAGGCATACGCGCAAGTGTCTTTGTGCTGTTTCCCTTCCCCCTTCTAGAAAGTCAACTCCGTGAGGGCAGGGATTTTGTCTTGCCCTCTATCTTCGCCTACAATAGGGTTTGGCATCTTGTCGGTGCTCTACAGTAAGGATTCCGTCCACGAGTGAGGGTCTCTGTCCACATTGTTCACAGCAATCCTAGGAGGAAGGAATGCTGATTAGCCTTTACAGATGAGGACACAGACTCAGGAAGGGTACGTGGCTAAGAAGAAACAGGGTGGGTTCTTGGAACGGTCTTGACATTTCCAGGCTGATTATCTCAGGTACTGACTGCAGAGTCTTCATTTTCTCTTCTGGGAAATGAAGATTTGCTGCCTAGTGAGGTTATTGAAAAAAATTTGAGCTGTTATCCTTAAAGCGCCTGGCACAGCCTGGAATGCTGTAGATGCTCAGTAAAGTGTTACTGCAGTTACTCAAGATCAAATCCCTTAACCCACCCATGATGAAATTGAGAGCCTGAGAGGGATATGACTAGGACAACTTCATAGGAACACAAGCAGCAGAATCGAGACTGTGACCAGGACTTCCATCTCCCCTTTTCAAGGGTTCTCTCCCACAGTATCAAGTTCTGACTCTGCCATTTGCGTTCCTACATGATGTTAGGCAGCTCACTCACCCTCTCCAAGTCTGTTTTCTTATATCGGAAATTGGGTAATTATCTGACTTGATAATTAGAGAGAAATCATTAATAATTAGATAATTAGAGAGAGATAACTAGAGAGATCACACAAGAGAATATTGTTTAAATTATCAAATGCTACCCAGATGGAAATGTTTGGGGACTGCGATCTCTGTGCTGAGCCTGGTAATTAAAATCGGGAGCTTTACTGGTACCAGAAGAATAACTGAGAAGAAACTCTACCCCGAAATCACACCATGTACAATTCCAGGGGTGCCTGGGTGGCTCAGTCGTTAAGCATCTGCCTTCAGCTCAGGTCATGATCCCAGGGTCCTGGGATCAAGCCCCACATCAGGCTCCCGGCTCAGCAGGAAGCCTGCTTCTCCCTCTCCCACTCCCCCTGCTTGTATTCCCTCTATTGCTGTCTGACTGTCTCTCTCCATCAAATAAATAAATAAAATCTTTTTACAAAAACCAATTCCAAATAGACTGGGGGCACCTGTGTAGGCCAGCTGGTTAAGTGTCCAACTCTTAACCTTGGCTCAAGTCATAATCTCAGCGGTGTGCAACTGAGTCCCACCTCAGGCTCTGCGTTGGGCATGGAGACTACTTAAGATTCTCTCTCTCTCTCTCTCTCTCTCAGGTGCCTGGGTGGCTCAGTCGCTAAGCATCTGCCTTCAGCTCAGATCATGATCCCAAGGTCCTGGGATTGAGCCCCACATTGGGCTCCCTGCTAGGTGGGGAGCCTGCTTCTCCCTCTCCCTCTGCCCGCTATTCCCCCCGCCTCTGTCAAATGAACAAATAAAATCTTAAAAAAAAAAATTCTCTCTCTCTCTTTCTCTCCCTCTGCCACTCCCCCCTCTAAAAAAACAGACCAAAGGCCTAAATGTAAAAGGCCAACCTATGACACTCTTAGGAAGAAACATAAGCATAATTCTTTCTGACCTTGGATTAGGCAACAGTTTCTTAGATATGACACTAAAAGTACAAGCAACCAAAAGGAAAAATAGATTAAACTGAACTTCATTAAAATTTAAAAATGTTGGGGCACCTGGGTGGTTCAGTCAGTGAAGTGTCTGTCTTTGGCTCAGGTCATGATCTCAGGGTCCTGGGATCCAGCTCCATGTTGGGCTCCCCACTCAGCAGGGAGTCTGCTTCTCCCTGTCCCTCTGTTCCCTCCCCACTGCTTGTGTTCTCTCTTGCAGTCTCTCTTAAATAAATAAATAAATATGTTTGTGCTTCAAAAGACATGAGAAAGTGAAAAGACAACCCACAGAATGGGAGAAAATATTTGCAAATCATATATCTGATAAGGGTCTAATATCAAGAATATTTTTTTTAAACTCCTGCAACTCAACAACAAAAAGACCAACTGAAAACTTGGCAGAGGATCATATATATACATGGCCAATAAACCACGAAAAGGGTTCAACATCATCAGTCATCAGGGAAACAAATTCAAAAGCATAGTGAGATGCCCTTTCACAGCCACTAGGACAGCTATGACTTTCAAAAAGGAACATAATAAATATTAGTGAAGATGTAGAAAATTGGGGTTTTCCTGCATTGCTGGTGGGCATGGCATAGTCATTGTGGAACATAGTTTAGCAGGTTTTGTCTGCTTTTTTTTTTTTAAGAGGGAGGAGGGAGGACAGAGGGAGAGGGGAGAGAGAGAAAGAAAGAGAGAGAGAGAGAGTCTTAAGCAGGCTCGATGCCCAGTGCAGAGACTGATGGAGGGGTTTAGACTCACGACCCTGAGATCAAGAGCTGAGCTGAGATCAAGAGTTGGAAGCTTAGCTGACTGAGCCACCCAGGTGCCCCCTTCATGTTTAACTTCTATTTAACTTACATTTATAAGGATGTCTTTAAAATCCTCTGACTTGCCATATTGTTCTTGCTATTTGTAGATTTACTGCAGAGTCCAGCATGGGGAGGCTGTCATACTGTGTCACACTGTGCTTCCTGGAAAATCTGCTAGCTATGGAGGAGGCCTGGGGTTGTCTTTTCTCCAGCCATTCCCAGGAAGTGGATTTCAATTCATTGCTCACAGAGTCTGATGTTATAGAGGTGACCAGAGGCAAGACTATGACTGCCTGGGAGGTCTTTACAAGAACTTTGCCTTCAATTCAGAATAAAATAAGGGGCGACAGGAAGGCTCTGAGCAGAGGAATAGCATAGGCAGACTTATGTTTTAGAAACTTCACTCTGGCTGTCACGGAGAGAGGGAACTCTTGAGAGTCCAGCCGGGAGGCTACTGCAATAGTCCAGGCAAAAGGTGATGGTCACCCGGATTTGAATAATAAAGGTAAAGGTGGTAAGAAGTGGTCAGATTTGAAACATACATTAAAGGTGTATCACCAATGGCTTGGATAAGCAGTGTGAGAGAGAGAAAGAGAAGAGGCAAGCATGTTCCAAAGTATTTGGTCTAAGTAACTATGAATGCTTCAACTCAGAAAGTAATTGTATCTTGAATTGGGCGATGTTTAAAGTCATCTCCCGGGGCGCCTGGGTGGCTCAGTGGGTTAAGCCTCTGCCTTTGGCTCAGGTCATGATCTCAGGGTCCTGGGATCGAGCCCCACATGGGGCTCTCTGCTCAGCGGGAAGCCTGCTTCCCCCTCTCTCGCTGCCTGCCTCTCTGCCTACTTGTGATCTCTGTCAAATAAATAAATAAAATCTTAAAAAAATAAAGTCATCTCCACAAGAACAGGTGCCCCTTCGGTTTTGCAGCTGCTGATCCCAGAGGCCTAACGCCATGCCAGGGACAGAGGCATCAAATAAAGATTTGCTGAATGCTGATACCAGCCTCCTGTGCATGCAGGGTAGCACCTCAGGTGAGACCTGTGATTCCAGAACTCATCAGCCTGCCTCTCCCAGATGTCCCAACTTTTAATTGCCCACCGCCCCCCCTTTCCACTGTGCTCCTAGCCCTGGGAAGAACATTGAGTCCTCACCCCCACTGCAGCTCGTGCTCCTCTGTCCCTCTCAGGAGTCCCAGGGCACACTGGGTCCCCAAGTGACTGGGCTGATGGAGTGGTAGGGAGGGGGACCTGGAGGCTCTGAGAGCTTTCTCTCCTCTCATTCCGTCTTCCTGTGGCTCTTCTGCCAAGGCTTTTAGCAACTCTGCTCTGTATGTGCATTAGCCACGAGAGGAGAAGATGGGAACAAAAGCAGGATGAGAGGCTCTTGTTCCTTCTCCCATTCTAGAAGAGGCTGGCTGAGCTCTTTTCACCTCTGCATTCACTGGCAGACATTTCTTACCCTAAGTAATACACCACCGCTGCCCCACCATCCCCATCCTCCCCAGCACCAACATCATCATCATCACCATCATCACCATCATCACCAACACCATGGCCAGCGTCATCACCAATCCTTCTGTGAAAATCATCACAATCACCATTTAGTACCTATTTCCTGTACACCAGACCCTGTGCTGATCATTTCAGCTACATTATGTCATTTAATCCCGTGAGTTCGGCATTGTTATCCCACTTTACAGATGCTGAACTGAGGCTCAGTTTCCCTTGGCCCTCATTGAGATCCCCCCACTCTACTCCGGTTCTACAAGGCTCATTTCCTTAGAGTAAGTCCTGCATGGCTAATTGCAGGAAATGCTCAGTTTCTGCTTGTAGTTGCTCAGCCTTCAGATTCCGAATCCAAATCCTTACCAACTGTTTGAAGATGTACCTTCCCACCATTCTCTCGGCTAAAGGCTTCCTGCCCCCAAAATGGTTTTTCTTTGTCTTTGGTGATCCTGCAGCCGCTAATCTTTCTTAAACAATCTTCCCACTGCCCTGGGCACCTATGCTCAGTCAACAGAGTGAGGTTTGCTCTCGCCAAAAAGCATGGGTGCACGCACGCGTTTTCTTTGAACTTGGAAATGTTTCGGGAGAATTGCTCCTGTTCACGTGGCAAAGAAAAAGAGTACGGGCTTCAGAATGAGGACTGACCTGGGTTTAAACAGGCCATCCCTTGCTGTGTCTGAGCTGGGATGCCCGGGCAGCATGCACAGGGCTGGAATCTCATCCTTGCTGGCTTGGCCAAGCTGGGACCTTGGCTCAGTGCTCCACCAGCCAGCACTTTGCCTTAATGGGAAAAAGAGTGCTTTTCCCTGCAGCTAAGATTTTTCATGTTCTCTGGACTTTGCCTCCTTGGAGACAAAGGAGGGTCTTTTTCTCACTTGTCCACACAGAAGACTTGCATTTTTTGCAGTCAATCCACCCAGAGGGGGAGCTTTGTTCTAATGGACACGAAGGTACCTTAGGGTAGTAGCAACCAAGGTTCCAATCTCATTTTTCCCCTATGCTCAGTGCAGCTTCAGACAAGGGACTTCACTTGTCTGTTATTTTCGGCCAATTCTAAAAGAAAACGCTGGCTCTATGCCAAGCTCTGTGCTGGGTGTGGCAGGACAAAGGTGAGTAAGTCATGATTTCCTGCATCTAGTTGGAAAGACACTCAGGAACAGCTAATTCTATCAGAAGTGGTGAGCCCTCAATTAGAGGTCTGTGGGAGGTGGGGAGACCAGCACCCAGCTCAGCACTCAAAGAGCAAACGCTACAGAAGGTGCCGAAGGGAAGGTCAGCATGCTGTTCCAGGCAGCAGGGACCAGGGGCCAAGGTACAGAGAACCAAGTGCCGTCCGGCATTACCGAATCGCAAAGGGTAAAGCAGGCAGGGACAGCACAGAGGGAGGGCTAAAGGCTCTGAGGCGGGTGGCGCCTGGGTAGCTCAGTGGGTTAAAGCCTCTGCCTTCTGCTCAGGTCATGATCTTAGGGTCCTAGGATTGAGCCCTGCGCCTGCGGGCATCAAGCTCCGCTCAGCGGGGAGCCTGCTTCCCCCACCCCCACCCCTGCCTGCCTCTCTGCCTACTTGTGATCTCTCTCTCTGTCAAATAAATAAATAAAATCTTTGAAAAATAAAGGCTCTGAGGTTCACTTAGCTCCTCTTTAAAACGGGAATAACAGTATTACCTCAAACAGTGCTGGATCCGATTAGGTATCCAATCAACGATCACGTCTATGCCCAGGCAGATTTGAAACATCTCGAAGGCAGCTACCATGTCTTAAAATTATGTCTATGGCCTCATCAATCTGCATTAAATAACTAGTTTTTGATTGTCTAGTGCTTAGTACCTGTTAGAGGCCTGACAAGGATTTGTTAAAATACTGAATGAATGAATGAATGAATGAGTTAAGCCAAACTTGAAGTCTCCTCCTTCTAGAGGTGCCTGAGATCTGGGGTCAGAAGAAGGTGTCTGGGCCGGGGGAGGGGAGGGGGGAAGAGAAGTAGGAAACCATTAGCACCTTCTTTCCTGGGGCGGTAGCTGTTTTAACCACAGAGCAGTGCCCCCTGGAGGGTTTCCCTTAAACTGGGGGACCCGGAGGTGACTGAGGGCCATCCTGTTCCACCCTCCTCTATCCGGGCAGGATGAGGGGGAACAGCTGAGATGTGAGCGGCCGGGGTAGGGGTGCAGGCAGAGCTCTGGAGGAAAGGAATGCTCTTGCTGCTTGCTGGAAATGAAAAGAGGCTGGGGGCCAAGAAGGCAAAGTCCAGAGAACATGAAAAATCTTAGCTGCAGGGAAAAGCACTCTTTCTCCCATGAAGGCAATGAAATTACAGGCAATTGTGAGACACAGAGATTCGATAAAACCTGGGGAGGTTATCAGGTGAGGGGACAGGACTGGCTGCGGAGATGGAACAGCTGGTCCTCCCCTCAAGCGCCAATAATCACCCCTCTGTTATGCAGACTGAACAAACAGTCCTTCCGGGCCCCTGTCATGGGGGCCACTGGGAAGGCTGGAAGAGCGTGGGGGGCGGGGCTGGCTTCCTCCCAACCACCACCCGAGGACGCTGGGGGTCTGGCCACCCAAGCACTATGGAGCGGGGGGACCTGTTCTGAGGGTAAGAATGACAGGGGTGGCTGAGTACAATGACCTCCTGTCCCACAGACCACCAGAGGGCCGTCTGTGGGAGAGGGACTGGGCGTCCCTTTTTTTCCTATGCATCCCCCAACCCCTGTGGTCCTCCCTGTCATCCACAGAGGACCCAGTAGTGAGTAACTCCCACTGTAAAACGGAATGGGTGTGGAACATGTTTTTGAGGGAAGCACAGGGCCGGGTGGACACACACAGCGGTGACAGCCAGCCCAGGTGCTCCATCGTTAGGGAAGGTCTTCAAGAAGAAGGAATCTCTAACTAGGTCTGGTGCACAGTGGTTTGGGGAGAAAGCCACAGAAGGGGAGAGTGGGTGAGAAAGCACACAGTGAGAGACACCTTCTAGAACACGTACTGCACTCTGAGAGGCAGGTTTTAAAGACAGGTTACGGAAGGAATAGAACAAGCCGTCACTCTGTCCAGGAATTATAATTCCAGTTCTTAGGGGAGTAGAACCATCCATGCCAGACTGTTCGTTATAACCGAAATGTCCCCGCAACGGGGCAACAGCTGCGAAACCAAACGGCCCCCCTCCAGGACTAGAAAGCAGCTTCCAAAGCCAACAGTAAGGACAGCTGACTCATAACATTGTGTAAGTTTATGGTGAAGTAAGCGTCAGAGTAGGACCCAAACTCTGTATACGCCAAGTCTAAAATGTTTTAGCAAAACCATGCGGGAAGAACAACGCTGGGACATAACCATGGCATGATGGGTGGTCTTGGGTGAGAGACGGAATGCTCTTTCTTTTGTTCCCATTTTTTTCATGAGTCAATTCGATAATTTACTTTTCCACAAACAAAAATGTTACAGCGCTAGTTGGGAATGACGTAGCCCATCTACCGAGAGGGGACCCTGGTTCAACAAATGGAGGGGGCCCTATGAGCCAGTGTAGCCTGGAGAGCACAGTCATGACTACGGTTCATGGAGAAAGCAGTATGTGGGGGAGAAAAGTTTACCCAGGTAATAAAAAGTCAGCAAGTTTCAACACTGATCTGTTGACAATGGCTACTCCTGGGAAGGGTCACGGAGAGATTCACTTTCTACTTCATACACTTCTCTGGTGTTTTTCATTTGTAATGAGCATGTTTTATTTTAATGATTGGCAACCTCAGTACAGATTTTTATATTGTAAGTATTCAAAATAAAACACCAGCAATGGCATAAGATGGTAGGTTTCGGGAAATGCTGAGTTTTCAAGCTGCTTGTAATCCCCCTTGGGCCCTCAGAACAGGCCATCCATGGCCAGAGCAGCTCAGCGAGGACAAATGAGGTTTCCTTCATTCTACGGCCCAGAGACACTGCACTTGGCTAAGCTCAGTTCAGCAAAACAAGTCCTCCCTGTGCACATCTCTTATACACAGATCACCTGGCTATAGCCGGCACTGGGGGTGGTGAGGGGACACAAGAAGACTAAAGTGGGCCCTTCATTGGATCAGAGTATAGGGCCAAGGGAGGAAATTCAGCTAGAAGGAAAAGCATGGGAATCTTCTGGAGAGTCTCCACAGCCTGGGCTTGGTCTGCAGCGGAGGGCAGCGATCTGATGGGATTTGCATCAAACCCTAGGAAGATCATCTGGGGACTGTGGAAGACAGAGACAGGGACATGGAGGAGGGAGACACGGGATCACCTTTCCAGGGAATGAGGGCCTAGGCTAAGAGGTGTATCCAGGGAGCCCCCCACTAGCGACCAGCAGGCTTCTCTTTGGGGTAGCAGGCAGTGAATGGGGTGACTTACCCCCTCCCCCCAATTCCTAAACCAAGTGTGTCCTCTTGACCAGCAGTTCCCAGCCGTGGGTGCCAGTGAATGCCATAGGGAGCTTTAGAGCTGCTGAATCCTAATTGACCAGGATTAACTGACCAGCCGTACACCCTGGGCCTGGTGTATTCCAGAACTTTCTGAGGATTCTAGAAGATAGTGGGGTTTGAGAGCCAACCCTCCAGAACACTCTCAAACTCAGCAGGAGCCCCAGGGGCCTGGGCCCAGAGAAGCTCTCCCACCTCCTCCCAGAACAGATGTCAAGCAGCTGGCCACTCTTTTTGGCAGACTTTGGCAGAGTTTGGAGCTTTCCTGGGGAAGAGACGGCCTTTTCCTCTGCGGCACTGAGGGTGTTCAGCTACTTCTGCTTAGTACTACCCATTACGATCTTCCTTCTGGAAATCTGCTAATCATTTAATGCACAGTTGACCCCTCTTCCTGTTTCCCACATCATTACGGGGCTATACATTTGGACCATGGGTCCTTCTGTACATCAATGACTTTGCCATTTTGGGAAGGCAGGTGGAGAACACATGTGTCCAGGGAGCCACCTTGACCCTTTCTTTTTTTTTTTTTTTAATATTTTATTTATTTGACAGAGAGAGAGAGATCACCAGTAGTCAGAGGGGAAGGTGGAAGCAGGCAGAGGAGGCCGGGGAAGCAGACTCCCGGCTGAGCAGAGAGCCCAATGTGGGGCTCAATTCTAGGACTCTGAGATCACGACCTGAGCCGAAGGCAGAGGCTCAACCCACTGAGCCACCCAGGTGTCCCTGTATACTCCTTTCTATCTTTTGTAGGAGCTGGGGTGCTGGGAAGGATTGTGATCCTGGGGACATCCAGCCTCCCTTGTCTCCAAAGGACTATAGGAATATAGGAAAAGGACATCATGTTAAGTATCATCATAAAGAACTGGGATCTGTCCCAAGATGCTGGGGGTGGGCATTTGCAATTGAAAACTGACATTTGCGATATGGGACCGATAACCACAGTAGCTGGGAGGTGAAGCTTGGCCACTTCTTCCACGGTGAGGTCACCCAGTGTTCCTCTCTCCTCCCATCCACCACATTGGAAACTAAAGGCTGCAAGCCCAGGGTGCACAGGAGGGCAGAGCAACTAGGATGTGGGTGTCCAGGGATGCCAAAACCTTCCACATGACCGTAGTAGGATAAGTCACCTTCCACTCCAACAGGAATCTTACCTCACAGCCCGCCAGGGCATGATTTTTCCCCATTTGCCAGTCCATGATTGGTGAGTCTGGGAGACAGCCAAGTTCCCTCTAGGGACCTGGCCCACAGCCTCTGCCAGGGATCTGGTATAAGGGGGACAGAGTGACAGTGAGCTTCTAAGAACCAATGGGTGGCCTTCTGACTAATATGGGACAGGTTCAAGAGATGGGAAGAGGGAAGGGAGAAGTGGGGATACCTTCCCCTGCTGCCTTCACAAAACATTAAGCTCCACTGAGGGCTGGGCCCCTCGGGACATCTGATAAGGTTGTTAAGTCAGCTGGAACACCTGCCCAGCCATCTGGCACTTTCATCCTCCACACAGGGCCATCCAGGCCTCCTTGTTCACCTCCTCAAAACCAGGGGGCTGAGGGATCCCCCACACCTGCCAGGGAGAATGAAACCCCCCCCTGCCCCAAGGGCTAGGAGGCAGAGTTCTGGCTTCCCAGGTGACACCTGAGAAATTCCTCTTTGACTTTGTTAAGAGATGGGTTTCTATCAATGACCCACTTTCTCTAAGGCTCCCAGTAGCTTAAACAAGGGTTAATTCTGACTTTGCTGAGATAACAGAGAAGCATGGTTGGGGGGGGGGGGGGTGGGAGGAGGGCTGGAACAGGGAGAATTTAAACAAGGCTGCCCTCTGTCCATATCAGACTGGAAGAGAGCTGTAGCCCAGGGACCATTAATCATCTCAAATGCTGGGCTTCCGGATCTTATCTGCTGTACCATCACCTCATCCCTCCACTTCTGGGCTCTGGAAACCATAGCATTTGCAGAGAAAACACAGTACCTATGTTAGCAAATCTTGTTAGGCTCTATCATGTGGCACATGACCCATTAATGTATATATTTAGCTGTTCCAATAGCGTTCTGATTTGTGTGGAGGAAAGCATCGGGGCTGCTGGGAATGTTCTGTATCCTGGCCTGGGCAATGATTGTACAGGCGCATGCATTTGTAAAACGTCACGCAGCTGTCCACCCAAGGGCCCTTTATGCACCTACTCGCTCTATGTTAGCCCTCTACTTATATTTTTAAAAGAAAAATCTATTAAAAAAAAAAAAAGGAATGCACAACCGAGAGATGTTAAACTCTCAGGTGTAACACTCCCACCACCAAGGGACCCAGGCTGTGTGTGCGCAGCTCTCGCCTTGGTCCCTGGATCTCCACCCATTGTGGGGTGGGGGCGGGAGGCAGCAGCAAGGCAGAAAGAGGGCGAATTTGAAGAAGACACATCTGTATTTGACTGCTGACTCTGCCGTTTCCTAAGTCACTCAGGGCAAGTCACTTGGCTGCTCTGTGCCTCAGTTTCCTCACCTATAAAGTGGGGATAATATTCTCTGCCTTACTGATGATGATTGGAGACAGTAAAATGGAAAGCACATGGCTCATCCCAGACACACACCAAATCCGGTGAAATAGCAGGTCCCTCGAGATCCTGCTTCTCCTGCTTCCTTGTCCTTACCTTAGCTTGACACACTCAAAGTCTGAATTGAGCTTTGATCACTTGGCATCAACTCCTCCCTTTCCCACCTCCTCTCAAGCACTCCATGATCTTCCCATCCCCCTTCCAACAGCAAAGTCCCACTTATAACCCTTGCCCTGTCCTCTGCTCACACTGCCACCTGCTTCAGCAAGCATGGGCCAATCCTTTCCACCATCCGTTCCATGAGATCGCCCCGCCCCTCACTCCGTGTTCAGCGCTCCCCAGCAGCAATCGGGGCTATAGCAGCTATGGCTGCAACCTTATCTATGGATTCAGGAGACCTTGGGCTGAAATGCCCACCGTGTGTGAAGAGGATGTCCACAACATGCCCACCACTGGCTAACGGAACCTGGAGGATGGCCAGTTCTCCAGACTCAAGGTACAGGGAGGGGAGACTCAGAGCCCGCACGCAGAGCCACCTGCGTCCACTCAGGAATGGAGACCTGTCCAAGACGAGATGTCACAGAAGCGTCAGTGCTCACCTGTGCACACCCTCTCCCCAGCACGCATGCCTGTGCTGCTGGGAATTCGCTCCCCTCCCCCCAAAACAAACCCACTCCTCTATGGACCACTTACAGTTTTCAAAACCACCCCGTCAAATGGGCCCACATATACTTCCCTCTCATGCCAACTAGAACCAGACTAATCCCTTTCCTGTACTGTCAGCATCCAAACTGTTTTTTAACATTTTATTTATTTTAGAGAGAGCACAAGCAGGGGGCAGGGGCAGAGATAAAGGCAGAAGCAGACTCCCCACTGAGCAGGGAGCCCAACGTGGGGCTTGATCCCAGGACCCTGAGATCATGACCTGAGCCCAAGGCAGATGTTTAACCCACTGAGCCACTCTGGCGCCCCTTGCTTACAAATATTTAAAGACGTCCATGTCTCTGGTCCTTGAAATGATACTTCTCCAGATGAAAGGTGGCCCATTCCATCAGCCATAGTTCAGACTCGAGCCAGAGGAGTGCCCCCTTGCTAAGCCTGCCCTGGGTTCCATCCCGCAGGCAGCAAGAAGTAAAATTAGGAAATGGTGGCTCTTTTCACCCCGGCTTCCAAGCCCTCCTCTGAGCTTTTCACACCCTTTTACCATCCCGCACCATGGCTCCCAAGCCCTCCGTGATTGATTCCCTGTTCACAGTAATTAGGTCTTGCTTGTACTGTGACAGGAGAGAGAGCTCTGCCATTTTCTTTAAGGAAACCATGTGTGAGGCCAACCTGCTGGTGGTTGCCAGGCAACCTTGATGATCCTGCAGGAGAGGCGAACTGGGGAGAGACCACGCTGGACAGCCTAGTTAGCAGATCCGCTGAGAGGTGTGAGGAAGGCCTCGGTGGTGCCCATTGCTCCAGCTGTCTTTTTAAATGGAGCTGTGTGCGTGCGTGCGTGTGTGTGGGTGTGGGTGCGTGCGCGTGGGTGTGTGCGTGCGTGTGTGTGCATGTGCACGTATGTGCATGTGTGTGTGTGGGTGTGCTGGGGTGCACAGGCAAAGTGAGCTGGGACAATGAAGTAGCGTCAGTCTTTCAGGGGAATCATAATGACAGATACCGTGGTTGGATAATTTATGAAACATCGCACTATCTCTTTACGCTTAAATGTTCCTTCCTGTCTCCTCACCTCTGGGAGACAAGCAGGACTTGGAATTTCTGAATATGACAGAAAGCAGACAGAGCCCATAGGCAAAGGCCTTTCTGCTTTTATAAACTATGAAGCAGCAGACTAAGGGATAAGGTGAGGAGTCTTGGAAGGGGCAAGGGAAGAGGTGTGATGTTGGGAAGGGGGATTTCCTGGGGTCTGGGAAGGAGACAGGCCCACGACCCTTCTTCGATTCAAGGACCTGACACACTCCTCGGGTGATGGTAAAACTTCGGGTGGGTCGGGGCACCTGAAAGCCCAACCTCACAAGGGGTTCCTTAACCTACACCTGGCACAGGCCTCCAGACTAGAAGGAAGCACTCAGGTGCCATGGGCACGATGCAGGGCTCCCGGGAAACCCATGCGAGCCAGAAGCCGATGCCTTCGAGTCTCCAACAACCCAGAACCTTCACAGGGCCCTGATGGAGGCAGAGGACACCCTGGCTTGGACTGCAGCTCCCTCCCTCTGAGCGGGGGTGGGGGCTAGGGAGTGCGGTGCTCAGAGCACAGCGCTTTTGACACAGAGTGATTAAAACTCTTTGGGTAAAGGAGGTCCCTGTTGGCTGAGTCAGAAGAGCATCTGACTCCCAACCTCTGGGTCCGAGTTCAGGCCCCATGCTGGCTGTAGAGGTTATTTAGTGAATAAATAAACTTAAAAAAAGAAAACAAAACACCTTTCCAAGTGAACAACTTGGTTAACATCTACCAAACTTTGAAATGTCACAACCAATACCTGAACCTGTTTTGTTTTTTTTTTAAGATTTTATTTATTTGACAGACAGAGGCTACAAGTAGGCAGAGAGGGAGGCAGAGAGAGAGGAAGGGAAGTAGGTTCCCTGCTGAGCAGAGAGCCCGCTGTGGGGCTCGATCCCAGAAATCCGAGTTCATGACCTGAGCTGAAGGCAGAGGCTTTAACCCACTGAGCCACCCAGGCACCCCCAGTAACTGAACTTGTAACAAGTCACATTTCTTGTATCTCTACCGCTCCCCAGACCATGCTCTAGGACCTGTCCCAGGGGCACTCTCACCCATGACAGGGCTCGCTATGGGCTGTTACCAATCTTTTTTTTTTTTTTAAGGTTCTATTTCTTTATTTGAGAGAGAGTGAGGGAGAAGCAGGCTCCCCGCTGAGTGGGGAGCCCAATGCGGGGGGCTCGATCTGAAGATCGTGACCTGAGCCAAAGGCAGACACTTAACTGAACAAGCCATCCAGGCACCCTGGAATGTTACCAATCTTTTAAAACTGTTGCCGATCTGGTTTTTAAAAATTATTTTTATTTATTTGACAGACAGAGATCACAAGTAGGCAGAGAGAGAGGAGGAAGCAGGCTCCCCACGGAGCAGAGAGCCCAATGTGGGACTCGTTCCCAGGACCCTGGGATCACATCCCCAGCCGAAGGCAGAGGCTTTAACCCACTGAGCCACCCAGGCGCCCCTGCAGATCTGTTGTTGAGAAAATGGTACCTCATTGCTGCTTTAATGTAATAACGCTGAGTAGTGATTTTCAACTCGACTTCTGTTTGTTTGCATTTTAACAATGAGACACATCTGTGTATTAACTAGTGGTAAAATTAAAGTAAATAAAAATCATGATTCTTTAGGCTTTTCAGAGCATGGCTTTGGAAGATAGAGAGCAACAGTGGATAGAAAAACAAGGCGAAACTGATAAAACCACGTGGTGGAAGGTTTGGGCCACATCCTTTAGATATTAGGTAAAAGTAAATGATTTGATAACATAATTAAACTTGATCATATGTAAATATATATTACATATGTGCATACATAATACACATAAACACACAAATACGTACAAAATCTAATGAAATTACGTGCACATAAAGCATACAGGTAACAATCTCCAAAGAATGACCCTGCCTTGAGCTACAAAGGAAAACTAGACAAATTCTAAAAATCAAAAATCATAAAGAGGACACGGTCTCTGAACACAATGAAACAATATTCAAGATTTATAATTTTAAAAGGATAACCAAAATATTATCTGCCCAGAAAAATCATTAAAATATTCTCTTAAATACTCTGAGGTTAAGAAAAAAGAAAAAAAATCAAATTACAATGTGTTTAGAAATGAAAGAACAAATTGGTTTAAAAATATGGTGAGTGCTGTGAAGTTTGTAAACGTGGAGATTCACAGACCTGTACCCCTGGGGGGAAAAATATATATATGTTTATAAAAAATAAAATTATTAAAAAAAAGATTTAAATTTAAACAAAAACTAGACAATTTGTGAGTAATTAAGAACTAATCTTGGGACACCTGGGTGGCTCTGTGGGTTAAGCTTCTGCCTTTGGCTTAGGTCATGATCTCAGGGTCCTGGGATCAAGCCCCACATTAGGCTCTCTGCTCAGCAGGGAGCCTGCTCCCCTCCCCCAGCCCCCACCTGCCTCTCTGCCTACTTATGATCTCTGTCTGTCAAATAAATAAATAAAATCTTAAAAAAAAAAAAAAACAACTAATCTTGGGATAGGAAAGGCCCTTCTAAATTTGATAACAAGGGGCATCTGGGTGGCTCAGTTGCTTAAACCTCTGCCTTCAGCTCAAGTCATGATCCATGTGGCGCTGAGATCGAGGCCCACACTAGGCTCCTCCCTCAGCAGGAAGCCTACTTCTTCTCCCTTTGCCTGCTGCTCCCCCTGCTTGTGCACTCTCTCTTTCTCTCTCTCTCTCATCAAATAAAATAAACAGAATCTTCCTTAAAAAAAAAAAATGACAACAAGCTTCAGAAACCCCAAAAGACTAATACATTCAACCACCTCAGATTTAAAAAAAAAACCTATGTGCTAAACACAATGGGCAAAATAAAATGATGAACTAGGAAAGAATATTTGCAACTTAAATCACAAAGAGCTAATTTCCTAATATATAAAGATCTTCCATAAACCAGTAAGAATAATTACTAATTGGGGCACCTGGATGACTCAGGCCATTAAATGCTTGCCTTTGGCTCGGGTCATGATCCCAGCCTGGGTTCTGAGTCAGAGTCCTCCATCAGGCTCCCAAATCAGCGAGGAATCTGTTTCTCACTCTCCCTCTGCCCCTCTCCCCACTTGTGCGCTCTTTCTTGTTCTCTCTCCCTCTCTCCCAAATAAATAAATTAAATTAAATTTAAAAAAGAATAAGGACTAATAGCCCAAGAGAAAAATGCCCAAAGGATATGAATCAAGAGTTCACAGAAAAAGGAATTTAAGAAATGGCTTTTAAAACATACAATGTGATATTCCATTGCGCGTACAATAAATTTAATTGCAAAATAAGACTACATTGAGATATCGAGTTAAAGAAAAGGACACAGTAGATAATGACCGTTACATTGTTACACGAAGTTCAAAAACAGGCAAAACTAATTGAAGGTGTTAGAAGCTAGTGGTTGTCTTAAGCGGTAGGGAGCTGGAGATATGATGGGGGCTGCTGGAATTCTATTTCTTGATCTGGGTGCTATTATACAGATGAATTCACTTTGTGAACCTGAATGGAGCTGTACATTTATGATTTCCACATACGTCTGCATGTATGTTAAATGTCAATAAAATTTACTTGGAAATACTACATTGAATATAACATTTTACTTATGAGTTTGGCCAAGACCAAATCATTTGATGATGCATTATGTTAATAAGGGTGAGGAAAAGGGGGAGCTCCTATGTATTGCTAATAGGAATACAGACTCACAAAGCTTTGACGGGAAGATGATTTATTAATATCTGTGGAAATTATCAATGCACGTGCCCTCTACCTAGCATTTGCACCTCTAAGAATTTACCTTATGGATAATACTTGCATCAATATGAAGATGAAATGCATTGCCACATTCCTGAGAGATCAAAAGATTGAAGGCTCCCTAAAGAGCCATCAACAGGGGATTAATTAAATAGTCCTTACAATGGAATCCTTACAACGAAATGCTCTACCATCATTAGCTCTAAGGAGGAGATTTTTTTTTTAAGATTTTATTTATTTGACAGACAGAGTTCACAAGTAGGCAGAGAGGCAGGCACAGAGAGAGGGAGGAAAGCAGGCTCCCCGCTGAGCAGAGAATCCAATATGGGGCTCGATCCCAGAACCCTGAGATCATGACCCTGAGATCATGACCCGAGCCGAAGGCAGAGGCTTAACCCACTGAGCCGCCCAGGCGCCCCATAAGGAGGAGATTTTTTTTTTATGTACCAATATAGAATGATCTCCAAGGTGAATTTTTTTTTTTTTAGATTTTATTTATTTATTTATTTATTATTTTTTTTTTTAGATTTTTTTTTTAATTTATTTGACAGATGGAGATCACAAGTAGGCAGAGAAGGAGGCAGAGAGAGAGGAGGAAGCAGGCTACTGCTGAGCAGAGAGCCTGATGTGGGGCTCGATCCCAGGACCCTGGGATCATGACCTGAGCCGAAGGCAGAGGCTTAACCCACTGAGCCACCCAGGCGCCCCTATTTATTTATTTGACAGACAGAGATCACAAGTAGGCAGAGAGGCAGGCGGGGAGTGTGGGGGAAGCAGGCTCCCCACTGAGCAGAGAGCCCAACGTGGGACTCAATCCCAGGACCAGCAGAGAGCCCGATGCGGGGCTCGATCCCAGGACCCTGGGATCATGACCTGAGCTGAAGGCAGAGGTTTTAACCCACTGAGCCACCCAGGTGCCCCTCCAAGGTGCATTTTAAGTAAAGATATAAATTAAGGAGCAGATCTGCATCTATTTATATAAAAAGGGGAACAATATAAATATAAATAGTACTCACATGTGCATAAATATCCCTGGATAAATGGTGAAGGGACTGATAACATTTGTTGCCTTCAGAAAGAACAAGGAGTGGCTGAGGAACGGGAATAGGGGACATTTTTCTTGATGTGCATAGAAAAAGCACAGGACTGACACTATTGGATAGACATTATCTGTGGGCTGGAAGTGGTATTGAGTGGCAAGGGTCAAGAAGAACTTTAAGAGTTATGTCCTGCAGACTGAGTATGAGAATATATCCATGTATCACAAGATATATCTATGCAATTTTTTTTTACTTATTTATTTGACAGAGAGAGAGAGAGAGATCACAAGTAGGCAGACACAGGCAGAGAGAGAGGAGGAAGCAGGTTCCCCGCTGAGCAGAGAGCCCGATTCGGGGCTTGATCCCAGGACCCTGAGATCATGACCTGAGCCAAAGGCAGAGGCTTAACCCACTGAGCCACCCAGGCGCCCCATCTATGTAATTTTTAAAAATGTTTTAAGAAACAATGTGTCTGCCGTATTACTTGTTGCAGACAAGATACAGGCTAAAATCGGGACAAAACTTTGGGAAGAAGCAAGTAGAAGCATCATTTCAGAATAGCTCCCCTAAGATATTTATCAATTACAAAGGGAAAAATAACATTATAGTGGCAAAACCTGGCAGCCACCACTTCATTAACATCACCAGGAGTAAGATAACATCATGTACCCTCAGATACAATGCACTGGGAAGGACACAATATCTCTTCTGTAGTATTCTCCCCAGTAATGCATGACCTCCATCCCATCAGAGAGAAAACACCACATAAAGCCAAACTGAGAGATTTTCTACAAAGTTACTGAACACTGTTCTTCAAAAGTGTCAAGGATGTGAAAGTCAAGTAAAAAATGAGGAACTGCTATAGATCGGAGAAGACTAGGGAGTGATGTCAACCAAACAAGGTGTGAGATCCTAGAACAAGAAAAAGGGGCATTAGGAGGAAAACTGGTGAAACTCAAACCAAGTCTGTAGTTTCATTAGTAATATTGTAAAGATGTTAATTTTCTGGACTTGATAATTGCCCTGCAGTTATAAAAGTAGTTGACATTAGGGGAAGCTGAGTAAGAGAGATGCATTCTTTTTTTTTTTTTAATTTATTTTCAGAGTAACAGTATTCATTGTTTTTGCACCACACCCAGTGCTCCATGCAATCCGTGCCCTCTCTAATACCCACCACCTGGTTCCCCCAACCTCCCATCCCCCGCCCCTTCAAAACCCTCAAATTGTTTTTCAGAGTCCATAGTCTCTCATGGTTCATCTCCCCTTCCAATTTCCCTCAACTCCCTTCTCTCCATCTCCCCTTGTCCTCCATGCTATTTGTTATGCTCCACAAATAAGTGAAACCATATGATAATTGACTCTCTCTGCTTGACTTATTTCACTCAGCATAATCTCTTCCAGTCCCGTCCATGTTGCTACAAAAGTTGTCATCCTTTCTGATGGAGGCATAATACTCCATAGTGTATATGGACCACATCTTCGTTATCCATTTGTCCGTTGAAGGGCATCTTGGCTCTTTCCACAGTCTGGCAACCATGGCCATTGCTGCTATAAACATTGGGGTACAGCTGGCCCTTCTTTTCACTACATCTGAATCTTTGGGGTAAATACCCAGTAGTGCAATGAGATGCATTAATTCTATTATTTTTGCAACTTTTCTGTAAGTCTAAAATTCTTTAAAAATGGAATGAAGGAAGGAAGGAAATGGAATGGAAGAGAGAGGGAAGGAAGGAGAAAGGAAGGAGGAGTACAAAGAAGGGAGATTGGGGAAACTGAAAAGAAAAGGAAAAGACCTGGAAAAGCAGAATTTGACAGTGGCTTAGGTACCTGTTGTTTGGTAAGCAATGTTCTAATTTCAGGAAATGACTCAGCCTGCTGGGAATTTTATTCAATTTTAGAGATAGAAATAGTTTTTTTAGCAAATGGTGCTGGAACAACTGGACATTCCCATGAGTGAATCTAGACACAGACCTTATATGCTTCACAAAAATTAAAGCAAAAATAGATCACAGACCTAAGTGTAAAATGCAAAACTATAAAATGGCTGGAAGGTAATACAGGGGAAACCTAGATGGCCCTGGGAGTGGTGACAACTTTGTCACAACGCCAAAGCCATGATCCATATGAGAAATAATCAATCCACTGGACTCCATTAAAATTAAAATTTTCTGCTGTGCCAAAAACACTGTCGAGAGGATGAGAAGACAAGCCACGGGCCGAGAGAAAAGATTTGTAAAAGAAATATCTGACAAATATCTCATAAATGTCTGATAAATGTATGTATGTCCAACATATAAATGAACTCTTAAAACTCAAAAAGAAGAAAAAAGAAAAGCCTCAGCAAAACCCCTCACCAAAGAAGATACAGAGATGACCAATAAGCATGTGGAAATATGTCCACATCATTTGCCATTAGGGAAATGCAGATTAAAACAAAAATAAGATACCACTGCACATCTCTTTAAATGGCTCAAATCTGGAACACTGACACCACCAAATGCTGGTGAGTATGTGGAGCAACAGGAACTCCCGTTCATGGCTGGTGGGAATGCAAAATGGCAGAGCCACTGTTTGGTGCTTTTTTACAAAACTAAACATACCCTTCCCATAAGATCTAGCAATCATGCTCCTCAGTACTTACCCAAGTGAGTTGAAAGCATAACCATGCAAAACCTGCCCACAGATGTTTATAGCAGCTTTATTCTAGCTGCTAAAAGTTGGAAGCCACCAAGATGTCCTTCAGTAAGTGAATGGGTAAATAAACCGTAGCACACCCAGACAATGGAAGAGTATTATCCAGCACGAAAAAGAAACAAGCTATCAAGCCATTAAAAAAAAAAAAAGACATAGCGGAGGTTCAAATGCATATTACTAAGCAAAAGAAACCAATGTGAAAGGTTTACATACTGTGTGAGTTCAACTACATGACAGTCAGAAAAGGTAAAACAGGCTAGTAGAGACAGTAAAATGACTAGTGGTTGCCAGGGGTTGGGAGGGGAGAAGAATGACTAGGTAGAGCACAGGGTACTTTTAGGACAGTGAAGTTATTCTTTGACGATTCTATCACGGAAGATGCACGTCATTATACATTTGTCAAAATGTATAACATAGAAAGCTGTACATTCTATAGTTCACAGCAAGAGTGAACTGTAGTGTCAACTATGCACTTCGGGAGATAACAATGTATCAGTGTAGGTTCATCAGCTGAAACAGATGTACCCTCTGGTGGGGAATGTGGGCAGAGGGGAGGCTGTGCATCTGTGTAGGCAGGGGAGGTATGGGAATGCTCTCTACTTTCTGCTTAAGTTTGCTATGAACCTATAACTCTAAAATATGAAATCAACTTAAAAAGAAAAAAATCAATGAAAAAATGTTTAATTTGTTTAAATTAAAAAAAAGACAAAACAAAAACAAAAAAAGAAAAAAGAAAAACATTTGCCTATAATACAGATTCTGATGGATGAGGTCCTTTTTTTTTTTTTTTTAAAGATTTTATTTATTTATTTGTCAGAGAGAGAGAGAGTACAGGCAGGCAGGGTGGCAGGAGCAGACTCCCTGCTGAGCAAGGAGCCCGATGCAGGACTCGATCCCAGGATGCAGGGATCATGACCTGAGACGAAGGCAGCTGCTTAACCAACTGAGCCACCCAGGAGTCCCTGGATGGGAACCTTGATAGTTACGGCAGGAATCCCCACTTCATCCGGTAGGCCAACTAAGAGATTATATGTAAATGTCCGCCAGTTCACTCCTGGGCCTCCTGGAATCAGAAGCTTATCAACGTCATTGAGCCCAAGAGCTTGGAGTAACAAGAAATTTTTCACCAAGGAGAAATCTTATTTTAGAAAGGATCCTGGCTAAGGTGCCCAGGGCTGCGGAACACAAACCCATAAAACCAAGGTCCTTGGAGCATTTAACAAGATTTCCACTGATTTCTACCTCAATGATTTCATTGAGATTTGTCCAGGAAACTGGTTTCTCTCAATCTGCTAAAAGGTTGAGATCTGCTAAAAGATTTAGAAATAATAATGTGGGAGGGCCTGGGTGGCTCAGTGGGTTAAAGCCTCTGCCTTCAGCTCAGGTCATGATCCCAGGGTCCTAGGATCGAGCCCCACATCGGGCTCTCTGTTCGTCAGGGAGCCTGCTTCCCCCCCACCTCTCTGCCTGCCACTATGCCTACTTGCGATCTCTGTCTGTCAAATAAATAAATAAAATCTTAAAAAGAAAAAAAATAATAATAATGTGAATGAGAATTATTGGGTCAGCTTGTGCTGAGTCTCCCGTGCATATTAATTAACTCATCAATTTCCTTCCGGGAGGTGGGAAAGATTGAGTGCTCAGAGGCAAGTCTTACAGGCCTTCCTGCCCCAAGAATGCCAAGAATTCACCTGTATCTTCTCCAACATGATTTGCCTCTGTGACTAACAAGATCACTTCTCCAAGCTGCCTTTGGCTGCTGCCTCTGGCATTTTCCACTCTAAGTCTCCTCTGATGGATAGTCTGGTAGATTGCCAAAGGAGTGATTTACACTTACAGTTAAACCCAGGACCTTCTCACCTGCCTCCCCAGGCAAGGGGCCTTTATCTGCACTGCTTAGAACACCCTGGGGAAACATTAAGGCGAAATTGAGTACCTTCTCTTTTATCTCTTACCTAATTTAAAATTAGTGTGTGCTCTAACTGTAAATCTCAGACTAAGCCAGTCTTAGCTAATTATGTTTTTGCCATTTCATTTTATGTGATAACAATAGTATCAGCTTTAAGCAGAATTTGTAGTTTCCCAAGTGCTCTCCTGAGTGTGAGTGTATATGATGCTCACCAAAACCCCATCAGGTAGCAAAAGAAGAGTTGCCATCCTCATCTGAGGAAAGAGAACCCATGACCCAGAAATCCAATAGTCCCCCCCACCCCAGGTCAAACATCAGTTTCTACCATCAAACAACCTTGTGCAGGCCTTGTGTCTACTTTAAAATACGTCGCTATTTCAAAGATATGTAAAATACAGAAAATACAAAAGATAGCCCCGTATCTATCTCCTGGTTTTAACAGCTGTTAACACACGTGCCTCAGATGCTTTTAAACAAGAAATAAAATGAAAGGGATGCCTGGCTGGCTCAATCAGTAAAGCACGATACACTTTTTTTTTTTTTAATGAGCATGCGGTTCATGATCTTAGGGTTGTGAGTTCAAGCCCCATGGCCCCATGTCGGGTGCAGGTGTTGCAGGATTTCTGTCTTTACTGCCCACAGTTCTTGGTCATGCAGCTTTGAAAAATGAAGAGGTAGACCAGATGAAAAGTGGTAGGCAATGAAGCGAAGTTTATTGAGCAACAGTATAAAGGTCCCGGAGAGGGAGGGGACCCAAAAGGGTTGCCCTTGGAGTTTCCAAATTTAGGGGTTTTTATGAGCTCTTTTGCAGAACTACCTTAAGCAATCAGGGTGTGCTGAGTAGTGCCAATCGGGGCACTACTGACTGAGCCAGCCAGGCACACCATGTCTTACTCTTCAAACAGTGCTGCAGTAGACCATGCATGAGAATTTCCCTAGAGTATGTACCCAGAAGGAGAGTTACTGGTTTGAAGGATATACATACCTTCGAATTTACTAGATGTTGCCAAATATTAGCGATTTATACTTACAACAAGTGTCTAAAAATTCCTGTTTCACTGTATCTTCACCAACCCTTAGAATTATTACTCTATAATTATTATTATTAATTTTCCAATTTGGTGGGTGTGCTTGGTTGTCTTAATTGTTTTCACTGGAATACCTTCGGGACTAGTTAGTCTGGGCAACTTTCATAAGTCTACTGGCCATTGGAATGCCCTTTTCTACGAACTGTCTGGTTACGTCTTTTATTCAATTTTCAATTTTTAAAATCTTTTTCTTATTTATTTTACAAGTTCTTTTTCAAAATTTTTTATTAACATATGATATATTATTTGTTATTTTACAAGTTCTTAAGGAATTCTAGATATTAATTTCTCATTGTTGATAGGTTTTGTAAATATCTTCTCCCACTTTTTAATTTGATTTTAACTTAGTAGCTAACTTTTGCCTCCACTAAAGTTTCAAAGGTAAATGTTATTGAATATTTCTTTTTTTATGTGTGCTTTTTGGATCTTGTTTAAGAAATCATTCACTGTCATGAGTCATAAAGATATGTTCTTGTATATTTTTCTATTTTTTTCTAAAAGCTTAACGCATTTTTGTTTTTAATTCTAAATGTAAATTACTTTAGGGTATGGTATGAGATTACAAACTTACTTTATTTTATGTTCCTTATAAATGTTTTCATATAAATGTTCCAACTGCCAAACACTCACAGACCAGTCACCCATATATCCATAGGTCAGTTTCTGGGCTCTCTGTTTATTCTATTAGCCTATTTAATATCTCTATGGCTATCCACGTAGTACTCATTACTACAGCTTTTTTTTTAAAGATTTTGTTTTATTTTTAAGATTTTATTTATTCATTTGACAGAGATCACAACTAGGCAGAGAGGCAAGCAGAGAGAGAGAGGGAAGCAGGCTCCCTGCTGAGCAGAGAGCCAGACATGGGGCTCGATCCCAGGACCCTGAGATCAGACCTGAGCCGAACGCAGAGGCTTTAATCCACTGAGCCACCCAGGTGCCCCTTAAGATTTTATTTTTAAGTAATCTCTCTACCTAACATGGAACTCAAACTCACAACTCCAAGATCGAGTCCCACGCTCTACCCACGAAGCCAGCTGGGTACCCCTCCTATAGCTTTATTATAAAACTTGATATTTTATAGGGAAGTCTCCCTCATTAATCCTTATAAGTCTCTTGGCTATTCTTGGCTGTCTTCATATAAAGTTTAACACCAGTTTGTTAAGGTCACACGAGAAAATTCCCAGGCTTTTTATTAGAATTGCAATAAATTTATGAATTAACTTTAGGAAAATTAACATTGTAATGTCATTGCCACATCCGCCAACAGGTCATGTCTCTCCATTTACTCAGGTCTTCATTTATAACCTTCGGTAAAATTTTAGAATGTCCTCTGTGAGTGCCACCATTACTAGGTTTATTCCTTGGTACCTAAAGGGTTTTCTTGTTATTCTGAGTAAGTTCACTTGTTATCTTTTTTAAAAGTAGGCATTGCTTGGGAATGCATCTGATATTTTTGAACCGAGGAATTATTCACATACCATAAAATTCTTACCCTTTTAAGGTATACACTTCAGTGGTTTCTAGTATATTCTCAAGGTTGTGTAAACACTACCGTCTAATTCCAGAACATCTCTGTCATCTGCAAAAAGAAACCCCATAAACTTTAGCATAATGTTTTCAGCGTGCACCTGCACTGTAGCATGGGTCAATGCTTTGGTCATTTTTATGGAGCTATCACATTGATTCATTCATTTATTGGCTGATGGACAGTGGATTGTTTCCACTTCAGGGCTATTATGAATAACTCTATCATGACCATTTGTTTTGGCTTGGTTTCTTAATTTCTTTTATTTTTAAATATTTTTTATTTATTCACTTTTGAAAGAGAGAGAGAGAATGAGCTGGGGAGAGGCAGAGGGAGAAGCAGATTCCCCACTGAGCTGAGAGCCCCTGTTGGGACTCGATCCCAGAATCCTGGGATCATGACCTAAACTGAAGGCCGGAGCTTAACTAACTGAGACTCCCAGGCGCCCCTTTTGTGATTAGTAATATTAAGAGTATTTCTATGGGGATGCCTGGGTGGTTCAGCCCATGAAGTGTCTGCCTTCAGCTCAGGTAATGATCCTGGGGTCCGCGGATCAACCATGGGACCAGGCTCCCCGCTCAGTGGAGAAGGTTTCTCTCCCATCCTCTGCCCTTCCCCCCTGCCAGCTCGTGCTCACTCTTACTCTATCTCAAATAAACAAATAAAATCTTTAAAAAAAAAAAAAGGAGTATTTCTACCGTCTTATTTGTTGTTTTCTGTGTAGCTTGGTTTTTTCCCTTCTTCTTTTTTTTCTTTCTAATCTTCCCCTCGATTTCCTCATTCCTCCTCTTTCCTCTGCTGGTCTGGAAATGAAACTTATCATTTCTATCATGTTAGCTGTTTTTAAAAAAAATGTTTTTTTATTTATTCTTATAATTTTTATTTATTTATTCTTATAAAAAAAAGATTTTATTTATTTATTTGGCAGGGAGAGACAGTGAGAGAGGGAACACAAGCAAGGGGAGTGGGAGAGGGAGAAGCAGGCTCCCCCACTGAGCAGGGAGCCCGACCCAGAGTTCCAGATCATGACCTGAACTGAAGGCAGATGCTTAAAGACTAAGTCACCCAGGTGCCCCTAAAATTTATCTACTTAAGTAGGCTCCAGCAGGGAACCCAACATGGGGCTTGAACTCACTACCCTGAGATCAAATCCTGAGCTGGGATCAAGAGTTCGAGGCTTACAGGAGCCACCCAGGAGCCCTTTTATTCCTTCATTTAAAGAACTTACCAAAATTTAGGTATATTTATTTTTAGACTTTACTGCTTGTTCCACTGTCTCTGTGTGTGAGGCTCCTGCATACAGTCTGGCACATACCAGGTACCCCATAAACATCTGTTGAACAAATCATTGAAAAAAGTGCAGCGGGGGCAGCTGGCTCAGGCTCAGTCAGTAGAGCGTGGGGCTCTCAATCTCAGGGTTGTAAGGTCAAGCCCCACGTTGAGTGCAGAGATTACTTAATAAATTTTTTAAAAAAGAAGAAAGAAAAAAATGTAGCAATGTTTAGTATTTGTCCTCGAGTCCTTTTTTTTTTTTTTTTTGCCTCCAAACAGAGCAGTTCAAGGTTTGCTAGACATTATAACCATAACCACCTCCTTTAAAAAGTTTTTAATTATAGGGCTCCTGGGTGGCTCAGTCATTAGGCATCTGCCTAATCCTGGGCTCAAGCCCCGCATTGGGCTCCCTGCTTGGTGGGAAGCCTGCGTCTCCCTC
Source organism: Lontra canadensis (assembly GCF_010015895.1). Taxonomy (NCBI): domain Eukaryota; kingdom Metazoa; phylum Chordata; class Mammalia; order Carnivora; family Mustelidae; genus Lontra; species Lontra canadensis. The sequence goes on from NW_022631088.1 coordinate 1,449,923, forward strand.
TCCCACTCCCCCTGCTTGTGTTCCCTCTCTCGCTGTGTCTCTCTGTGTCAGATAAATGAATGAAATCTTTTAAAAAAAAAAGAAATTTTAATTGTAAAATGCATATAATATGAAATGTACCATCTTAACCATTTTAAGTGTACAGTTGAGTGACACAAAACATATTCGCATTGTTGTGCTACTATACCCACCACCCATCCAGAGAACGCTTTCATCTCACAAAACTGAAACTCTGTACCCATTAAACAGGAATTGTTCACACCCCTCTCCCAGCCCCTGGCAACCACCATTTTAGTTTCTGATTCCATGAATTTTACTACTTAGGGTACCTCTTATGAGTAGAATCATCCAGTATTTGTCTTTTTGCGACTGGATGGTGATCGATGAAAAATACGAATTTTTAAATGTTTCCAATACCTGCATATTTTGAAATGTGAAAATGGAAGAGGAAACAAACAAAAAATATCCCCAACCTTATTAGCAGGAAATATCCTGCTCCCCGTGTTGTCTGAAAGGGAACGGCACAGATGTCTTTGTGTCTGTCAAAGGTTGGACCTGCAGGGCACCGACCTGTGAGGACTGGGGGGTGGGGGTGGGGGGCAGAAAACTCACATGATTATGTGGCCTGATAGGGGATATTAAGGAAGCGAACAAGTGAGAGGGGGGTCAAAAATATTTCACTTCCCTCTTTACTATTAAAAGGAACATGGTTGGGACGCCTGGGTGGCTTAGTCCATTAAGCCGCTGCCTTCAGCTCGGATCATGATCCCAGGATCCTGGGATTGAGACCCGTGTGGGGCTCCTTGCTCAGCGGGGGAGCCTGCTTCTCTCTCTGCCTCTGCCTGCTTGTGCTCTCTCTCTCTCTCTCACACACACAAATAAATAAATACATAAAATCTTAAAAAAAAAAAGGAAAATGGTTGATGATGAATGGCCTTGGTGACACTGACACAAAGGAGAGGAAGGCTTCAGATGGACGTGACTAAGCCTTTTCTACAGGGGTCAATGCTACTCACTGCATACAGAACCCGAGCCCTACTTTCGAGGGACATAGAATGCCCAGATTTCTATGTGAACATTTGCAATCTCGTTGGCAAGTATGTCATTAAAAAAAGAAAATCTGAGGTGCCTGAGTGGCTCAGTGGGTTAAAGCCTCTACCTCCGGCTCAGGTCATGATCTCAGGGTCCTGAAATTGAGCCCCGCATAGGCCTCTCTGCTCAGCGGGGAGCCTGCTTCCCTCTCTCTCTGCCTGCCTCTCTGCCTACTTGTGATCTCTGTCTGCCAAATAAATAAATAAAATCTTAAAAAAAAAAAAGGAAAAAAGAAAAAAAAAATCTGTGAGCCCTCCAGTTCACACTTCTGTGTCCCATGTGGCTCCCTGGCCACCAGCATGGAAATCCTAGATTCACCCTAGATTCATGGTGGGTTTGCTCTTTTCTCATCGGTTTGGCTGCTTTCTGGAGCAGGGGAGCCTCGGCTTATCCGCCTACACAAGTGAGGATTCCCGCAGGTGGTTCTGCGTGGGCGCACCCTGGGTGTGCTCAGTCAGGCCGGGGTTTGGGGGGCGGCCTGTGAAGAGTGTGTGAAAAAGAAGGGTGAGCCTTCACATTCTTCAGTTCAGGAACGACAAGCTGTGTGTTGTTAGGTGACCAAGGGTTGGACCTGCCAAAGTGGGGCGGTGGGAGGGAAGGGGAAGGCTAGGGAATGTCACCGTGGAAATGAAGATTTCTGCGTGATCGCCCTCTGGGAGTCTCCCTGAGGCCAGGCTGACCCTCTCCTCCCTAGTTAAGCCAGGACAAAGGAATAAGGGCGAGGACAGAGAGGTGGGCCCGGGACTAGTTAGCTCTAGGGCTCCGTCCAGTGCGGGTAGAGTTGGCTTTGGCACCAAAGCCCGACCCCACCTCCAGCATTCTACACCCCCACCCCCCATTCTACGCCTCCTCCAGCACTCTGCCGCAGCGGAGCGGAGTCCCCGAGCCCAACCACTCGGCAGCAGAGAGGAAAGGCAGCGAGCTGCTGCAGCGCAGGCCTCCTCGAGCTGTTGCCATGGCCACAGGGGACTTTTGATGTGAAGCGCAGTGACCACCCCCGCACCACCAACTTCCCTTCTCCGCTTGTCCTCTGGATGACGTCACGGACGTCCGTGGCCCTGACAGGCCACCTGTGGGCTGGTCTCGGCTTTAAAGCAGCTGTTCTCCCGTGGTCCCCGCAGCCGTGGCCACTGTGTCTGCTCCCGGAGCACAGCGAGACTCTGGACCTACCTGCCTGCCTCCCTGACGGCGCGGCCACCGCTTGGGACAGGACAGATTGCCCGAGAGAGGCAAGTATTCACGGGAAGCCTCTCAAAATGCCTTCCTCAAACCCTAACCCCTTCCGCCACACCCCACATCCCACATCCCGCCCCGGCTCTGCAGTTCTTGGTGGAGAAGCCACAAGCCCAAGGAGGGGTGGTAAGGGGCTTTTCTTAGAGAAAGAAGAGGGGCCAGCTGTGCTCCTTCCTGGCCGCGGCGACCCGTGCTAGGTAAAACCCCGACCAGGGTCCTCCGTGCCATCCTCCCCCGCAGGGCAAGGGCACGGGACTGGAGGAACAGCCAGGTCCAACTGAGATTCCCGAGACTGAGCTGCTTCGGAGGGCCGGGGAAGAGGGGCGGTAGGGCTCAGCACCTGCCAAAGGTGCCTTGCCCGTTGACAAATTCAGGAGGGGGTGGAAAGGCGGTGAGCGTGCCTGGGAAGCCGGAGGCAGCTCCGCAGCCCCACAGCTGAGGGCTCCTACAGGATGCTCCGGCCGCTGGAGTTGGCGGGGGTGGGGGGGTGGGGGGGGTTTGTTCTCACCCACAAGCCAGACGACGCAGACACAGGGCTTGCGGTTTGTCCCGCTGGGTCTGAGGTGCCCGCTGGGCGATGGGCTGCACCAGCCTTGGGAGTGCGCGCTCTCCGGACCCAGCCTCCCCAAGCCCACCACAGCAATCTGGGCTCCGCTCTGCTCGCCCTTCAGAGTCCAGGTGCAGCAGACCTGTTGCATGTAGAAAAGCGTTGGGGCTTGGTGTTCCAGGCTTCGCTTACCAGCCTGGCCCGCCAACAGGTCTGTGCACCAGGAGTCCCGGGAGTCAGCCTACGGACACCCAGGCAACCCAGCGGCCGAAGAGAAAACGTGGGGGGAGTGCCGGGAGGCCACTGGATAATAATCAACCCAGTGAAAGGGGCTCTTTCTACACGCCGAGACTGTGGCAAATAATTACACAATTCGGGGAAGGGAAGGGAGAGGCTGGGAGATTAAGTCCCGGAGGGAACCCAGTTTGCCGCGAAAGCACTTCTTTTGTAGACACGTCCTAGCCTCGCCTCTACCCCCGGCAAAGGGTGCCTGCTCTTCAGATCCCGACCTCGGGGGGTCAGAAACCTGCAGCTGGAGGTCCCCAGAGCCCCTCCACCGCGAATCCGAGGTTCCAGCTTCAGCACTGAAGGCTGGACAGCGCCTGGACCGGACAGCGCCCGGACTCCGCCGGCGCTTAATTCCTCAACCCTCAAGCAGTGGAAGCCAGGAGGTGAGGCAGGGTTCGCCAAGGGGGTGCGAGGTGGGGGGAGGGAAACACCTCTTCCCCATTTTTACAGGAGCGTAGGTGTCGGATTCTAGGAGGGAATTCTATCTTCCTATTCGCTGGAGAACCTTGGCGCAAAGTGCCGAGGAGAGAACAGGCGTGCCTGAAAAAAGGTGAGTTTAGGGGCAAGCTGGACAGTGGATGTGCCGGGAGCACCAGCACTGCTGTGCTGTAAAATATCACCACATCCAAGCCATGTTCTCGCTCGCTCCCTCCCACCCCCACTTCTTCCTTCTCTCCCTCTCTCCCGGCAACCTCCCAGCGCCCTAACGCGGATGAAGGAAGGGATGGAGAGAGAAGATACCGAGGCTGGGGTAAGAAGCACATTTTATCTGGGTCAGAATATCTGGGTGTAGGTGAAATCTGTCCAAAATGAACATCAAGGTCCTCAATTTTAGCCAACGGAGCCTAGAGTGTGCCCTTTACATGAGGAGCAGAATGACTCTTTTGCCAGAGAGGAAAAAAGCCGGGAGGGGAAGACGTTATCACAAAAGGGCTAACGGAGGTGGGGGAGGAAGCGAGGGGACAGGACCCTGGTGCTAGAGTGTGGTTACCAGGCAACCAGCCCCAGCCTTCTGTTGTCTTGGTTACCGTGAGTGGAGGGGTTTTGGCCACTGATTATCTGTGAACACCTTGATTCTTTAAATTATCTGCTAGGGAGCCCCTGCCTTCCCTGGGCTGGATGGGAGTCACAACCAGTCCTGCAAAATCCCAGGGGTTTAAAAGGAAATCCTAGAAGGTGAATTTTCCCTTTTAAGTCAAGGTTCATTGCGAGGCAGCTACCTCCCACCACGGCAACCCTTACCACTCTCCCCCTCCCCTTTCACTGAAGTGATCATATCCCACTCTGCCCTTTCTTTGGGATTTACAATTAGGGCTTTTTTCTTCCTTTTTTCATATAGTCCCTTAGACTGACCGGCTGATCTTCTCCCCCCTCTTTTTTAACCATTAAATGAGAAAAAACATATTCGTTCTTCATGGATAAACGGCAGGAAGCCAGGGAAATTGTCCAAAGGTGGTACAGAGTGTTTCTCCTTGGTTTGGCAGTGCCTCCTCCTTCCCTAAACAACCCCCGCCATGGGAAGAGGGCTGAATTCTAGATCACCCCCTCTTCTTTGCTCTCCCCATAGACCACACAGCACAGGTCAGTAGAAATGCTCCTTCCTTAGCATATTGCCCCTGGCATCACCTGCCTTTGATTCCCTAAGATTATCCTCTCTTCATTTCCTCTCCAGCCTGCCTTCATAGCAAATGCAGCTCTCAAGGCTTCTAATCCTCTGATCTTCCTTTCCCTTGATTGACAAACACTGACTCCATTTTTCACGTGTCAGCCTTACCCCCTGCATTCATTTGTGTAGTATCTGTGGGGAATCATTTTACCCAACATTTCCCAAAGACATTTGTAACAGTCTCAGAATGATTTCAAGGGACATCACTAGTAAGTCAATAGGCTTGTGTTCTGTGCACTATGTCACCTGGACTACTTTTCCTTAAGGACCATGAACTTTCCCTTTCCAAAACGAAATCCTGCTTTAAGCCGAGCTCTGACTTACAACAGGGAAATCTCTGTTTCAGGCAGTAACTCTCATGTCATTATCTGTGATGCTCTGCAACCGTAAGCACATATTTCATTTTCTCTTCCTCGTCTTTTCCTTCACACATTGCTAATGTTAAAAAAAAAAATTAATCATTATAACTTCAATCTAAGTTGAAGGTAAAAATTACCCTCCATTGACTGGCTACTTTTGGGGAGATTTACATTACAATTCTTTTCCTTCATATGTTACTATAGAAACTTCTTTTTAATACAGACCAGACAGCTGGTCTGCTTTTTGTAATTTTCTTCCCAAAGAAGTGCCTCCTTTAGGAATTCTCTGGGGCACCCATCATTGATCACATCAATAATGTCCCAAAGCCCCATAGCAACAGGGTTTTGTTTTGTTTTTAATTATTATTCCTTTTCTGCTCATTTTCTTTATGGACAAAAGATCTACTTTCAAGAAAAGAACTGAGATCTTATTGGCCAGAAAAGGAGAAACGTTATTTCATTGGTTAGTTTGTATTGTCTTGTCAACCAATCAGAGGATGCCATTTATCCTTTTCTGACTAGCTGAGTCAACAAGGTGCTCAGAGTGTTTCAATCTGCCTTAGTTTCATCCAGTAGCAAAGGACAGAACTCAAGAGTTCTAGGACCCAGGAATGTTGACAAATCCAGATTACATTTTACATGCAAGAACGAATTTTGCTACCTAGTTATTTAGTTTTCTTTTTCTTTTTCTTTTTCAGATTATTTATTTATTTATTTTTGACAGAGAGAGACAGAGCAAGAGAGGGAGCGGGAGGGGGAGAAGCAGACTTCCCACCTAGCAGGGAGCCAGATGCGGAGCTTGATCCCAAGAGCCCAGGATCATGACCTGAGCCAAAGGCCCACGCTTGGCGACTGAGCCATCCAGGCACCCCTATTTATAGTTTTCTTGAACAAAAAAAAAAATTCGTTGTTCTATGGATTCTTCTTTTCATTTAAAAACATATCTTGGGGGCGCCTGGGTGGTTCAGTGGGTTAAAGCCTCTGCCTTCCGCTCAGGTCATGATCCCAGGGTCCTGGGATGGAGCCCCCACATTGGGGCTCTCTGCTCAGCAGGGAGCCAGCTTCTTCCTCTCTCTCTGCCTGCTTCTCTGCCTACTTGTGATCTCTGCCTCTCAAATAAATAAATAAAATCTTAAAAAAAAAATCTTGATCATCTTTCCAAGTCAGTGCAGATTCTTGGTTTCAGGATATGAAATGTCCAGAGACCTGGCGCCTGGATGGTTCAGCTGGTTAAGTGTCTGCCTTTGGCTCAGGTCATGATCCCAGGGGCCTGGGATGGAGTCCACCATCAGGCTCCCTGCTTGGTGGGAAGCCTGCTTTCTCCCTCTCCCACTGCCCCTACTTGTGTTCCCTCTCTCGCTGTGTCTTTCTCTGTCAAATAAATAATCAAAATCTTAAAAAAAAAAAAAAAAAGGAAAAAGAAAAGCCCAGGGAACCTTTGCGATTTCTCCTAAAAGTTCAGAATTTGTTCCTACCCTTAGGGATTCAGTGAAAACTTTGGAGGGGTTAAGAGGAGGAAGCTAGAAGACGTAAGAGCTGTGTTACATATGACAAACATGTATTTCAGCTTTTGGATTCATTCTGTCCAACTTTGGTATCACTGGTAGCGTTGTTTTCTACTTTAATTCTTCATAGCTACTCCTTTGGCTTGCATTTTCAGTGACAAGTGAAACATCTGGATAGGTGGAGATGAGGACTTTCCAGTTCAGTGTAAGGGCAGAAACATCACTTCCCAGGAAGGCTTGTGGCAGGCAGGATGATGATCCCTGAAACGAGATTATGCTAACCCCCGGTGGCACTGGAGTTGGGCATTTTTTTTCCCCTCCTTGCACCAAATAGTCCTATTTGGGGATTCTGGCCTTATCCTACACTTCTGTAAAAGAAAGGGGCATTAAAATTCCTCCCTTTGAAGACAGAAACTCTGACAACAGTTTGGAAGAAGGTTTAGTGTGAACACAGACTTGGTTAGTCTTTTCTTGGTTCTTGCCTGGAAGGAATGCTTGGCGTGGACAGGTGCTTGATCATGATGGGGTTCTCAAGGGCCACCTCCCTTAATGGCCACATTTATGCCAGGGTTTCTGTGGCACCATGACCCCCAGCACTAGACTATAAGCCTTTCAATATTAGGGGCTATCTCTTGTACACTTTTGATTCCCTGGAACTTAGGCATGCTTAAAATGGGGGTCCAACAAGTGTTTGAATTGAATCCTACAGGCTAGCACCAAGACAAGTACCTTGACTTCCTCTTTATGACAACGGCAGCTCTAGTCCTGGGCCCTCCCCCATTGCTTCCTTCCAAAAGCTTCACAAAAGATAAATGAAGGCTCAGTTCATCGTTACCATGGTTACATGGAGTGGCCACACTGAGGATCCCTATCACCCATTACTGTCAGGAGGAAAAAGAGAGGAGGGGATTGGGGATCATTGTCATGGAGGAAACCATGGAAACAAGCATTGCCAAGGGGATGGCTCTAAATTGAGAGGAAAGAAACTAGAAGTGGGGAGAGGGAGGTGGTGGGCTCAAGGGCAGGTCATGTTTTCAAGGTACTTTTCTCTGAGACTGCAATGACCTCCTTTGCTATTTGCATCTTAAAAAATAATGTATTTATTTTATTTTATTATTCTTTCAAGTAAGCTCTATGCCCAACATGGGGTGTTGATGATCCAGAGATCAAAAATTGCATGTTCCATGGACCGAGCCAGCCAGATGCCCCTCTATTTGCATCTTCACCCAACCCAGAAAGAGCCCAGAGTTAAAGAATTTAAGAAAACTGGGGCTCATGTCCATTTTCATTTGTTCTGCCAGGAAAGAGCTAACGAAAATGAATCTATTATATTCACACCTCATGATCAAACTCTGTCTCTGAATCCTGCCTCTTTGCTAAGCAGTTTCATGAGCCAGTCTCTGCGGTAGGCACTGGAATATAATAATGAGCAAAAGGGCCCGTGCTGTCATGGGGAGGGCCAAACAGCTGGAAGGCATTGGGCCTCAGAGCTGGGCACTGCCAGTCTTCTTCATGTCCCCGCTCTGTGCCTCCCAGCAAGCCCTGCCCTACTCTGGATGGAGATAACAAACCAAAGTTGGAGAGCTGGGCTACAAGGGGAGAGTTCGCAACCAAAAAGAGAAAGAATTAAAAGCAGCACCAATAGGGGAGGGTAATTATCCTTCAACTACTGGAGAAATAAAATTACGGCCGTGCTCTCTGAGCCACCAGGATATTGTGCCTTTTGCCAATTAAGAAGCAGATATGTCCTGCTAGGGCAATTAGATGGTGGACTAGACAGAGGGGTAGGGGTTGGGGGGACGGGGACGGAGACGGACAGGACTTGCTTCTCCTCCATGGTTACCTTGGCCGGGGCAATTCCCTGGGGAGCCCAGCACTGGGCCTTGGGTAAGAGGGACCCTGGGGCTGGGAAACCACCCTCCCCCTGCTCACAACCGGTACCTTTTTTCCTCTCCTTCCCATTCTGCTTGCCCCAACACCCTCATCCCTCCTCTTCATTCTGGGCTATGGCTCAGTCAGCACGGAGAGAATTTTCACCAGGGACCATGACCGTGGAGTTGCAGGGCTTGGGGAGAGGGGGGACCTGGTAGAGAAGGGTCACCATGACCTGGAATCCTTCCTTTTTCTTCATCCTCATGATAATGCCCTGCTTTATGATTAATGAAGAAAGGTAGAGAAATGAACTACCCGCCTGCCTCCCTTTAAAAATAAGATCTCATTAATAAAGTATGTTCATTACAGAAAACACTCCAGAGGCAAGAACAAGACAAGAAGACATCCCTCTCCCTCCCCTTTCTGAGCAGAGGCTGCGGAGGCTTCAGACGTCGGGGAGGAGGGCTCGGAGGGGACAGACTGGGCGGTGGGAGCTGGTAGCAGCTCTGGCCCCCCAGGAGCGCACGGGCTGACTGCGCATGCGCCGGGATTCACCCGCGGGAGAGGTCGGGTGCCGGCGTGGACCGGCTCGCCCCATCTGGAAGACTAGTGATTTTGTTGTTGTCTCACTGAGTCCAACAACAAGTCCCAGTCTGCCGCATGGTGCCGGCCACCGCAGCGGGGTGTGGGCAGGGTGGCGCACCCCTTTCTGGCTCTCCTTCCCAATGTTCTTTTTGTGCTTTCTCTGTGTCCTGGAAAACACCTCTGGGAGCCAAGCTGCACACCCCGCAGGCAGCACACCTCAAGCAGACTCTTCCAGAAACAAGGGCAGATTACAGCGTGAGCTGAGATGCGTGGGGGGACGGGTGCGGGTATGGGATGGCTGTCCTCCGGAGCGCTGGGCTGCTAACACACCACTGAAGGACCCCAAGAGACAATCCTCATCACTCACGAGCTCACCCAACCACGGTTGGGTTGTGTTGGCTGGAGAGAACTCGGGGCGGACGTTCCCCCCCACCCCCGACCCCGCGCACGGGGACCGTTTCCGCAGCCTGCCCCAGGGCCGAGAGCGGACTCCTGCGGGTGCAACAGCTTAGCCCCAGAATCTGCCTCAGTGCTGCAGGGTCCAGAGGCATTAGCAAGGGGAAAACCGGGGTAGGGTAGTTCTGCTTGGAGCGCTGCCCGACGCCCCGCCCGCCGCGCCCGCCCCGCGGTGACCGCAGCAGTCATCACACAAACAGTTTCCCAGTCCCTCTGCCTGGCTGTGCGTGTGGGGCAGCTTGCCCTAAGGCGGTCGCCAAGTCCCTTGTGATGAGACCTTAAGCGGGGACACATTCTTAAAGCGACAATCCCAAATGCCCTCTCGGGACCTTTCCAAGTATATTCCCATCCTTCCTCACCCACACGGCAGGCACAAGGCACCCTGGGACGCTCCAGCCAAGGAAGGGAAAGGTTTGGTCAGCAGCCTCGGGAGGCAAAGAGGCTGGAAAAATCCTAACACTAAAGCACCTTACCACATTCAGTTGGGTTGGGATTTGGACTCCGGACTCCTTTGGGGAATGCTAAAAATGCAACCATTAGTTGAGCTCACCCTGCTTCTACCGCTTGCCAGCTGTGCGACTTTGGCAAAGAACTTAACCTCTCTAAAGGAATCAGCCCCTCACTCCCACCAGAAGCTGCTGCTGTCACTGCTTCAGCCACTCTGTCAGCGCCTCCAAACCTGCTCACTTCTCCCCCATTTCCTGCCTCTTAAATTTCTCTTTATTCCTGACCCTGCCTGAAGCCAGTGGGCAACCGGTCCTATTAGAAATCTCATTCACACTTGAGAAGGCTGCAAATTGATATCACTCAGTGGGGGTCTGCCCTTCCTTGGGGCCGGGCTGGGGAAGGAGAGGGGAAGGAAGTCAAATCTCTCCCTGACAGCCCTCAGCCTCCAGGCCTGGTGTGAAGACAGAAGGGGGAGAGACCCTGCCTCAGGGAAACAAACATTTGGGGAGCAAAGTGGGGGTGCGCTGCTGAGTTGAGAGATGGATGGGAGAGCCCTTGCTGGTATGTAGCAGAATGTAGACAGGGGGAGCTAGGAGGCACTCCCTGGGGAGGGGGGTGGGAACGGAATCTGGGCTTTGAAGTCAGACACCCCAGTTCTAATCCTGGCTCCACCATTCACTGGCTGTGTGACTTGGAGCCAGCCACTTCACATCTCTGAGCCTCAGAGCCTCAGAGCCTCACTTATGAAATGGACTTTATCACAACTACCATGCTAGGTTGTTAATGATAATTAAGCGAGAGAAGTATGGTCCTACAGAACGGCATATGTAAATACTCAGTAGTAGTCTCTTTGTCTCCTCTTTCATGGTTTTTCTCTTCCCCGACCTGGGCAGCCACAGGTCCCCTTTCCTGAAGTAGGAACACGTGAGAACTACCATCTCCCTCATATGGTCTCCCCAGTGAGGAGGTAGTTTTATCCCATGCAGATGTTTATCTTTCCCTTCCCCAGATCAGTATCTTGTCCATTTCAGGAGGCTCCATATATATTGAAAAAATGAATATAGCCAAAGATTCCCCCCTCCCTCCCCACCACCACCCTGTTTTGTTTTGTTTGTTTTGTTTTAAGTAGAAACCAAGGATCAGAGAAGGTGTGTGACTTACCTCTAGGTCGTTCAGCAAAACAGACAGCTCACTACTTCTTCATGTAACTTCCAAGGTGTCTCAGAACATAAAAGGGTTGGTGATCCAAGGATCAGGACATCTTGGGTCCCCTTTCCTTAACTGCACGGACCCCCCCCCCCCCATTTGGGCGACCAGCAGCCAGCCAGGTTTCCAGCGAGCACATCTGGTTCCCCTGATGAGCAGGGACGCAGCGCCCTCTGCCGGGTTCTATAGGTAGCTGCGCTTTAGCGGAGATTCTCGGTCTTGGCCACACACTGGAATCCCTGGATGAGCCTTACAAAAATCTGCAAGGGCGCCTGTGTGGCTCAGTGGGTTAAAGCCTTTCTTCCTTCGGCTTGGGTCATGATCCCACTCCCTGGGATCGAGCCCCGCATCGGGCTCTCTGCTTGGCGGAGAGCCTGCTTCCCCCACTCTCTCTGTTTGCTTCTCTGCCTACTTGTGATCTCTCTCAAATTTAAAACAAAAAATTTGCATGTTCAGTTCTCTCTCTAGAACAGTTACATTAGAACTTTGGGGGTGAGACCAAGCATCGGTATTTCTTAAAGCTCTGCAGGAGATTCCAATGTTCAGCCGAGAGTGAGGACCACAAATGTAAGGGTTAACTTTTCTATAAGATTTTATTTATTTATTTGAAAGACAGAGAGAGAGAGAGAGAGAGAGCAGGCACAAGGAGAAGGAGAAGGAGAAGCAGTCTCCCTGCTGAGCAGAGAGCCCAATCCCAGAACCCTGGGATCATGACCTGAGCTGAAGGCAGATGCTTAACCTACTGAGCTACCCTGGCACCCCAAGGGTTAATTTTATACGTGAAGAAATTTCCTAGTCTAGAATGGAACCAGCAACTGCGGAGGATACAATTCCCCTGAATCATCCACCCGCTCCCCCAACGCCTTTTTCATTAAAAAAAAAAAAAAATCCATCACGTGAGTCTTAACCCGTGTTTAAGAATCCCATAAGTTCTCAGAAGTTGAGGGAAGGTATGAAGGTACCCTGAATGTCTTGGTGACAGGCTGTGTTTGGGTAAGTCCAACGTCACTGTTGGATCAAGAGTGCTATACAGAGGGAATCTGCTTGAATAAAACGAGCAAATTATTTTCATTTGGTTCCCAGAGTTTCGTCAGGTTCATATGCTCCGAACAAGGACTCTGAAACTTGAACATGAACACAAAAGTAGTTGGTCAGCTCATTAAAACGGGTTGCTGGGCCCCAACCCCCTGGATTTCTGTCTCAGTAGGTCTAACCAATCCCCAGCACCACACTTAGAGAACCACTGGTCTGAAAAATGACCAGACTGACACCCCCCTTTCAAGTCTGCACCTGGCCCAGCAGCATGACAATCCTACAGCATCCTGAATAGTCCTCAAAACAGGTACGCAGGCAGGCAGAATGATGCTTTGACCGTGGCAATGATGATTTATGAACGTAACGCCGATCAAGTCCTATGTCTCAAATGCTTCAGGATTGGGAAGGAGGAGGGGGAAGGGGTGCGGTCCATAGTGACAGGACTGGGATTCTGGGCTTTCTCCCACCAAGCCCAGCTCAAAGGAGTTCTGCTATATAGAAGCCGCAGCCTCTGGGGCTTTTTACTTTTCTGATATTTTCACTCCAAGAATGGGAGGGTGAGGTCCCTAAAGGTGGGTCTGGGGATATTGCCACCCACAGTCAAGATGCCAGCATTAGGCCATCTGTGTTGTCTATCTGGGGACTTTCAACTTCTTTGCTCGATAATATATATATATATTTTTTTGCTTGATTAATAAATATAAAATATAAATATATATTCACATATTATTACATTGTTTATAATAGAACATATTTTATATTATATTTTATAACATAATTTTATATTATATTTTATAAGAATATACCTTTATAATTATAAATATTATATATTTACTTATATATACTATATATGTGTGTGTACATATATATATATATATAAATTTTATTTTTTTTAAGTGATCTCTACACCTAGCATGGGGCTTGAACTCACAACCCCAAGATCAAGAGTTGTGTTCCACTGACTGAGTCAGCCAGGTTCCCCTGCTTGATAATATATATATTTTAATATTTATTTATTTTTGAGAGAGAGAGTGCTCAAGTGGGAGCAAGGGAGACGGAAAGAGAGAATCTTTTTTTAAAAAAAGATTTTATTTATTTATTTGACACAGAGAGAGAGATCACAAGTAGGAAGAGAGGCAGGCAGAGAGAGGGGAGGAAGCAGGCTCCCTGTTGAGCAGAGAGCCCAATGCGGGGCTAGCTGAAGGCAGAGGCTTAACTCCCTGAGCCACCCAGGTGCCCCAGAAAGAGAGAATCTTAAGCAGACTCCAGGCCTAGCATGGCTCATCTCACAACCCTGAGATCATGACCAGAGTCAAAACTGAGAGTTGATTCTCAACCGACTGAGCCATCCAGGTGCCCCCCTACTTGATAATATTTTTAACCATCATTGTGTGTAGTTATAAAGGATGTATTGTAAATATTGATATCTTGTTTTTTAAAAGTGTGCTTAAATGAATGCAGTGAAGTCTAAATATCATAGCAATTTGATAATGAAAAACTCTTACTGACAATGTTGAATTTTACCTGAGCCCTGTGCTCCTGGAAAAAAGCAATGGTTAAGAAATTCTTGAATTCTCTCATGTTCCGGAAAGGACTTACTTCAAAGAAACCCCCTGTCTCATTTGACTGAGGTAAGACTCATGGCTTCCCCTTATTTACCTTGAATGAGGCAAGGCAGACACTCCAAATGTCCATTCCTTGACTCCTCAGTGGTTAGCCGAACTGCGTGGCACACTGGTCAATCAGAACAAAATGCTTGTTAACCAGACTTTAGCTAAGCTTCTCTTCCTTCTCTAGGGTCTTCAACTATGGCCCATCCTCAGTCAGAGCCAGTTTGCAATTCCTCCTTAATGACCCCTCCAGAGAACAGGCCTCAGGGGAAAACAATTTCGCAGCTGCTCTAAAACCTACCATCCGGATCTTGGATTAGACCACTCCTGTCCATCCCTCCTCCCCATCCCCACTCTTTCTAGCCTTGTCTACTCCTCCCCATAAAAGAAAGCCATTTTGGGGGTGCCTGAGTGGCTCAGTGGGTTAAAGCCTCTGCCTTTGGCTCGGGTCATGATCCCTGGGTCCTGGAATCGAGCCCCACATCGGGCTCTCTCCTCCTCCAGGAGCCTGCTTCCTCCCTCTCTCTCTGCCTGCCTCTCTGCCTACTGGTGATCTCCGTCTGTCAAACAAATAAATAAATAATCTTTAAAAACAAAAAAAGCCATTTTCGCCTCAGTGGCAGGTGTGTGGGGGGGCTTCTGATCAGAACCCTCCCCCAGGACTATAGTTCTCCCCTGCCCCCACCCTGCCCCCCAAAATCCTTTCAAATAACGTCTCTCCTTACTAAATCCAGATCTGTTTTTCCTTTACCTTAGATGCAACATTCTTTTTCCTTCTTGAACTTCTATTTCCATTCAGCTGCTATGGAGTTAATCCCAGCATAATACATTTTCATGCTGGGCAGTATTTTCTGGAGCCGCCAATCATACCTTTCTGTCACAAAATTGTGTACATAAATTTTGATCTCGTTAACTCTAAAAAAGTGTTCTGTGATCCATCAAGTTCTAGGTGTTCATTTTTCTCTCCTAAATGAGATATTGTTGTGTTTTCAGTATAAGTGATCAAATAACAAATAGGTAGCATTTCATTTCATTTAAACATAAAAAGTCAGTTTTCATTAGAAGCACCAAGGAAAATATGTCTCTTAAGGAGGTAGGTTGAGTCAGTTATTTTTCCAATGAGTTTGTAGGTCCAGGGATGAATTTTAATTTTTCCAGGAACGAGACAGAGTTTGGGCCTTTTGTAAACCCTGATAAACACAAAAGTTTCCACATGAAAAACAGATAGAAGTGGAAGGAGGTTGTTTATTCTGTCAGTGTTTCTCAGTTCTTTTAATTCCTGATAATTATCCATTCTCAAAAAATATATATTTTAAATGACCTATTGGCTGACAACATGATTAAATCCTCCTTAGATCACAAGGAAAGTATATCAGAAATCATCTGACTTAGGAATGGGTTTCTTGCCCACTCATCAGTAATAACTCATATTTAGAACTGCCTTCTTGGGGTGCCTGGGTGGCTCAGTGGGTTAAGCCTCTGCCTTTGGCTCGGGTCATGATCCCAGGGTCCTGGGATGGAGCGCAGCTCTATGCTCAGCAGGGGGCCTGCTCTCTCCTCCCCACCACCCCCACCTGCCTCTCTGCCTATTTGTGATCTCCCTCTCTGTCAAATAAAATAAAATCTTTAGAGCTGCCTTCTTGTTTTTCCTCCTTGGACACTATAATTTCTTTTTTTTTAAGTTTAAAAAAAATTTATTTGACAGAGGGATCACAAGTAGGCAGAGAGAGGGGGAAGCAGGCTCCCTGCTGAGCAGAGAGCCCAATTCGGGGCTCAGTCCCAGGACTCAGATCATGACCTAAGCTGAAGGCAGAAGCTTAACCCGCTGAGCTACCCAGGCATCCCATGGACGCTATTATTTCTCCAGGTAAAGCAGCAGGGGCAAGATTCAACATGAGTGTGTGCATGAGACTTTCCTTTGTAAAGCTGGAAACTTGTTATAAAAGGGGAGAAGGCTGAACCTCAAGGACTCCAGGCTTGTGCTCAGGTCCAGCCTCATGGGAGTAGAGGATCTGGATACTGAGTCCCCGAAAACCCTCCTTGCCCCCAGAGTTACAGCTCTCACAAAATGTCCATGTCTGGAGACCTTATGTCCTCTTCCCTACCGCTCTCTGTCCTATCGCTGTTGCCTTCTAAGGAGTTCTGGAATCTGTACCATCCTCTCCACCACGCTGACCACCAGGATCTTATCTTGCCTGAATGTCCACCATCACCCCCATCCCTCTTTCTCCAGACCTAACCCATTCCTCCCTGCTCTGCGGCCAGAGGGAGTTTCCCCAAATGCAAATGAACCAGCTGGGATTAAACTCCTCCTAGCTCCCCAAAGCCATCAGAAGTCTGAGTAGAAGGACTCCATCTCTCTAGTGGCCTGTCTTTTGTCCTGCTTCCCTCAAGTCTATATTCCAGTCAGAAGTAGCAGGTTCCTGGATGCAGGTACCCCTGGCCTTCTGGGTACCTTTCCTATGCCCTCTACTTGCAAGAGGGAGCTAGGAGGACTCAGACCGCTTTGGTAAGGGTCTTTGTTTGGATCTTAGCTGTTTCCTCTTAATTTCTTTTAGTGTCAATTTCCTTAACTGTAAGACAGAAATAATAGTATGTATTTCACGGGGTTCTTGTGCAGATTACATACATATGTCGCCTTTTGCACACAGTGATGCTCACATAATAAATGTGAACTATTTATTATTGTTATGATGCACGTCGCAGTGGGTTATCTGTTACCCAGCCAGACCTTGAGCAACTGAAGACTGAAGGACTGTGTTTATTCTGCATATCCCGGGGCTGAGCCCACAGTAGGATCTTCATACTTAGGAAGAAAGTATTGCAAAGGGATAAATGAGAGACTAGCGCCGAAGCAGCAAACCTGACTTTAAAATCTTTCTTTAGTGACCCTCGTGCACATTATTTCTCTGAATCCCCATGACAGAGAGGAGGTAGGCACTATTTATTAATCCCCATTCTGCAAATGTGGGTGTGTCTTCTGTAAGCCATTCCGCGTTTAGCGGCACGCAACTCGTAGGAGGCCACATCCCGACCCAGGGAGAGGGGTGGATTGGGGTTGGAGGGACACACAGGGGAACAGGACACGGGAGACACGGTCCCCGGGGGTTGCTTAAAATTTCTCTCGGGTCGGCTCGGCTCCCGGCACAAACCACACCCCTTTAGGAGTCCCCGCCCCTCTGCTGCCCTGCACCTATCCGCCGCGAGCCAGGCTCCCAGCCAATCAGAAAAAGCGTTAGGCGGGCGCTGCGGCTCGGCGAGCCAATGGGCAGGCAGCCGGAGCGGGGCTTGCCCGGGCATGTGGGAGCTGCGGGCTGCTTGGACACCACGTGCGGGCGGGAGGACACGCGCGGCGCTTCAGGTGATCTGGGGGACCCTGCTGGGGTCGGCGGGCTCGGGAGGGCTGGCGCGGCGTCTCCCTGGCCCCGGGGTCCGCGCGCGGTGTCCTCCTCCGGCCCGCGGTGAGGGGGCCCCGGGGCCAGGCCGAGCGGCTCTCGGGGCCCGCGGGTGTGCAGGCCCGGCCCCGGGTGCCGCCTGTGCCGCGTCCCCGCCCTGCTCGGAGTTCTGAGGCCTGCGGGGGCGGCGCTGGGCGCTGGGGCTCCGCCTGGCAGGCTCGGCCCCGCCGCCGCGGCCAGCGAGTGACCACCGCCCGAGTCCCTACAGGGCTGAGGCCCGGCCTCCCCCGCGGCGCTCCTTGGGGAACGCGGGTGGCGGAGGGAGATCGTGCGGGGCTGCTGGGCTCTCCTTGCCTTGCCCGGAACTTCGAGTACCTCGGGGGGGATCTCAGCGAGCCCGGCTTTCTCAAATTCGGGCGCCAGTTAGTACCACGGCTCGGGGGGTGGGGTCGTGCGCTCTGAAAAATGCAGCTTCTCAGCTCCCGTTCCCCAAAATGGCAGTTAGGACGGCGTGGAGGGGGGGGTAGGCCTGAGGGTCGGCGTTTTAAGCAGACGTTTTCACTGCTTTGGGGGGACCCCCAAACCTCGTTTCACCCTTGGTTTTAATAAACCCTCGTTTTGTGGTCAGGGGATGGTGACTTGGTCCAGGCCATGTAGCTTTTAGGGCCCCGGCCCCAAGAAGGGGGCCTTCAACCGCCTGCTGCCTCCCCGATCCCGCGGGTAGCCCTGCCACCGCCGGCGACTGTGACTTCGTGGGTCCTTTGGAGCCTTTGCTCTGGGGACTCTGCCGCTGGGGTCCTTGCCTTACGCCACAAACCCCCACAGGGAGGCCCAGTGGCTCCTGATCCCTAGGGAGCTGGTTCGGGGCTGGAGGGAGATTTGAGTGTGTCCTTATCGAAACTGTTGTGTTATTTGAGCCAAACTTCTCTCCGACCTCGCTGAGCTCCCTCCTGGGGCTCAGGATGGGCCAGGCGTGTCCTAGATGATTAATGGTCGGTTCTGACGTGTCAGCAGGGTCAGGGCCTGTAGAAGAGGACCTGCTTTCATGTCTCGAAACCCGAGGCCACTTTTTCTCAGGCAGCTTCACTTCTGGCTTTGAAATCTTGCCAGCAGGGTCAGGGAGGCCACCGACCCTGCTCCTGGGCTCAGCTCCTGACCTGCAGGGCCCGGAGCCCTGGCACAGAAGGGAAGGGGCCGTGTTCTCCCCATTGCTGGGCTGAGGCAAACTG
The DNA here is from genome assembly GCF_010015895.1 of Lontra canadensis. NCBI lineage: Eukaryota > Metazoa > Chordata > Mammalia > Carnivora > Mustelidae > Lontra > Lontra canadensis. Next base: position 1,468,448 of record NW_022631088.1, read on the forward strand.
AGGTTCTGTATGCGTCAGCTCTAGGATGTGACCTGCCCAGAGGAGGATGTTGATTATGTTACGCGCACTATTAAAAGGGAGAAGGCCTCTTGGGGAGTGGATGAGCGAGCCCGAGGGAGGATGAGTCAGGACGGGTCACCAAGCCTGGCATCACCCAGTAGCTCCTCCCCTCGCCTCTTCATCTCTGCCCCTGCTGGGCAGAGTCCTCTCCGGCGCTCTTCCTGTGAGGCAGTAGGGATCCTGTTCCCCATCAGTCCCTGGATTGTGCCCAGACTCTCGCCACCTTCCAGAAGCAGTGGTCTCTCGCCGTTCCCTCCAGCCTGTCTCCTCACCCACGAACGACATCCTTCTCCAGTGTTCCACCGGCCTCCTTGCCCTTTCACAGTGCGGACGCTTTGCCTCCTGGGCTTGGTGTCTGCATGTTCTCTGATGGCCCTTCCCTTCCTGCGCTCCTGGCAGGTCTTCCCGACACCCTTCAACAGGTCCCTCCGCCGCCACCTTTCACTAACCCGGCATTTCTGTCTGTCCGCTACTGGGACCGCTGAGTCTGTCCTGAGGTCACTGCTCCCATCTTGATCACCCTCTCATGGGAGTCTGATGGCCTCCTTTCCGCGTGCAGAGTTCCCTCAATTCCCCGTCACCTCCAGCTCTGCTGTCCCCACAGTCCGGCAGGTAGCAGCCCCGGCTTCCGCTCCCTTCACACACCTCTGAAGAGGACCTGCTTGTTGCCAGTCTGGGCTGGCTGTTGGGGGAGGGACAAAGACACAAGACACATTCAGAGCGCTGTGAGGTAGCTGCTCTGTAACTGTCATCTTCAAGCGCAGTAAGTTCCTCTGTGGTTGTGCCGTCAGGCCTGGAGGGGTGAATTTTCTTTGCTCCCCATCTAGATTGTCACTGTCTGGGGTCAGGAAGTCAGTGACTCCCGTCGGTGTGCTCTGGGACTCCCTCACGTGATCAGCAGAGACCAGTCTGGGGATCCCCGCTCAAGGGCTTAGGGGAGGACCACCAAGGTGTGTGGTGGCCTTCCCAGAGTGGGGACAGGAGGTTAAGTGGTAAAAAGGGGAGAGGGACGGTTCTCTGGCCGGGACCCACCTCGTGCTTTGCACTCCAGCGGCATCAAGCTTCCGGCGGGCCCCTCTCCCTCAGCCCTGGGTTCCTTCTCTTTCCAGCCTTTGCCCCTCATGTGGCCACCAGTTCCTCTCCCTGTCAGCTGGAGGATTACTGTTTCTTCTTCACGCTGATTTAATCTCCTCCAGCCAGCCTCCCAGAATCCTCCTCCAGCCTGTCCTGCTCCCCTTTTACTTCTGACCCAGCCCTGCTTTGTTTCTGTCTCTGCGGAGGCTAAGCTGCTCGGTGTCCAGGATCCGCCCTTGTCGCTCCGTGCTCAGCACCTGGTGGGATAAAGGCTTGTCCCCGCAGGGCTTGCCAGAGGGTGTAGACAGGAGTGGAGGTGTGTGAGGGGGCAGGCCTGTGGTTTGGGAGGGGCAGCGAGTTCCGGGCCCAGGCAGCTTTGGCCTGGGAAGAGCTGGTTACTGATCTGAGGAGAGTCTTAGCCTCTCTGGGGGAGAGGGGGTGAGTAGTTATTGAGCCCCTGCTGTATGTAATGTCTGCAGAGCGCGCGTGTGTTGTGTGGTCTCGTCTTCCACCGGAAAGGCTGTAGTAGGGCCGTTTCTCATGTGAGGAAGTAGAAGTGTAGCAGGCCAGGTAACTTCCAAAGAGCCAAGGGAACGCCTGCTCTGCCCACTGGGAAGTCCTGGTTTCCTGGGCTGCTGCACACGCAGCAGCTGACTCAGCAAGGGAGTGAAGCTTTCCAAGCGCTGCGCCTCGCTCTTGGGCAGCCGCTGGCCTTGTTGCGTGGGATTCGCAAACCCACCCAGATTCCGGACATTGCCAGTGTTCAGTGATGGAGGGAGCTGCACACGCTCCCTTCTCAGTTTCTCCTTTCTGGCAGCTGGGCCGGTTTCCCAGCGCCCCTCTGCCTGCAGTCTCTGGTGACTTAGCCACATGCCCAGCTGCTGAAAACTCTAGATGCGGTTGTGATGAGTGAAGTAGAAAGTCCCTTAGTCAATTACCTTATTTTGGTCAACTCATACCAAAAACACACAACTATTGTGAGCCCCTTGTGAATTTTTTTCTCCAGTTTCTGAGGGTCTGTCCTTTCACAAAGGATTCTTTTTTAAAAAACTGGGATTGTGTTGCCCGGCCGGAGGGTCTGACTCCTGATCTCCGGATCACGAGTTTGAGCCCCAAGCTGGGTCTCGAAATTACTTAAATTTTAAAAACTTAAAAATGGAATTTTGTATGTGTGTCTGTATATATTTGTATGTGTGTATATGTACACACACACACTCTCTGGTTCTGTAGCCTTTATTTTCCCATATCTGTGCCTCTCTAAAACATGTTGATTCTCCTGCACCTGGAGGTGAGCTGTGGCCTGGAGGCTGAGACTGTGGATTCTGGGTTCATGTCAGCTCTTGTGTCTTCCTACCTGAGCAGGTTACTTAACCTCTGTGCTCACCTGGGAGATGAGGATAATCATACTTGTTCAGGTTTTTGGGACTATTTAGTGATTCCATGTAAACAGACTTGCCCCTGGGGGCTTGACTGAGTGCGGTGATGATTCCGCAGGATCCTGGACTCCATGTGCGAGCCCAAGACAAAGCGTAGGGCTCTAGGGCGGCGTGGCAGTGAGCGCTGTGGGGCCAGCCGGGCACACCTCTCCCCAGTACGCCCTCTCACCCCGCCTCTCTGCCTTGTGTGTTCTCTCTGCAGAGCGCCGCCCTGCTGGCAATCACCCCCCAGACCGCACTTGCCCCCGAGCGCTGAGCCCACTGGGATGGTACCCCGGGAAGGCCCTGAGTCTGTGCAGTGCCCGTGCCCTTCCCTGGCTAGCCTGCAGGCCAAGGATGCGCTTCGGAGGAAGCACAAGAGGAAGAGCCGACAGCACCAGCGATTCATGGCCCGGAAGGCGCTGCTGCAGGAGCAGGGGCTGCTGTGCATGTCCCCAGAGCCGCCGTCCTCCCCACCGCCCACACCGTCGGGGGCACTGCCGGGCACTGAAGGCACCAGCGGCGGGACACATCGTCCAAGGAATGAATCGGGAGGTGCTTCATGGAGCAGGAAGCCCACCCCCAGGGAATCCGGGGGTCCCTGGCCCAGCAAGTGCGTGGCTATCGACTGCGAGATGGTGGGCACGGGACCCCGAGGGCGGGTGAGCGAGCTGGCCCGCTGCTCTGTGGTGAGTTACCACGGCGATGTCCTCTATGACAAGTACGTCCGGCCGGAGATGCCCATCGTGGACTACCGTACCCGCTGGAGTGGCATCACTCAGCAGCACATGCGCAAGGCCATCCCCTTCCAGGTGGCCCAGAAAGAGGTGAGTGCAGAGGCGGGGGCTTCTGCGGGTGGGTGACGGCCAGGGAAGGGCAGCCCTGGGTGCAGTTTTCTTCACTCACTAAAATGTTTCTCAAAGGCAGAATCATGCATAGGGAAAGGTGAAATTTTGCATTATTCTCAAATGGTGTCCTCATAGATCAGTTGTGCTGGAGCACATATTTTCCAAATAAGCATTACCACAGAGCTGCTTAATGTTTCTGGGTTATTCTTGGGATTCGGTGAATTTGGGAAATACTGGTACACACGGTCTTGTGTCCTCCTTTTTCACATGAGACATGGCCTAAGCGTGTCTTTCCCAACGTTTGGAGATGATGTACAAGCGTGTCGCTTGGGAATAGCAGCAACAGGGCAGGAGGCCTACGGCCAACCCTTCAGCTCCTCGGTGCCTCCCTTGGCCTGGTTGGTGGGGCTCTGGGAACGGAACTGTGTCCTGTCAGCTCCAACCCACCCCATACAGAGTGTGCTTGATCCCTTCCCACCACGTGCTTGTTAGGGGGGTGTGACTGGAGTGTGGTGGCGTGTCCCCACCTCGGAAGTCTAAATGGCACCTTCTTCCTCTGCTCTGCAAGCTGGGTTTAGTGATAAGCCGCACACGGCCAGCAGAAGCACGCCACAGGAGCCCACGGCGGGTGATCGGGAGAGCCAGGCTCGCTGCTGAGGGCTGGAGGGCGTTGCAGGCCTGGGGCCCTGGACGTGGCCTCCCTGGGGCCCAAGGAGGCTGCAGGCAGGGAAGAGAGACACTCACAGTGCAGCTGCTGAGCACTGCGCCAGAGAGCGAAGGTTTCCAGGCTGAAGTGGAGTCCTGCGTGGCTGAGGGGCAGAGGGATAGAATCCTGGGGAGAGGGCCCAGGTCTGCTGCTGCTTTCGGCTAATCCCCAGGGCCCGTCTCAGTTCCACAGACGTCAGCCAGCGGGTCTCTGTCTGTCACCTCCTGTGTGCTAAGCTTTCACTGAGCGTCACTAGTCCAGGCAGACACGGTCGCTGGCGTTTACGCTGAGCTGACTCGGAGGGCTGGCGGGGAGACCGTGCCAGCGCTGCAGTCCGCTCCACCGCGGGAGAGGGCCACAGGGTCCTCTTGTCGCCGGGGCAGTGCTGGGGGAGGCCTCCTGGTGTGGGAGCCGAGCCGGGTCACGAGAGAGTTGGGTGGGGAGGTCTCCCGGGCTGAGAGAGGAGGGCTGGTGCCAGTAGGACACAGTCTCTTGTGTTGACTCGCTAGGAGACCCACTCTGTGCGTGACTTCTCGTGTGCCCACAGCCACCCCGTGGAGAGCGCTCTTCTGCTGGCTAGAGAGCTGACTTGGGTCAGGGGGTGTAGCAAGTCCGAGGGCCGGGGCTTCGGACTCAAGGCAGCGTGGCTGAGCATGGGGCTTGGGTCCCCGCTTCGCAGGGATCCACACCCCTGTGGTCAGGGCGGCAGCACGTGTCCTGGGCCTCCTAGACAGCGGGGCCTTCCCGCCTCCTCTGTCTGCTCACAGATCCTCAAGCTCCTGAAGGGCAAGGTGGTGGTGGGGCATGCGCTCCACAATGACTTCCAGGCCCTCAAGTACGTGCACCCTCGGAGCCAGACCCGCGACACCACTTACGTGCCCAGCCTCCTGCAGCAGCCCGGCCTCCACACCCGCACCCGGGTCTCTCTGAAGGACCTGGCCCTGCAGCTGCTACACAAGAAGATCCAGGTGCGGGGGGCGGGCGCGAGGAGGGGCCCCGGGCTGGACAGTGGCTGAGCCTCCACGCTGCTAGTCCTTCTCCCTCTCCACTGCGCAGGGGTCCTGGTAACTGTCCCACACGTACAGGCCACCCTGGGTGTCTTCTCCACTGACCCTCGTCCCCACTGGATTGTGACAACCGGCCACAGGCTTTTGGGCTGGGCTTTTCAGACCTGTCCCCCACGCAGTTCCTGGCTCTGTCCCTGCATGCCACATAGAGCCCACCTGTGGCAGCCCGAGAGCCGGGGCCTGCCTTGGGGGCAGCCAGTAACACTCGATTTCCTGAGTAGCTCCCAGGCTCCCCCTGTCCCGAGCCTCACATACTCATTCCGAGAGGATGTGTTTGTGGCCAGCAGCAGAGCCGGGACCGTGGGCGGTGACAAGGGCTGTCGCCCGCAGGTCGGCCAGCACGGGCACTCGTCGGTGGAAGACGCCACAACGGCCATGGAGCTGTACCGGCTGGTGGAGGTGCAGTGGGAGCGGCGGCAGGCCTGCAGCCTCCCGCCCCACCCCGAGGACCGGGACCCGGACAGCAGCGCGGACGTGGAGCAGTACATGGAGGACCAGTACTGGCCCGAGGACCTGGCCCAGGGCACCCGTGGAGGAGCAGGGGAGCCACAGGACAGAAGGGAGTGAGGCAGGAGAGGCTCCCAGGTGGCCTCTGGGTGGAGCGTGGGGCGTGCGGGGGGCCAGGAGAGCCCTGGGCACGTCGTCCCTGGTAGGGAGGGTGCGGCTAGCCTGTTGCGGGGGGCCAGGGAGCTGGGACCATCTGTCCTCTCGGCTCCCTCCATCCAAGGCTGTTGTGGGCACTTAACCCCACCCCTGTGGCCTGCTAATGGCACTTAATAGACACTGTGAAAATGTCAGGTGCGCAGGGACCCAGCTGGGGGAGGACGCGTGCCGATAGACCATCCCAGCTGTCCCCCCACCCCCACGCGTGGATAGCACCCTCGTGCTGTGCTGTCTCGGGGTGATGTCTTCTCCCTGGGGTGGTGAGCTCAGTGACTTGGGGTACAGCTCTCCTCTCTTACCGCCCTCTGCCTCTTCCTCCATAGGCATCGTCAGATTCAGAATGAATTTGCCCTGAGCCTGTAGAATTAAGGCCACTCTATGGGACGTTCCTTTCCTTTCTCTCCGAACTAGAACTTGGGCTGGCGCCACAGTAGGACCTCGGTGCTGGGCTGTGACAGACCAGCAGGGCCCCTCCAGGCGCGTGGGGAGCCGGCACCAGGAGTCACCAGGCTCTGTTCCGAGGGTGGGGGGAAGCGGGGAAGCTTCGGGTGGAGACGCTGCTGTATTAATTTTGACCCGACTCAGGCAGGAGGCTCTCTTAAGCACAAGCCTGAGAAACAGCGCAGCAGTCTGAGTTCTGGGATCCGTGTGGGACCCCCTACCCAGTGTGTAGGGGGGCCGAGTGCGTGTCCATGGGGCGAGGGCCAGGCAGGGAAGCCGTCTCCGCACTCGGGCTGGTGTCCCCTCGGGCACTTGGATCCGCAGTCATTGTGGTCATTGGGTTGCCTGCAGCTTGCCAGAGCTGTCTCTGTCAGGATCTCATCTGCCACCCCTCTTGCCTTCTTTCCCAAAGGGCAGTTTGGGAGTATTGAGGTTAAGCAAGAGCTCAGGTCCACACTGACCTTTGAGCCCCATCTTTGCTTGCCACTTAATTTAAGCTTTGGGACCTTGAGCAATATGTGACCTCACCCTTGAGCCCATTTCCTCCTCTGTAAAATGGGGCTAATGCCGTAGCCTACCTCGTAGGGTTGTCCTGGGGGCCAAGTGCCCAGTGCTCAGTGTGGTGCCTGGCTCCCTTTCAGCCTCTTCTGGGGAACGCCTGAGCCTGCCCCTGGGATTGAGACGGCTGCTGACGCTTGGCTGCCCCAGCAGGGGCGGGCTGAGGATACCGCGTGCAGGTGCCGGGTCCTCACTGCTCCCTGCAGCTGGGTGACCGATGTACACTCAGCTTCCCCCGCTCTGCGTGCAGGAAATGACAGTGATTTTTATGTCAGTCTGATCCAAGCAGCAGGGCCAGGAACTGGGAGACACTACTGAAAACACTACTTCCAGGTTGCCTGTCCTCCACTCCCTCCCTGTCTGCGGGGCAGTGAGCCCGGCAGTGGCATTGACCTCTGCTGGCCTGGCTCCAGCGCTTTGTTCTGGAGTCCTTCAAAGTCTGTAGCTGGTGCCAAACTCCCAGCCCACCCGGGCTGCAGTTTCAATTCTTTGGGCTACAGACTGAAGGAAGATGAAACTGTTACCAGTGGGAAAATGTACTGGGTTTAAGGTCAGCTTTGTTGTAAAACCATTTGTTCTGGAATAAAATGAGATTAGAAAAGTAAGCGAAGTGGCCCTTTCTGAATTCTCAGGCTGGGGTGGGAGGGCGGTGCCGGGCACGGGGTCTTGCTGCGTGCCTTGGCCTTTGAAGTAGGGGGTGCTTTCCAGATGATGCTTTGGGATGTGACAATATTTTAGGGCTACGGAATTCATGTCATTTATTTTTTTAAATTTTACAATGTCTTATTGTAGAGCACAAAGTTTGTTTGTCCTGAAGCTGTGTTCTCACTTCTCAAGAAAATGTTTAGTTCTCATTGTGCTAAAATGCACATAAGATGCCAGCTACCATCTTAACCGTTTCTGAGTGGCGTTAAGTATATTTACAGTGTGCTGTCACTCTGCTGAGCTTTTTCATCGTGCGAAACTAAAACTGCTCATTAAACACGAACTCCCCACTCCCTCCAGCCCCTGGCCACCACCGTTCTCCTTTCTGTCTCTCTGGATTTGACTAGCTACCGCACACGAGTAGAACCATACTTACACATACAAACGCAAGCGCTTGGGATTTGCTTATTTCACTTCGTGGACAGCCCTCAGAGTTCATTCATGTTTAGTATGTGTCGGAATTTCCTTCCTTTTTAAGGCTGAACAGTCATGTGGACGCATAGACCACATTTTGCGGATCTCCGTGAACACTGGGGCTACTTCCCCCGCTTGGCGGTGAGCGATGTTGGTGTGAACGTGGGTGTACAGCGTCTTCGGGATTCTCCTTTTGGTTCCCACGGGTGTAGACCTGGAAGTGAGACTGCTGGGTCATACGTGGTGGTCCTGTGTTGTAAGTTTTGGAGGAAGCACCATACTGGATACTGGCTTCCATAGTGGCTACACCAGTTTGCGTTCCCACCAGCAGCCCATAAGCTTTCCAATTTCTCCACATCCTCACCCACGCTCATTACTTGGTTTGGTTTCTCGGTAGGGTATCCTAGTGGGTGTGGGGCGATACCTCGTTCTGGTTTTAATTTGCATTTCCCTAACGAGTATTTCGACCTCTTTTTGCGTGTTTATGATCTACATAGTTCATTTTTACTGTTTATATCTTTTTAAAAACGTATCCCAGTAGTGATTCTGCTTGACCCGCACGAAGATGCTGACTTTTGCTGAAACGCTTCCACCTGCCACCCAGGATTGAGAAATTCACACGTGCGCATTTTGGAGCACAGGCCCAGCTGAGACAAATGGACAGGAATTTAAAAGTCAGGGTGCCTTTAGGGAGCGGGGCGACCCACTGTTAGGAACCAGCCACCCGGCCTGTGCCCTGTACCTGGGGCCACACAGTGGCAGCCCCTGTACTTTGTACGGTCATAAGCGGGCCAACTGCAACAGGACGACAGGACATGTGTTTCATAAGGCTGAGAGGTTTGCCCTGAGTGACTCACTTTCCTGCTGTCGCCTGACCGGAGATTGCCAGGGTGGTGTGGTCTGGCCAAAGGGTGAACCAATGAAACCGAGGAAGCATCCCCTCTAGGAGCAGCCCCTCCTCAACCTCCCCTCCACCTGGCTGGGGTCAGGGCTTCCTCCCCTGGGCTTCATGGTGCCTGTGTCGAACCTCAGTGCCCACAATACCTGCGAAAAAAATTCCACAGGACCCAGTCAGGACTCCAGGTGCTGGGGGCCTTGCAGCAAACCACAAAGTGGGAGCAGGAACAGTAAATGAACAAGTAAAATCACGGTATTTTTGATGGCGCTGATTATTCCTGCAGAAGAAATGCAGCAGGGAGAGGAGGTCCAGTTTTAAATAGAGGCCAGAAAAGGCCTTGGTGGGAAGCCTAAGGGAGAGGGAGCAAACTGGGTAGATAACCTGGAGGCAGAGCTTTCCAGGTGGAGATGGAGGTTGGATAGCACAGGCCCACCCAGGCCCTGGGGACCAGACAAAGCCAGTGAGGTGGGAGGAAGTGAGAAGGAGTGGTGAAGGCATGGAGAGGGGCTGACCTTTGCAGTGGGACCAAAGATAGATACCTGATCCTGCCCTATAGCCAAGAATGGGAGGCCCTGGGGGCAGTGGAGGGGGGAGTGTGGGAGAAGAAACCATGTGAATACACAAAGGCCTCCAGTTTAGGTGTAAACAGTGATGCCAGATGAGATGGGGAAGGCTGGTGGAGAGGGGACAGGGTCCTGGAAACTGCAGGGGAGTTGAGGTTTGCTTTTTTTTGGACGACAGGAAACCACTGTAGGTTCTCGAGCAAAGTGCTGTCCCAAACAGTGCAAGAGATTAGATATGGGGAAACGAAATCTCTTCGGATTTAAAGGACAGTGTGGAGCAGGGTGTGAAGGGGGAGGTGGGAAGACCCGGGAGCTGATGGGCTGGTGGGGAGGGGCCACGGGGAAAGGCAGGGAGGGTGACCATGGAGCAGGCTCTGGACTGTGAGGCAAAGAACAGGAGTGGCGGGCATGTGTTCTCTCTGGGACGGGCGGAGGCCAAGCAGGGTGAGGGCGTGAGATGCGTGGGGTCCTAAGGGGACCGTAGAAGCAGAAACCACACCACTGAATCTCGAGGGGGTTACTTTTTCAATGCACTTTCGCAAAAAGTAACACATTCTGCTTCATCTCCCTAAATCAGGGCATAATCCTTCATGCATTTGAGAAACAAAAAGTCCCCTAACAGTCTGAAGTCAAGCAAAAATTGCTCATTCAGGATGGGAACCCAAAATAATCTCCTATCTCAAATTCAAACCCATGGAACGACAGCCATGAGCTATGCCCTACTGTTAAGGTGTATTTCAGGACTGGATTTCATGTTTGAGGTGAGGTCCGCTACAGTCAGATGTAACTTGGTGAAAACACCAGGGACCTGGGGAAATTCCTTTACAAGCCACAAACCTCGGTGACATTTGGGGGAAATCAGATCCTACGGCTCAAAGCTTACTCCTCGTGCGTCTGGGGCAGGAGGCAAGATTCTCGATGCCAGTCCATGGTGACGACTTCCTCACTGAAAGCTGGTTCTGTTTTTGTCTCAGCTGTAACTCATTCATCTATTCGATAAATACCGAGGGCTCTCTGTGTTGTCAGGCATGGTTGTAAGAGGCCAGGGTTCTAGCCTGGGAGGGAGTGTAACCCCTGGAAGTGTGGCCAGGCCGGTGGGGCTCTATCCAGGCTCTCTTTTCCTTGTCCTCAAACAGTGTCAGCCCAGCTAAAGGCAGAGCCCGTTGAGGGCATACAGATGGCAGGTTCTGAGACACCCCTGAGGCACTGGTGACTCTAGGGGCTCCCTCCCAGCTCGCCTTCCCTGGGTGGGGGGGAAGGTAGGCCAGCCCCACTCGCACCCAGACTTCTCATGCCCTCCCTGTTGATGGCTGCAATGTCCCAAGAGCCAGGTCCCCCTGCCCCCATTAGAGACGTCTCTAAGTATCAGGTTGGTCGTGGCCCCGGAAGTTGTGGGACATTCTGTGGTCCCCGATCCTGGGGATGTTTATTCTCTGGACAGACGGAAGGTGAGAAACGGAGGAAAGGTGTGGCAAGCCGCTGGCTTCCCATCAGCCCATCGTTTGAGAAGAGGAGGGCTCCGTGCACTTGGGTGGGGGCGTGGGTTGCGGGCAGGGGCAAAGGTGACCTTCGAGGACAGGGAGGCTGGAGCAGCCCAGCCCACGTGCCCGGCCTCCGGCCCCTGACTTCACCTGATAAAAACCAGAAACTGAAACAGGGTCGGGATTCCCGGTGTGAAGTCAGAGATGACTCACAACTTGGAGGGACTGCAGTAGCGGAGAAGTGGCACCAGAGAGGCAGATGTGAGCCGAGGGCAGCAGAGGCGGGCAGGTGAGTGGGAGCTGGGGCGGGGGTGGGGGAGGGGGTGGCCTGCCCGTCCCCGAGGACCCCAGCACCGCTGGGCTCCAGAAGCCGGGCGGGGTGGCAAGAGGCCCCCTTTGCTTTTTGCTGGGTGGTGTTCGTGACAAACAGGGCAGAGGGCACAGGCTGGTGGGGTGGTGGCAGAGGACACCTGGGGCCACAGTGTCCTCATGTTGAGTTGTTGCCCCCCCCACCCACCTCGCCTCCCCAGCACGTCTGAGGGTCCCGCTGAAGCATGGCAAGCAGCCCTGCGGTGGTGGCCATCGACTGCGAGATGGTGGGGCTGGGGCGTGGCCAGGGGAGCGGCTTGGCTCGCTGCAGCCTCGTGGACATCAATGGCATGGTGCTCTACGACCAGTTCATCCGGCCCGAGGGGGAGATCATGGATTACAGGACGCGGTTCAGCGGGATCACACCTCGGAACATGGAGGCGGCCACACCGTTCGCCGTGGCCAGGCAGGAGGTGAGTAGAGGGCTGTCTGCGGGCCAGGCCGGACTCTGGCACACACATTCACGTGCACACTTCCCGGGCACCTTCTCCGGGTGCCAGGTCTGCAACCTGTGACCCCAGATGTGGCAGGTTCCCCCACCTCTGTGTGAGGGAGCTCTGGGGCATCCCTGTGAAGGCCTCCTGACCTCAGCCTTAGACTCACATCTGGGAGCGGCCTTCGGGGCATCTGGTCTGCCCTGCTGGCCCTATGATGGGGGAACCCGGTCCCACCTGAGGTTCCTCATGGTGAGGTTCTTTTCTCTACCCTGGCTGCCCCTGGTCAGCCTCTTGGTAGGGAGCTCCTGGAGTTGGAGAACAGGCCTGGAGCCCCTGGACCGAGGGGAGAGCTTGTGCCCAGCCCCACGGTAGGCCTTCCATCAGCTCGAGGTCAGTATGTGGCCCCGAGATTTCCCACCCTCCCGGTTCACCTAGTTGTGATAACTTGTTTAGGTCCCAGTTTCTGTTTCTGTTTCCGTTTCACTGAATCACTAGATGGAAAGCAAACTCAACCTCTCTTGCACCAGCTTTAGTCGATACTCAGAAGGTTACAAGGCCATGTAAATTCATGAGTCTCTAGGCTGCTGGGGCTTGGTGGGGGGGAGTCCCTGAGGAACAGAGAGGAACGAGGTCTGTCCTAGGTGCACACACCGCACCCCAGGCTCCGGGCGCTGGAGAGAAACAAAACATAAGCAGTAATGGTTCCTGTTTCCTGCTCACTGGCAGGCCGGAGCTCGCGCCCACCTCACGGGACAGCCACCGGGAGGGTTCTCTGGGGCTGTAAACTCAAGATTCAGCAGGGCCAGTCTTGAATCCTGGCTGCTGCCTTAGCAGCTGAGTTACCTCGGGGAAGTTACTGGGGCAGCCGCTCTGTGTACCCAGTTTCCCACACCTGTAACAAACTGGGTGTAAGAATTACAATTTCCTAGGATTATCGTGAGGACTGAGAGAGCGCCCAGACAGAGTGCCTGTGTAAGGACTCGAGAAATGTTAGCTGCTACAGTCGATCGTCTGTTATCTCCAAATTAGAGATGCAGAAACTGAGTCCCGCTGGAACTAAGTGTATTGGTTTGCTGGGGCCACTGTAGCGACTTGCTGCAGACTGGGGGCTCAAACAACAGAAATTCATCGTCCCACCGTCGTGGAGGCTGGGGTGTGGGCAGGCTCGCTTCCTTCTGTGGTGCGGGAGGGTCGGTGCCGTGTCTCTCTCCCAGCATCTGGGGTCGGCTGGCCGGCCTGGCTGTGGCCTGGCTTACCCCTGTCTCTGCCTTCAGGTTTGCGTGGTGTTCTCCTTGCGGCGTGCTTTGTGCCCCTGGGGCTCATGTATGAGGACAGCTGTCCTGTTGTATTAGGGCCTGAGGGTCTCTGCTAGTTACATCTGCAATGACCCGATTTTCAGATAAGTCACATTTTGAGGTCCTGGGGGCTAGGATTTCAACATGAATCAGGGTGGGGGCACATAATTCAACCCATAGCACTAAGTGATTTGCAAAGGTTCACGTAACAGAAGGTGGTCAGGACTCGGAGCTCAGGCCCAGACCTCTGTGTGTCCAAGGGGGCCACCGAGCCACATGTGGCTGTGAGCTCCCCAAAATGACTGGTCCGAACCGTGATGTGCTATAAATGTAAAATGCACACGGGACTGCAAAGACTTGTGTTAAAAAATTCATAAAAGACCTCAGTAGTTTTTTACATCACTGACATGTTAAAATGATAGCATTTTGGAATCTTAGGTTCAACGAAACATGAAAACTAACTTCCCCTATTTTTACCGTTTTAAATATGGCTATTAGGTGATTTAAAATTATACATGTGGCTCACGTTATAGGTCTACCAGACAGCACTGTCGTCTAGGTGCTAAGAGGAGGCCAGGGAGCCCTGAGTCATCAGCGTGGTTCTGGAAAGACTCCTTGAGGCTGGTGGTATTCTCGAGGGATGGGCGGAGCCTGTGTCTGCAACCCAGTGGGCCACAGAGAGCCATGGAAGATTCTTGAGCAAGAGCATGGCAGGATCAAACCCAAGTTTTGAGGAGACTAGAGTGGGGGGTGCTGTGGCGGATAGATGGTAGTGAGGAAAGAGATGTCAATAGGGGACGAGTCAGAGCCCCTGGGGAGGCATCAGCAGACAGAGGACTGGGAAGAAAAAACTGTCAGGTTGGAGGCAGCCAAAAGGGAGTCACCAAGCAGGGGAGGGCAACATGAGGAAGAGGTGGGTTGGCTGTTCAGGGGTCAGCGGGAGGCCCAGGGTTATGGCAAGAGCTCCCCACACTCAGATCCCCATTGAGAGGCCAGGTGGACTAAATATCCCCATCCTTCCTCCCTGTCCTCCTCCTCCTCTCCCCAGCCCCCCACCCTCTCGCTGGTAGAGCAGCAAAAAGGACAGGAGAGCCCAGAGCAGGGGACAGCAGGAGAGGAGGCAGCAGGGAAATCCTGCTCGCATCCCCTGGCCTGGACACGCAGCCAAGTCCCTGCATGCCTTTGGTCCCCACCCAGATTTGGGGCAGAATGCTTTGAATCTCATTTGCAGATTGTGCTAGGCCCCAGGCTTCCTGTGTGTAGCTCGGAACCCTGCCCGGGGACTGCCCACTGAGCAGTCGTTCAGACAGGGAGCCAAGAATCTCTAGACCAGGCAGACCTTTGAACCATATCTGAGGCAGGCAGACCTTTGAACCATATCTGAGGTTTGTATTTCCTGCTCCGTCATTCACCGGCTTGTGTGACCTTAGGCAAGTTCTCGAACTTTCTGAACCTGTTTACTCATCAGTGACGTGACTGCTGATGCCTCCTCCCTGGCCCTTGGAGTTTGGATGGAGTGCTATGGCCTGTAGCCCGGAGCATAGTGCTGGGCCCACAGTGATGGTCACTAACTGTGCCCGTGGAGGGAGAAGGGCAGACACCCAGATGATCGGTCTGACTCCCCTTTCTGACTTCCCTTGAGAACTGTGGTCTTAGATTCTGGCTCTCATTTTCTGCCTGAACGGCAGGTAAGCTGTGCCAGAGAAACTTTCCCAGGCCTGGCTCAGATCACAGCTTCCCCATACCACTGTTCAAACACCTCCCATGGCTCCCCATTGCCCAAGGTCCCCCAGCACAATACTCATGGACCTCCGCACCCTACCAACCTGCTTTTCCTGCCTGCTTTCATGACTCAGTCACTATCCAGCCACACCATTACTCTCCCCGGCCCCCTTCCCTGCCCCTAGATCCCTGCCCCATGCTGACAGGGCTTACCCACCCCCACCCTGCCCATCATCGCCACCTCCCCGCGTGGGGCCTCTAGTTCTCTTGCTGTGGCCCCTGTACTTTAAAGCTTGCCTGTCCGCACACCTGGTCTGCCTAGTTCCAGGCCGCTGCTGTGTTTACTCTGCCCCCAGACTGGGTGGTGTGCTTTGTGCACAGAAGGTACCCTGAGAATGTTTGTGGGATCGGAGTTGAATTGATTTTCATAAAATACAGGTGTTCCGGTAGCTGCGTGCCACAAAGTTGCCTCCACCCTCATGCCGGCCTTGGCTGCCAAGAGGCAGTGATGCACACCCAGCCGGGGACTGGAGGGCAAGCACACTGTTTGTTAGACGTGCATGGACGTGGGTGTGTGTCCTCTGGCTTGTTGCTAAACTTCTCTGCGCCCTTTGGTAGGAGTGTCTGGGCCACGGGGAGGGGGCGAAGCAGGACAGGTGCATCCAGCATCGTGTTCTGGCTCTGTTCTAAGCACTTGCCATGCACCCCTGCCTTTGCTCCCCACAATAGCCCTGGGAAGTAGCTAACCGGCATCGCTGCCCCATTTTACAGATGAGCAAACTGAGGCGCAAGGCTGCGCAGGCTCTCCAAGGAAGGCGTAGAGCGGAGACCCAAATCCTGCCTCCAGAATTTGCTCTGGGAGATTCAGATCCCATCATGAACGTGTATAAAGGTCTCATCTGAATGCTAGGTGGCCGGCAAATGTGAGGGACAGGGTCAGGCACAGCCTGTGCGTGAAGATATGGTACAAGGCAACAGCTGTCCTTTGTTTCCACAAACAAGGACACAGAGGCAGCTCGATCCCACTCTGTCGCCCCCGTGTGCTAATCCCAAAGTCAGAGACCAGGCTCACGGGTCCCAAGATGTGCTGGTTGGGGGCTCCCAAAGGGGAGAAGCTTATCAGCCATCTATCGGACCCCCAGAGCTGGGGGTCCTCACCTCACCTCTCAGGTGAGCCTAGGGCTCGCCAGGCCTTGGTTTCATGCAGACAACTTCCAAACGCTGCTCACCAGCCTGTCTCTTCCTCCGACGGGAGTGGCGAGTGGGCCTGGCTCGTGGTGAGCCATAGACCAGCCCGTGGCGGCCAGCAGGTCTCTGGGGAGCTAGAAACCCCACCCAGTGCACCCAGGAGGGTTCCTGCCACAGGCCACTGATAATGTGCCTGGGATTCCACCACTCCTTTATTTGTTTTGATTTTTTGTAATGTGGTTTGATTACTTCCATAGTGGGAAGTTACTGCCTGTCATCTTCTGAAACCTCTAGGTGTGACCGTCATCTAGAGCGGCGGTTCCCAGTGTGGAGTTATTGTGCCCCCACCAAGGGATGTTTAGCAGTATCTGGAGACATTTCTGGTTGTCATAAATGGGGCAGGGGACCTGCTACTGACATCCGGTGGGGAGAGGACTGAGATGGGGCTAAACCATCCTATAACGAGCAGGACAGCCCCTCCCCCCAGCACACACACACCAAAGAAGCATCAAGAATGCCCAAGTTGAACAGCTGGTCTATAGAGCCCCACAGATCAGGCTGTCAGCACAGGAGGAGACAGGTCCAGAGAGGGGCAGCAACTTACTTAAGGACACACAGAAAAGCTGTGATACAACTCGGTGTTCAGATTCCGACCTCTCACCTGGTGGGCTAATGAATGCTGTTTTTTCTTTTCATAGTAATTTGTTTTTTTAAAGATTTTATTTATCTATTTGACAGAGAGAGAGATCACAAGTAAGCAGAGAGGCAGGCAGAGGGAATGGGGGGGAGAAGCAGGCTCGCCACTGAGCAGAGAGCCCGATGCGGGGCTCGATCCCAGGACCCAAGCCAAAGGCAGAGGCCACTGAGCCACCCAGGCGCCCCATCTTTTCATAGTAATTTTTAATCACCTATAGTGTATTTTTGTAAGTTAATGCTCTCTTAATGTTAACCCAGTCCATTGAGTTGCATCTACCCATGATCAGGATTGGGGAGGGATAATTTCATTTTTAGTTGGCAGACAAACCAGCTGAATCCCATGAAGCCTCCAGGTTTAGGAGGGAAAAGCAGCAGAAGGGAGGCCTCCTACAGCTGTTTCTCAGCTACTGCCAAGGCCACCCGTGCTGGGGCCAAGTGCCCTGTTGGGGCCCTGCCACCGGGCCGGTGTCCCTGGGGCCCGGCCAGATGGAGGAGGATGGCTTCACCATCCAGGCTTCCCCCAGCAGAAGCAGCCTTGCGGGATACGGGCACAAGCTGGGGTGGGTGCACCTGCAGAGCAAGGCGGGGGACTGGATGAAGGAGGGGACCAGGGCCACTCCAGAAGGTGACAGGAGGGCCTGGCCCTATGGATTTTTAACAAGGGCCCCAGGTGATTTTTTCTGATCAGGAACCTCTGGGAAATACTTGGAATGGGAGTGGGAATGCAGCGGCATCCCTGGCCGTCACCCCCCGCCATGGGACACAGACACACGCCGCTCTGTGCCCCGCTTTCCCCATCAGGAAGATGGTATGATGACTCCAGCCTCACAGGGGCCCCGTTTCTGCTTCAGGAAGTCCTCACTGAGAGCTGACATGGGTCCAGCATCCCCCTCCACGCCCTCCGACATTACTACTGCTGAGCTAGGTTCCAGCAGGTGGTGACAAGGACAACTGTAATGACAGGGACGGGGTCAGGCAGTTCCAGACACCACACTGTAGCTCTCAACTCACCAGCTGTGTCCCCTGGGCACACCTTTCCACGTCTCTGGCCCCCAGTCCCCTCCTCTGTGGCAGGGAAATTGAACTCCTTGAGCTGAGAGGTTCCCGGCTGAGGTGAGGAGAGTCCCTGTCCCAGGGCCGGTGACGAGAGCAGATGGGTGAGTGTGTCCTTCTCCTCCCCACTCTGCTCTCCAGGAATCTGAGACTCTGCCCCTGTGTCCGACAGACCTGCCTCCTGACGCTGACTCAAAGCAGGTCCCGCAGCCCTGAGGGCCCCCCAGCTGGCACCTTCCCGTGCCCGGGCTCCGGCAGGCCCCCCACATCCCTCCCCAGCTCTGCCTCAGGAAGTCGCCGGAGCCTCACCTCTCCTTGCCTTCACCTTCCGCCTGGGGAACCGAAGCCCACATACGGTCTTTGACCTGAGAGCACACAGCGAGGACCCGCTGTCTCTCCCTTGCCCTGAGAAGTTGCTGGCATCTCCCTGCCAAAGACATTTTTTTCTTTTCCCGGTTTCCTCTTCCTACTGCTTGTCCACTCCTCGTATACTGTCTTGTCATGAGTCCCCTGCCCCTGGACCCTCGGGTTCCAGAAGTGATTAAGTTCCCAGGAAGCCACCAAGTCCCAGTGACTCGGTCCTCTTGGCTCCTGGGACCTGTGGATGCAGTTTCTGGGATGGCAGAGAGTCCCTCAGGGCTCTGTGTGAACTGGGCCCGAGCCAGCTCCTCACTGGGGGCAAACAGGCCACATTGTTCAGGAATGTTAAAGGATATCAGTGAGAAAGGGTGTGTGGCCCCCGGCTGCCCAGTGCGGCCCTGCGCTTTCCTCCACACACAGGACTCAGCTGCTGCTGAGGCCGTGTGCCCTCAGCGCTCACATGAGTCCTGGGTCAGCAGCAGTGACACCCCGAATCCCAGATGTCCCATGCTTCCCCGGGGGATGCCTCAGCCCATTGTGGTGTCTCCCCACCCAGCCCAGCTCCATTCCTCCAGCGAGTCTCCCCAGTCCCCAGGCTGACTGCGGGCTCTGTCCAGCGGTGGCCCGACAACTGACAAACCACGGGAATGGGGGATGTGGTGATGGGCGGGCTGGTGACACTGCTCGCTGATGGCAGATGGACAGACCCCACAGACAGGTCGCCTCATGTATCCAAGCCTTGTCTTCCCCTTCTGTGGACTGTCCACAGCAATCCTGTGGTGGCCAAGGGAGGGCACGTAATGCCCATGTGATGTCCCAGGAAGCCACTAGAAGCAGAAGCAGGGCATGGGAGGGTGTTAGCCAGAAGACAGGACAGAAGCTACTGAAGAGCTGACCAAAGAGGGGCTTGAGCCCTAAGCTGCCCCTCCAGGGAGGGCCTGATACGGCTTCGCCCAAGGTCCCCCTCGCATCCTGATGACAGCCATAGTAAAGAAAGGGGACCGGCCCATGGGGCCCGAGGTAGGAGGCTGTCCACGGGGCTGCCACGAGAATGGAGTCAGGATGGAGGCACCTGTGTGGGTGCCTCCGGTTGCGCCCCTAAAGCTCGGCTGCGTGGCTGGCGGAGGCCTGGAGCCGGCCTGCTCTGAGTGTGGCTTTGAAGGCTCGCTCTGTCACTAAGTCACTTACTGGCTGTGTGACTGTCCCAGTTACCTAATGGTGCTTAGCAAATAACCTCCAAACATAGTGGTTCACAGAAGGTCAATATTTACTGTGCTCACACATCTGCAATCTGGACGGGGCTTGGCCTGTGGGCTCAGGTGTTCCACAGGCCGGGAGCCGGAATCATCGGGAGCTTTGCCAGCTCACCTGCTGGGGCCCCTCGGCTTTGGCTCTCCGGCTCCCTGTGGTCTCTCTGGCAGGTGGCTTCGGGGTAGCTCGAGGCTGCTGAGGGTCTGGCCCCCGAGAAGTCAGAAGTCATGTAGCCGGGCCCGTATTCATTCGAGGCGAGGGTGGCTGAGCTCCACCTTTGGAGAGCGGATGCGCCAAGGGACCCGCAAACTTGCTTAAAATCCACAGAGTAACCAGGGGGCAAATTAATTCCCTTTCTCAGGGCTTCAGTTTTTCTCCTCCGCAAAATGTTCATCAAGGACAGGCCTCTCTCCCGGCTCTGTTAGCTTCTTACGGTTCTGCTGTAACGAAACCATAAGCCGTGTGGTTTGAGGCACCACAGACATGTTGGCTAGCCGTTCCACAGGTTGGGAGTCTGGCACGGGTCCCAACGGCCGAAATCGAGGGGTGGGCAGGGCCGTGCTCCTTTCTGGAAGCTCTGCAGGAGGGTGCGTCTCCTTGCCTTTTCCAGCTTCTAGAGGCCCCCGCCTCACTCCCCCAGGCCAGCAGCTGCCTGTCAGGCCCTCAGGGCAAATCACTGACCTCCACATCTGAGGGCCCTTGCGATGATGTGGGGCCCCCATGGGCCGTGCAGGCGATCGCCCTTCCTGGGAGGTCGTCTTCTACCTGAAGCCTGTCTGCAACTTTAACTCCCCTCTACCGGGTAAGGCGTCCACATCTTTGCGGGGTTGCTATGCTGTCTGCCAGAGTGAGGGTTGTTGAAAGGATTAGACGACCTAACACGTGTGACGTACTCAGCCCGGCCCGTGGGACATGCTCAGCCGCGGCCACTGCTCTTCTCCGTGGAAGCCACTGAAGGAGTCAGGGACTCCCCTTTGGCACCGACCGCAACCACGCAGCGTGAGGAGGGGCCCGTCCAGTCTCCCCATTTTGTAGACGACAGGTTGGAAGCCCAGAGAGGGGAGACAATTGGCTCAAAGTCCCACAGCAAGTCAAGGGGTGGGGGGGGGTTTCTTCCTTCGGGTGGCCCCAGGCCCGCGCAGAGGACCCTGCGTGAGGTGCGGGCTGCGTGTCCTCCTGGCCAGATCCTGCAGCTCCTGAGAGGCAAGCTGGTGGTGGGCCACGACCTGAAGCACGACTTCCAGGCGCTGAAGGAGGACATGGTCAACTACTCTGTCCACGACACGTCCACCGACAAGGTGCTGCTGCAGCAGGCCAACCTGCCGTCCCACAAGCAGGCCTCCCTCCGGGTGCTCAGCGAGGTTCTCCTCCACCGGCGCATCCAGGTGAGACGCCCCCCACCCACCTCCGTCTTCCCACTTTTCCAGGCTTCAGAGGCCTCCTCCTCCCACAAGGTTCTCACAGCCCCCAGGGGCTCCAGAACCCCCACATTTGGCCCCAAAGATGCTCTGCCCCCCAGCAAGTCCTTCCCCAAGTCCTAAGAGATCGTGCAAGAAACGGGTGCTGGCTCCGGGCATCCCCAGCCCCTGGCCCCAGATAAGCACCAGAGTGTGGGAGCTTTACTCCAGAGCTGACCCCAGGACGCTCCAGGAGAGCGGGGATGACAGGCAGGGAAGGGAAGGCACCCCATACAGGTTTTGTTTGGGTGCTTTCAAACTCAAGCCAAGTACTGCGTGGATAACCAAAGTTTAACCCCAGCGTGGGCCTCTGGGAAATCCCACAGACCTCAGATTTACGCAGGGAGCGGGGGCTCCGGACAGCTCCCCTCAGGCATGGCTGCTGCTGCTCCCCAGGCCCCCACCCCTCAGCATCTGTCACCTCCAGCAAGCCCTGGGCGAAGGCGTCCGGGTGTTGGTTCTCGCGAGATTACCGAGGTGGGCCGCACAATAGCAGTAGCAGCTGCATATGGGGCTTTCCCTGGCCAGCAGATACTTACAAGCCCCTACTCTGGGCTGGGCTGGATGGGGTGCTGGAGACGCGCGGCTGAGCAGGGCTGGGCCCGCCCCATGCTTGAGCAACCCTTGCTGGGAGGAAGAGTAGCCCATTAGCCTGAAGGGGTGAAGGATGGGTGGGTGGAGAGGAAGGCAGGTGTGCACGAGTCTGAAGGGTGAGCTCCGGCCTGAGGCAGGAGGCACCACTTGGCCGGGTGACCGGGAATTGTGTAGGTCGCCGGGAAGGGGCCTGAATTTGGGCCCCTCCATTAGCCTCGTGGCCCACGGGACCAGGGACAGAATGGTCATCATGTGCATTCACTGAGGTGGTGCTTTAAAAACATCGTTTTGACCTATTGTTTTAATATGGGCCCGTGCCGCGGGGCTCCCTATGTGTCGGACAGCAAGTCTGCCCCTCACCCCCACCCCAAGGGCATAGCCCCGCTCTCCGGAGGCTGGAAGTTGTGCTTGGCCACGCCTGGGCCTAGGGCCCCAGCTCCGGGGCTGACAGCTGAGGCCAGGCCTGCTCCAGCAACCTGCTGAGTCCAGGGGCATCAGAAGCCGGGGGAGACTCGCTCACGGACCCACCTTGGTGTCCGGGAACCCGGGGTGTGAGCAGGGAAGGCCCGGGTCACCCGGGGTCTCTGCATTCAGCCCCACCTGAGCCCTCCCCCTGCGCCTGTGTTTACAGAACAGCCGCTCCGGACACAGCTCGGTGGAGGACGCCAGGGCCTCGATGGAGCTCTACAAGCTCTCCCAGCGGCTTCGAGCCCGCTGATGGCTGCCTGCCCCTTCCGCCCGAACGTCCCCAATGTCATCGTCTCTTCAAGACAGCAACCCCCTTGCTTTTGGAAAATGCATCTTTAGTAATAAAATATCTCTATATTTTTTCTACTCCATCATTGGATACTCCCCTAGCCTTTCTCTGAGCCGGGGAAGGGTGATGGGCCCCAGTCTGCGTGACGCTTAGAGGACGGTCAAGACCAAGCTGGAATGGGGTGGGGGACTGGGGGTATTGGTTTCCCAAATAATCTTGACTCCTGTGCGTCCAAGAAGCAGTTGGAGGAATCGAGGTGGCATGTAACTAAACCCTTGCCTCCACCTCCCTTTTCCTGAGGCAGTGGCTCCTGGCTCAGAGGTCCGTTCGTGCCATCTTGAAATGGGTGCCACTGCTCTGAAGCCGAGGTCCGGGGAATGTGGTGACCTTCAGCAAGTCATCCCCCCTCTTGTAAAACGAGGAAGCAAAGGTAGTGGATTTTGAAGTCAGAACTAGGATAGAGTCTTAGTAGCTAGAGTGAGTTACTGAACTCTGTGCATCAGTTTCTCCACCTGTAAAATGGGAACTCTTAAAAAAAAAAAAGATTTTATTTATTTATTTGACAGATGCTTCACGGACTGAGCCAGCCAAGTGCCCCTAAAAAGTGGGGGAATTGTAACAATTCATAGGGTTCTTGTCGCACACAGAGCCCCCAGCATCACGCCTGTCAGAGCTTTAACACCCACCCAGCAAACCTCAGTTGGTTACCATCTCTGATGCTCGCTGATCGAGGAGACCCCGGGGAGAGCAGCTGTGCTCTGCCACGGGAGCCGAACCCCAGAGGGGAGAAGAGTCCACAGCAGAGCAGAGACTGGTCACTGGAATCAGCTGTGGAGTTATTTTAATCTGTGTCCAGTGTCTCTAGACACAGAACTGTGTGTGTGTTGGGGGGGGGATGGGCGGCAGGTAATGCTGATCAGACCCTCCACGGGGGATTCTGATGTCTAGGACTGTTGAGTCACCCCAGATGCTTGTTAAGCAACCCCAGGCCCCAAGCACAGTGTTCTCACACTGGACCGAGCATCAGCCTCACCTGGAGGGTGCTGGACCGCACCCCCAGAATTGCCAACGCCGGTCTGGGGTGGAGGCCCAGAATCTGCATTTCCTACAAGTTCCCCGTTGATCCCACTGCTGCTGGTCTCGACTGCGCTTCGAGAACCACAGTGAAACATCGGCTGATGGTTGAGAGCCCTTGGCTAATGGTCAGAGGACCACCAGGGCCCACCTGCCCATTTGCACACGGACCTCTGGGAACCCGGCGGTGGGGCAGCTCCATCCCTCCCAGGTCTGGGAGAGCAGAGAGGGGCAGCTTGCTCCCTAAGGTGCTCACCTGCCCCATTGCTCACCCACGCCGGACTTTCAGGGCTGTGACCCCGCCTTCTGCAGCTGCCCCGTCTGGCTAAGACTGGCCACCAGGTGGCGCCCTTGGGCCATCTGTGGGTCCCTGGGGCCAGGAAGGTGGGACCAGCCCTGGAACACTTCGAAGCAAGAGGTGTGAGGGGCTGTGTCTTTAAAAACCGCTGGGGGCTGCAGCAGGGACTGGCCTGGAAGGTGAGCCCTGGCTCTCAGCCTCCCAGGCCAAGGTCTTTTTCACCTTGAAAGGAAGGATGAACTGGGATTCCCAGAGCAAAGGTGGTCCCCAAGGAAGTCTCTAACCCAGCTTCCCGCTTCCAGCTATGGTGCTTGGATGTCCCCCGTGAGGAAGCGCCCACCCTACCTCCCAGGTGGGCACTGAGCTGAGGGCCAGGACCCTGGGGCCCGGGGCATGTGCTGTGGGCCCCGGCCCCACTCGCGAGACCCCCACCTTCTGTACAGCCAGTAGAGAGCACCAGCTGCAGAGTCAGGCTGACGTGGCTTGTGTGTCTCAGCTCAGAGAGCAGGTGCCCCACCCATCAGGCGGACGGAGAAGAGGGTGCAGAGCCCATGAGCAGGGTGCCCAGCCCTAGCTGGTGGGGGTGGGGACCCACAAATGACGCCCGGCACTACAGATCATAATCAAAAGAAAGGCCTGCCTCTGGGTTGCATCTCAGGACTCCGGACCTACCTGGGTCCCAGCACAACAGGAGCCGTGGCCTGCAAGCGTCGGTGTCCTTCCATGAGACTGTAAAGCACAGAGGACAGGAAGGTGATGTTTGCTGAGTGGCTGCTTTGGGACGAGGTCTGTCGTCTGCAGCAGACTGCTCCCAGCGACCCAGAGCTGGTAAAGGCCCACGAGCCCCGCCCTTACCCTGGAGCTAGACTTGGCCTTGCACAACTTCCACCTCAGTCTCCTCTTCTGTAAAATGGGAATATTAGTCCCAACTCCCATAGCTATCGTGGGAGCAGACGGGGCCAGGGAAGTGAAACGGCCCTGCCATCTGGCCCGGCCTATACAGGGTGTAGGTGACCTCTCCTTGCCCGGGGAGGCCATGCCGTCCTGCTCTCCAGCCCTCAGTCCTGGCAAGAGCAGGTTGGGCTCCACCCCGGGCACACGGGGACAAGGCCCAGCTGGGCTTAGCATCGCCTTGGCTCCTGCTCTCTCCTTCCCGAGCCCTTTGGTGGCCCCACTTGGCTCCCCCGGTTGGTTTCCAAACCCCCACCTCCCCAACCCTGCCCCACCTTCCTTCAGACCCACGGCTGCTGTCATTGTCCCCTGTGCCGCCTCTTGGACCGGGGGTCGGGGGGTGACCTTCCTCACTTTGTCCCTTCTATCTCTTCCCTTCCAGGACCCGAAATACCCTGGGGGACTATCTCTGCTCCAGGGCAGGAAGGCCAGGAGAAGGACTCTGCTGTCCTGGGTCGGAAGACCCAGTCCCCGGGGACCTGGGTGGATCCCAGTTTAATGGCAGCTTGAGGAGGGTGGGGGTGGGGCTGGCAGTGATGAGGGTTTCCAGCAGGTGGAAGTTCTATCCGGCACCCCAGCCGGGGCAGGGCAGCTCATGGCGTGTGGTCTCTCCTGAGCCCATGGGAAGGTCCTGCTGCCTCCTCCCGTCCCAGGCGGGCCTACAAGGTGAGCCAAGAGAAGAAGAAGGGCTGGCCTGGTCAGGACCTCTTTTCCAATGCCCATAGGCGTAAATGCATAAGGGACCAGTGCGGGAAATAAAGGAGTGACTCAGCCCCAACGTGCCGTGCAGAACTGGAAATGCCTGCTCCGACCTGGGATAAATCCAATCCCACTCGTACGTCGTGACCTGTCACCCACCTTTACATCACTTTCATTTCTCACACCTCTACCCCGAGTCTTTGACTTTCCAGGTTTAATGCCCTCAATTTCTTCAATGGTTTCCTCTTCTGCGGAGCCCTTCCCATTTCCCCTCTGTCCCCCTCCACCCTCCGCCGCCTACCCGCCACCCAGCCTGCCTGTCCCTTCTCTGCCCGCTCTCCTCAGCCCCATTCTCAGTGGATTCTTAGATGGGGAAGATGTGCGGTGGGAACCAGGACTCCGCTGGGACAAGCAAATGAGTGGCACCCTCCGGCCAGGGCTGGCTTTGGAAAGACCCATATGTTCACACAGATCTGGCAGAATGAATACAGGCACCAAGGATGCAGTCACTTGTTGCCACCTAACCCTGAGGCATTGAGGGGAATTTGGAGGGGAACAGTCTTGGAATGGCCCCGCTTCCCTCGATGCACCCGAGTCCCCTCTGACTGAGGCCTGTTTTGCCGCCTGAAACCCCTCAGCCTTCCAGCCCTCCTCTGCCCAGCCCGGCCCGGCCTGCATGGAGGATGGTGCTTCTGTTCAGGGAAAGGGTTCTCTGGCATGGCCTGCTAACTGTCTTCGGGCACTTACCCAGGCCCCGCTCCCCACCAAAGGCCCCGTGCAAAGGGCCGCTGTCTTGGAGAGTCAGGAGCCAGCCCGGGCTGGTTCCAATAGCGGTAAGAAGGCTGCCCGCTTCCTGCCCGGCGTGCTGAGGGCTGGGCCGGGCTCCGCCGCCAAGAGGCTTACTCACTCGTGGAACAATTTCTCCTCTATATGGAAAGAACATATGCTTTTCCTGCTGGGGGAAGCGAGGGTTTGGAGGAGCTTTGCCGAGACGTGTAGGAAAAGGCAAACGTTGGCCTGGCTCCAGCACCCTGATTTCCAGCCACATGCTGTGTGTTGGGTGGCAGAGCCCGTCGGCCTCTGTTCCCAGGTGCAAGGGGAGAAGGCCCAGGGCATGCTGGTTGGGACCTCGGTTTTAGGACACTGAGCTAGTTCCTTGCTCAGGGCTGGATGTCCTCATCTCATTTTTCCTGTTCTGTCCTCCAGGGTTGAGGGCTCAGACAGAGGGAGAGGGACTCTGCTAGCCAGTCCCAGCTCAGCAAATCCCTCCTACCTCCCCCACCACTGCTGTGTCCTGGAACAGGGGCTGCAGCAGCCCCTCCTGGCTTGCCCCCACCCAGGACCCTCTGTCTGAGGGAAGAGCTCGGGCCGAGGCAGAGCAGGTAGGGCCTGGCTGCCCAGATCTCCCCTCACCCAGGACCAGCGGGAGTCTAAAGACAGGAGGCACAGATTCAAAATAAAAATTCTTCCGATGTGAGCTCGCCTCTTCCCTCTAAGGGACAGGAAAAGGCTGGAAGCGAGACGCCGAGGCTGGTGCTCATCCTCAGAGAGGATATCCCAGGAGCCCGGACTGCAGCGCCGCCCGGGATGGGCAGGGACTGGCCGGCAGCAGGCCGGAGGGCAGCCGCGGCCCACTCGCTTCCTGCCCCGGGTGCTCCTGACCCCTCCGAGGTTTTGGTTACTGAACTGCAGATAGAATCCCCGCCCGGTGCAAGGCTCAGAGACAAGGATGCCAAGAGCCGGGCACGGAGGACAGGTGCTCCATGAAAGCTTGCCTTTGAGGAAAGAAGCATTCGGGCCCTGAGCGGGGTTGGGGGGGCTGGCAAGGGTTGGGTTTCTAGTCCTGTGGGGCCTGCCCATTAAGCTATGAGACTCTCTAATGCAATCAGTGGGACTCCTGCCAGGGTCTTAGCAGTCTGGGCCACTCTAACAGAATACCACGGCCCTGGTGGGTTCGACAACAGGCTTTAGTTCTTCTAGTTCTTCAGGCTGGGAAGTCCAAGCCCCAGGGGGCAGCAGATCTGGCCTCTGGGGAAGACCCTCTTCCTGGTTTGCAGCCATCTTCTTGTCGTGTCCTCCCATGCCAGACACAGAGGCCATGTCTCAGGTGTCTCTTCTAAGGACACAGATCCCCTTCCCGAGGCTCCACCCCCGTGACCTGACTGCCTCCTAGACGCCCCACTTCCAAACACCATGGCACTGGGTGGGGGGCGGTGAAGGGCACTGACGAGGAAGCCCAGGCCAGCCCAGGGATGTTACTTGGCCAGAGTCACGCAGGGAAGCAGGGTTAGAGACGGGACTTGAATTCATCCCAGGGGAAAAGATGCTTGGGATTCGTCACCTGTGAAGGAGACAGATAAGCCTGATCTCTTTTTCTAGAAGAAGCCCCATGCTGGTGTGGAGAAGAAAGTGTCCCAGGCCAAGGTGAGAGTGGGGTCAGGCCTCAGGGGTCCTGGCCTTCAGCACCGGGCACTGGAAAATGGAATTAACCATTACACATTTGCATGTATATTTGCAAGCCTTACCGTAGTATCTCCCAGTTTAAAAGCCAGCAAAAGGAAACCCTTGCTCCTACAACCTTGTCCTCCCTCCCCATGAATACCTCTCCAGGAACCACTATTCTAATGCCTAAACCTCCATAAGTAGTTTGGTCTGTTCTAGAATGTCATGTAACTGGGATCAAGTAGCATACATCCTTTTGCTCACATAGTTTTTTTTTTGTTTTTTTTTTTTTAAGATTTTATTTATTTGACAGAGAGACACAGAGAGGGGGGTGGAACACAAGCAGGGGGAGAGAGAATGGGAGAAGCAGGCTTCCCGTTGAGCAGGGAGCCAAATATGGGGCTCGATCCCAGGATGCTGGGATCACGACCTGAGCCGAAGGCAGACACCCAATGACTGAGCCCCCCCAGGCATCCCCCAGCATCGGAGTTTTGAGATTCATTTCCATTGTTGCATGTATCCACTGTTCGTTCCTGCAGGGATGGAAACGTCCTGTACCGCCCAATACAGCTGCAGCTACAACACGTAGCTTCGGAGGCCTTGGAATGTGGCTGGTGTGCCTGAGGGACTGTGTTCTTAAATTCTATTTAGATTTAAATTGTTAAAAATAAAATAGCCACGTGTGGTTACTGGCTACTGGCTCCTCTAGTGGACAAAACAGACAAAATGAAAAAACCACTGAAAGAATGAGGAGGAGACACCAATCCAGCAATGGCAATACTTGGAAATACGAATGTTCTCCTCTCAGAATGCGCCGACGAAACCACAGGGAGTGGCAAGCAGTCATAAGACCCTTCACCATGTTTGCCTTTATTTCCTGTTTTGAACCCCCCCAAAGTTGGACTGTTTTCACTGTTTGATAACAAATAGACATTCTACTATGTACATGACTGATGTCATCCACTGTCCTCATGATTCATGTTTTTGGTGTTAAAAACCATTTTTGCCCTTTGGAACTCAGGGTCAATATTTGGATGAACCATCAGATGGAAGGCAAGACGTAGTAAAGGGCCCTCAGCACACTCATCATCTACCGTCCCTTGACCCTGGGGTCCTCTCTGGCTACCGCCACACCTGTCCTTCCCCTCCCAGCCAGCGCCTGCCCCCGGAGAAGCTCGTATTTACCTAAAGTCTTCTCCTTCGCCCGCTCCAATGCACTGGCTTCTGTCCTAAGGACTGTGCTGGAAGATCTCCAACCAACTCTCTCAGTGACCTTCAAATGGTCAACTCCAGTGGATTGACTGATCCTCAGGGCCTATCCCCCATGACTCCTTGCCAGCATCTGACAATGTTGGCCACCCCTTCCCGGAACTCTATTTTTTTAAGGACACGAGCCTCTCCTGATTCTTTCCAGCCTGCTACCTACTTCTCTGCCCACCCCTTCAAGAGGGTGTTTCCTTCAGCTCGTCCTCCTCAGCCACACCCACTTCTCACTCTGCCTCGTCTCCCTGGGCAATTTTACTTCTGTCTATAACTTCAATTGTCCCTTTAGATGATGACTCACTAGCCTCTCTCTTAAATTCTAAACCTGTCCAACGGGATTCTCCATGGGCACGTCAAACCCAGCAGGTCCCCAAATTCCACAGAGCATCGTCATTCCCTTTTACATTTCTTATGTATTTTTTTTAAGATTTTATTTATTTATTTGACAGAGAGAGAGCGATCATAAGTAGGCAGAGAGGCAGGCAGAGAGAGAGAGGGGGAAGCAGGCTCCCCGCTGAGCAGAGAGCCCGATGTGGAGCTTGATCCCAGGACCCCGGGATCATGACCCAAGCTGAAGGCAGAGGCTTTAACCCACTGAGCCACCCAGGTGCCCCCCCCCCCCGCTTTTTAAAGATTTTATTTGAGAGAGGGAGAGAGAGAGAGCATGAGTAGAGAGGAGGAGCAGGGGGAGAAGGGCAAGCAGGTTCCCCACTGAGCAGGGAGCCCGATGCAGGGCTCAAACCCAGGACCCTGAGATCATGACCAGAGCCAAAGGCAGACCCTTAATCAAAGAGCCACCCAGGTGCCCCTCTCCAGAAGCTTTGAATCTTGTGTGGCTTGATCCAAGGCTGCAGGAATCCGGCTCCCAGACTCCAGCAGCAGCAACAACAGTACCACCCTGACCAACCAGAAGTCCTCACGGCCTAGACTCTTGGCACCTCCTAGTTCCTGTTCTTTTCCAGACCTAATTCATGAGGCTTTTTCTTTTCTTTTTTTTTTTTTTTTTTTCTTTCGGGTAAGTTACCGGATATGCTTCAGATGAGTCCCTTTCTGTTAAAATTAGCCCAAATCTATTTCTGTTACTTATAACCGGGAAGATGCCTCCCAAATCCAGGCTCATTAATAAGGCAGTGAGCGGCCTCCAGCGTCCCCTGCATTCCCTTCTGTCACGATCCCCCTGAACCAATCACTCCAGCCTGGAAAGTAACACGCCATACCCTGAACACACCACAGCTAGAAAAGTCCTCCTCTTCGCCCCCTGTGAGTCTCAACTTACGCCACTTCCTCCGTGAAGCCTCCCCTGCTGCCCCCAGGCACTCCACCTACTGGGCGGGGGCCTGGTACCCCCCCATCATATTTTACTGAAACTGCCGCCTTTCACATCTAACCCTCCAAAGTAGGACGAAGCAAAGCCTGGCACATAGCAGTACTGTGCTCAGTCAACGCCCCTCTAAGCCTGACTCTTCCCCCAAATGGAGATAACGATACCAAGTTTCTTTCTTTCCTTTTCTAAGATTTTATTCATTTACTTGAGAGAGAGAGAGCGCGCAAGCGGGGCGGTGGGGTAGAGGCAGAGGGGTAGAGAGAGAAGCAGACTCCCTGCTGAGCAAGGAGTCCAACATGGGACTCGATCCCCGGACCCTGAGACAATGACCTGAGCCGAAGGCAGATGCTTAAACGACTGAGCCACGCAGGTGCCCTGACGCCAAGGTTCTTACTTAAAACCTGCAGAAAACAACTCTTAAGCCCACATGCTAGAAGGACGTGGGGTAGCTTGGAGAATCACCAGGGAGGGACCTGGCTTGGCTTGGGCTGTGACCAGGAAGGACAGCCAGGGCACAGCCAAAGGCAGGCTGGTCCAGGCCCTATGACATTGGTCCCGTTGGACGCTACCGCAGGTCCCAGCAGAGGGAACTCTGATCTGATCCCGTATCTGTGTGCCACCTGCTGCTTTGGTGTGTGTCCAGTCCTACCTGTGGGGACAAGTCAAACATGTAGCTGGCTTTTTCAGCTTCTGACTGAGAGTGAGGCCCCATCTCCCACCCAGACTCAGTGGGGACATCCTCAAATCGGGGGGGGGGTGGGCAGTTCAGGTGCTCAAGGTTTGCCCTCAGTGAAGATGTCTTTCTCAGAAAGCCAGAGGGTTGTAAGGGGGATTCAATGAGAACATGCATCATCCAGTGATTCTCAAATATTTCCCCTAAGGGCAGAAGGGATGGAAGGGATCTCGGTCAGGAGGTCCCGCCCAGAGCCTCGGGCTGCGTGCCTGTGTTACATTCATTCTACCAGAACTTGCCATGGGGAGCACATCACTGAACAGAAGAGGCAAAACCCCTACTTGGTGAATGTATATTCTAGTGTCTGTCTTTGAAACCTCATGTCTTGCTTGAAAGTGAAGGCAGACTTATGCCCTCTGTTTTGTAATGCTTGTGGGGTGGGCGGATATATACTCATACCATACAGGGCTTGTTTCAATACAGAAGTAATGGCTTCCTACAAATTTGTGGCCAGCGTGCTATTTGCTTGAAGATACAGAAAACCATGTCTTTATGTGCCTGTGTTTGGACAAGTTCTGGCTGATACCAAGAACAAAGCTTAAACCAAGTTTGTGGGGTGGGGGAGGGAAGGGAAGCTGGGGAGTCTGGCCCCATGGGAGTGGGGCAGAGGGTGAGAGAGATGCTGGAGGGATCGGGGGCCTCGCCAGCCTCTGCCAGGGTCCAGGAACCATCTGGAAGCCCCTCTCTCTGCCTGAGGCACCAGAAAGAACCACACACCCTTTCTTATAAGGGGTTCCCATAAAGAACAGTCCCATCTTTGGCAATGAGAGTGCCCTTGTGGGCCAGCGGTTTGGGGCTGATGGGCAGCTGGCCCCTGGATGAGTGTGGACTTGGACCCCTGCGGTCATCAGGCATCCCCGGGGGATGGTGAGCTGTGGGCACTAGTGGGCAGCCGGGAGCCTGAGGGGTAGGCAGGCTACAACAAGGATAAGGGGAGTGACCTCCCTTGGCAGCAAAGCCAAGAGGGTAGCGGTGGCCCTAAGGTTTGTCAGGGCCAGATGTAGGGTGGGAAGGAGGCCCAGAGGGATCCGCCCACCCCACAAGCAGCCCGGTTGCCCAGATGAGTGGTTTTGTAGGGCTTTGTGGCCTAAGGAAATCCACTGTCCTTCCCAGGCAAACCACCGCAGGAACTGATGAAAAGCAGATGGTGGTTGGCATGGGGTGAGGGGAATGGGGTTGAACGGACTTTTCCCTCCCCTCCCACCCTGGGTCAGGAGCAGATCCGGGAAAGACCATCTGGGGAACCTCACCAGCCCAGCTTGGTTCCAGGAGAGACCCTCAGATCAGCACTCCCACGTTTGGTCAGCTAAAACAGGGTCCCCGCGGACGCAGTGCTGCGGCAGGGCACGTGGACAAGACAGTGACAAGAGGTAACACACAGGACGCCCACTGCGTGCCAGGCACTGCTTGGGGCGCACTGTTCCTCCCTGCAGTCCTCTGGGCTGTATGGTGTCTGGGTGTATGCATTGCCCCCATTCTCACAGGCACAGAGAGGTTAAGTAACTGGCCCAAGGTCACAGAGCGAGTAAGTGGGCAGAGTTGGGATTTGAACCCAGGCAGCTGGGTTCAGGATCTTAAACCGTGACTGACATTGGCCTTGCACTTTATACTCAAGAAGGAGAGGGCGGCTAATATTATTTTCAGCACTAACTATCTGACTAGGTGATGTGTTACCTCACTCATTTAAATTTCAGGGATATTGCTAGTGTCATCCCCATTTTATAGATGATGAAGTTGAGGCTCAGAGGGTACAACACGGAACTTGCTCAAGGTCATGTAGTTACTCCCTGACAAATTCTGGATCTGAATACAAGTCTGTCTCACTACAAAGCTCGGCACATAATAGCACCTCAATAAATGCTGAGCCGCTCCCCTCTGCTGGGTCTAGGAGTCTGTCCTGCACTCATGTCTGTCCCGGTCTCGCTGCCGTGCCCCACCCAGGGGTCCTGCCAGCATCCCCATCTCAGCCAGACCACTTCCTGCTGGTGAGCCAGCGAGAAAAAGCCAGAATGAACGCAGACCTCAGACAGGGGCTGATGGGAGCCTCCACTGCCCCCTCTCAGCGCACCCTTCTCTTTACAGGGACCTTCGGACAGGACCCAGGTGCAGACAAGGGCCGTATGCATCAGCAGCCGGCGGCCGGCCCCCAGGGCAGGCAGCCAGGTGCCCACAGCCGCAGGAGAGAAGGGCCCCTCTTCTCTCCACTCAAAGGTGGATTGAGGAAGCCTGGCTCTGTGATTTTTCCAAGAAACTTGTCCAGAGCCAGAGAATGGGAACATCTGTGCCCTGAGCTCTGTTCTGGATGAAACTCAGGCCACAGTCTGGGGCTGGCGTCAGCTGGAGACAGCCCTGCGTGGAGGAGGTTCTGGCTTGCTGGCCGGCGGGTGGGGCCGGTTTGGCTGGCCGGCTGATGAGGGCAGCCGCTGGCCTCCAACCCAGGAGACTGGGAGCCCAGGCCAGGCAGGCGAGCGAGGACAGGGCAGGAGGCTTGGGCGTTGGGGGCCTTCTCCACTGACTGTGTAAAATGGCTGGGGAGGCCGTGGCATTCCAGCAGGTGGACCTGGGGCCACGGGCTCTCCTGCCCAGGCCTCCAGCCCCAAGGCCCCTCCCTTTCAAGACAGGCTGTCGTGGGTACCTCTTAGCTCTCCCATTCGCCTGCCTTCTGGTCAGCTGAGTCTTCCTCTAACTCTTGTTTTCCCATTTGGCACATTTTTTTAAAATGTAAATTATATTTTCTTGAAAATGTAATATATTTACATGGTTCAAAGTCAAGATGTTATAAAAAAGACCTTCCCCGACTTCCAGTGGAGTCACACCCTGATAACCCATCGGCAATGGAAAATATCATGTAATGAAAATGCATTTGATACACGGAGCCTACTGACCATCGCAGCTTCGCCTCGCCCACCTTCCGTGGGCTCAGTGCTCAGAACACTGAGGTTATTAGCCTGCAGTTAGGCGAAGTCATAGAACACAAAGTTTACTTTATAAGAAAGTGCTGACCCCCTCACGCAATTTATGGAGCAGTGCGCTGAGAGTGAGGACAGCAGGCCCGTGAGGGCGCAGAACGGCTCTCAGCCCATTGGCGGCGCACCCCTGTGCTTGCGAGCCTGGCCGGGAGCAGTGGCACAGGGACAGAGGATCGTACCCTTACTTTTTTTTTTTTTTTTAATAAAGATTTTATTTACTTATTTGACAGACAGAGATCACAAGTAGGCAGAGAGGCAGGCAGAGAGAGAGGAGGAAGCAGGGTCCCGGCTGAGCAGAGAGCCTGATGCGGGACTCGATCCCAGGACCCTGGGACCACAACCTGAGCCGAAGGCAGAGGCCTTAACCCAATGAACCACCCAGGTGCCCCTTCGTACCCTTACTTTAAGAATGTCCTTTCTCCAGGGCGCCTGCGGGACTCAGTCAGTTAAGTGTCTGACTCTTGCTCTTAGATCGGGTCATGAGATCGAGCCCCACCTTGGGTTCCATGCTCAGCAGGGGATCTGTTTGAGACTCTCCCTCTCCCACCACCTCTTTCCCACTCTCTCTTGGAAATAAATCTAAAAAAAAAAAAAAAAAAAGAGTATCACTTCTACCTGTGGCTGCATCCCTTCTCCTCCTCCCCTGGCTCCCCAACACCAGGTGACTGTTCCATCAGATCCACGTGTGTCCTTCTGGGGCTTTTCTTAAAAATGCAAATTAAACATATGTGGATCTACTGCTTTCCTCCCCCTTTAATTATATCAAAAACAACATACTCTATGTGATTCTGTATCTTCCTGTTTTTACTTGATATATCCTGGAGATCTGGCCTTACCATTACTTTGGACTGTGTCCTCCTTTTCCTGGCTGTATAGTATTCCACCCCGAGGCTGTTCTAGAGCTTACTAACCAGCTGCCTAAAGAGCACGGGGGTTGTTTACAGTCTTTCCAACCTTATTTTCAAATGAGATCTTGGGTGGAAGTTTGATTCATGCCAGGCTGCGCTGGGTAGAGGCAGGGTAGGTGAGACTAACACCCCACTGACAAACTCCACCACCCCTGCCAGGTCTCAGGAGAACCTCACCAGGATCTCATCACTCGAGGGAACCATGTAAAATCCCCAGCTTTTAAATCCCAATCTTATTTTATAAAAAGATTTTTTTTTAATTCATTTGAGAGAGAGGGAGTGAGATCACGAGCAGGGTGGAGGGGCAGAGGGAGAAGCAGGCTCCCCACTGAGCAGGGAGTCCAAAGCGCGCTCGACCCCAGGATCCTGGGATCATGACCTGAGCTGAAGGCAGAGGCTTAACCGACCAGGTTAACCAGCTGCCTCCAATCTGCTTATTTTGTAAGTAAGAAAGTTTCAGCCTCACACAAGGCTGATCCACGGTCACAAGTTACCCTGTGGCAGATCTAGAAACAGAAACCAGATCTCTGGGGTTCTGTCCTCCACACTAGTCCTATTTCATCCCCAGGGGTAACGGACCAGGGCTCTGGGGCCACGTGACTGGAGTCAGAGGCAGATGCTACCGTGGACCCCAGGCCTGTCTCTCTTACCCTCGGTTTCCACGATCTCTCCCACTGTTTGGGGTCAGCCATGCACACCCCCAGCAGAAGGGGCTCTGGGCGCACTAGAGGAAAGATGAGCCACCCAAACAGGGGGAGGGAATCGGGGCTGCTGAGCCGGACCCTTAAATGGAAAGTGAAGAGGGAGCAGGAACAAGGGGGTCTGGGAGGCCTCCGACTTCCAAGGCTCGTGTAAGCAATCTGTGTCTTTGAAAAGAACCACTGGAGAGTTTGACTACTGCTAAGTGATTGAGAAAATGTATTTCATGAAAGAGAAATATATTTATCACCCAGCAAACGTTGAGGGGAGGGAGGGTCTGTGGAACCAGGAACCAGGAAAGATTTAACCAGTAAACAGGAACTTAGAAGGCCAAGAGCAAAACAAGCAGAGAGTGTGGCCGGAAGTGGAGGGAGGCCAGGTCATGCCTGCAAGGCTGCGTCTCCAGTGGGATGGGCACAGCCGGGAACACAGGGAAGAGACAGGGTTTGGAGGGGACCGGGGTCTCTGGCGGCACCATGCCCCATCCGAGAGAGGAGGAAAACCAGCCAGCAGAGGTTTGCGGCCCAGTCCCAGCCCCGAGGATGCTGCTACCACCCTTGTCCTAAGCAGGGTGGGGCCGTGGAAACAGATCAGCCTGGGAGCCAGGAAATCCCGGGGCTTTGACTCCACCACACACTGGGTGACTCCAGGCAAGCCATGCCACCTCCCCAGGGCCAGCGGTATCTTTTCTATGACCAGAGGGTTGGACAGAACAGGGCGCCTTTTAAACTTTCTTTTGAGCTCCAAAGTGAGGGGACTGGACCTTGTCTTGGAGCTGTGACAAATGGCCCTTCATTGTCATCAGCTGGGGAGGGAGGGAGAGCCACAAGCCAAGCACGAGCCCTTGGAGAGGGAGCACCTCCCCTGAGCCCAGTCCTCCGCAGGACTCTTGCTGAACCCAGGGACAGCCCGAGATGGAATTCCTCATCGTCCTGGGAAGCCAGACCCAAGCTTGCATGCAGTGTGGTTCAGGAAAATAGAAGAATGTGAGATTGTTTGCACCCAGGCTCACGGAATGAAGGGTGTCCTAAAAGGCCCGTACAATCTTGCTTAAGATTTTCCCACCATGAGGTGCCTGGATGGCTCAGTCGGTTAGCATCTGCCATCGGCCCAGGTCATGATCCCAGGGTCCTGGGATCGAGTTCCACTTCGGGCTCTTTGCTCAGTGGGGAGTCTGCTTCTCCCTCTCCCTCTGCCTGTCCACCCTGCTCGTCCTCATGCTCTCTCTCATGCTCTCTATCTCTCAAATAAAGCAATAAAAGTCTTTAGAAACAAATAAATAAAAAGATCTGCCCACCATGGGGGCACTTCCTGTAAGCCCTCCCTGTCCACCCAGCCGGCCCCCGTGTGAAGAACGCATGCCTCATCCCAGTACAGAGACGAGGGGCAGTGGGTGGTCCATCCCTGGCCCCCCATCCCTGGCCCCCCACCCATGGCTCTGCTTGCCGGGCCTCTCTGGCCCCCGGTGACTTGAAGGACGCTGTGCCCTGAGGCTTCGTGGCTGGGAGTTGGAGAGGAAAAGGCTGGTGGTTCTTTCCTGGCTACTGGCTACTATATAGGGCCTTGGTCTCACTGCACGCACACACACACACACACACACACACACACACACACACGCAGTGCGCGCCCGCAAGCACAACGCCTTTATCTTATCTATTTAGAGAGGGAGAGGCAGGGGAGGGGCAGAGGGAGAGAGGGAATTTCAAGCTGACCCCCCTACTGAGTGCAGAGCCCCCACGAGGAGGCTGGATCTCCCGACCCTGAGATCTTGACCTGATGGAAAATCAAGAGTTGGACGCCCAAGTGACTGAACCACCCAGGTGCCCGAGGCGGACACCTTGAAAGCAAGGCTGCAGGGCCCTTCTGGAGCCTGGGGACAGGATGCCAGGTGTGGGCTGGTGGGGCAGGTGCGACTGGCCAGGCAGTGGGGAGGGGCTCTCCGAGATGCCGCTGTGGGTGAGGACAGACATGCCCAACACCTGCGGGGCAGCTTCTCAGCTGGAGGCCAGTTTGGGGCCCTCAGGATCCATTGATTTTGAATCAAGGTATACTGGGTGAATGGCACGGACATTCCAGAATTATTCTCCCCACTCATTGTTCTTGGCCGTGTTGAGAGACTTGTTTCATCCCAAACCTCACAGCAGGGTTCTTTGGGGCCTCAAAGCCATGAACGTGTTTTAGCTCTTTACGCCGTGTGCCCCTGTCCACGGAGACACGGGGTAGTCCAGTCCTGACCTGAACAGACGTGGGGTGATGTGTTAGTCTCTCTTTATTTTACCTCTTGGTGAATGTTCTGAAGTTCAGCTAAAGAAACACTGATGTGTTTGATCACAAAGTGCTTTCAGACCCCGTCCGGGAGTTAACATAATAGAGAGTATGTGCGCCATACTCCCCGTGTGGACCCAAACGTTCTGATTTCTGAAACGCACCTGACCTCAAGGGGTTTTGCAAAAGGGACCATGGATTGCACGGCTGATCCCATTTTACAGGTGAGAAAACGAAGGCTCGGGGAATTTAAGTGTGTTCCCTGACAGCACATGGCTAGCAGGTGGGAACGCCAGGGAACAAGGTCAGAGCTGTGGCCCTGAACCCGTCGCTCTATAGCCCAGCATTTCGGCAGGCCCGGCGCATGGGAGGCCAGAACCGAATTCGGAGGGTGTGGGGACCCAGGAAACGCTGCAGGGCCCATGGCCTTCAGCCCATGGCCTCCTTCCATGGCAACCCAAAGAGACATGTGTCTGGGCCTTTCCTCCCTACAGCCAACAGCAGGAAAACCTGCCATCTGGGTTGACACAGCCCCACCTGGAGGAGGGCAGGCTTGAAGGTGAGCGGGGACAGGCCCAGAGTAAGAGCAGCATGGTGGTGACAAGATGCCGTGTGAAGTAGTCACTGTTTGGAATTTCCCCCCAATTTTGCCTTAAGCCCCCAATTTTTCTCCTCTGAGAAGGGAGACAAAAAGCCAGCACTACCCTAAGGCGGAGTGTCATGGAGGAAACACAGAATAAAAGACTGTAATGCTTTATGTTAAGTTTCAAAGCTGTCATCCTGGGGTTAGTCTGGAAAGGGCTAGGAGCGGTGTTTACCGGGGTGAGGATTTTCTGGCCCAGGAGACCAATTAGAAGCTTCCAGTCTGGGAAGAAGGAGGGGGTTGGACATGAACAATGGGGTAGTGCCTGGAGGCTGATGTGGGAGGTTTTCCGGAGCATCCCAGGGAGGGGGGTGCATGGAGAGACCATACCCCCTCCCGACCTTTGAGGCCAGGATCCAAAAGAGGACACCTGTAACTGGGACTTCGAGAGGTGGTAGCCCCGAGGATGGAACCAGGATGGGGCTGGGAGGGGCAGCCGAGTGGAGATGGCTGGGTAGATCCTGGGGTCTCAGTGGCCCCGAGACAGCCCAGCAGATGTCTTATCATCTGGGAGGGTTGGTGCAGGCATACATGCGTATCGTCCTCATGACACAGGAACGTGGCCGACTTTCCCAGTGCTGTGAGTGGGCCTGGAGCATAACTGGCAGAGGGAGAACCACAGGCCTGACGGGTTTCCATGTCATGCCAGGGGACTCCATGGCATTGCTCAGGCCTCTTGCCCGACAGAGTCCACCAACCTGGGGTGCAGCTAGGCCTCCCACAGGGGCCTCCTCCAAGAGGTGTGGGGGCAGGAGTGCCTCCCCCAGCCCTGCTTCCTCCCCAGGAAGAGCTGCCCATTCCAAAGGAACTATTTGCTGAGAGGCGCCTGCCGGGCTTCAGGGCCAGCTCTCCGAGCCAGCAGCCAGCCTCTAGCCATGCGGGGCTCTGTCAATTTCGCTAATAAAAAACCCTGGGGAAAAGCTGCGGCTGGAAAGAGAATCCTCAAACCCTGAGAATCTGCCTGGGCTTCCCAGAGTTCCTTCAGCCCCCAGTTGCTTGTGAAGGCCTGGAGACACTTGGCCTTCTAGTGGGCTGGGGTGTAGGGAGATGGGGGGGTCACCCTGTCTGTCCTCCAGTCTCTCCCTATCAACCTGCTTGAACTCAACTTCCAGTTGAGACTTAAAGACAACTCTGGATCCATTTAATAATGCCCCAGAGGGAGGACTTGGAGAAGGAGCGGCATGGGATTTCCAGCTGTGTGACCCTGGGCAAGGTGTGTGTCTCGTCTGGGCTTTAACTCTCCCAACTGTAAAGCAAGAGTACGCCCAAGTTTCCAGAGCAGCCCCTCGCCCATGAGTCGGTAAATGGTGCCCCCATCCAAACACATCCTGGGTTTGGCTAAGCCGTGCCTGCCCAGCTGCTGTGCCTGTCAGATCTGGAAGAAATGAGCCTGGGACATAATGCCCAGGGTGGGGAACAGAAGATGTGCAGGGAGGTCAGAGAGGGGGAAGGTGAGGTGGGACACTCAGTTACAACTGGGCTGTGGGGCACTGAGGAGACACTAGCTGGATGAACCGGGGCAAGTTGCTCAACAGAGCCTCAGTCTGCCCATCTGTACAATGGGCTTAATATATACTTGGCGTCAAGTGTCAATTACATCAGTAAAACCTGGCACAGGGCATGCTCAGTACACGTCCCTCCCTCACTTCTCAGGGATGAATCAGGTGGTCCCGGCTCTGGTCCTCAGCACATGCAGGCTGGGTCTGCTCCAGGTCAGGGGTCCAGTGTGTGCTGGAGGTGGCCCCAGATGGCTTGCTCTGGTTCTCCTCTACGGTGTTCTCCAGAAGAGACAATGTAGAATTGGCTTCCTTCAGTGTTTGGTAGCGGCTCAGTGTTTCAATTTCACATGCAAAGCCAGATTTCCAACTGTGTCTGCAGCATTGGGAGATCTGGGAACACGGGGTCTGTCCCTTAGGACGGCGGCTGGCTGGAGAGGAGCAGCTTTTCCGCGCCTGTCCCTTATGTTGCTTGTAATTCTTTATCTTGGCTTGCTTTTTCTATTTTTTTCCTTCTTTATGTACATCATTTGACATAAAACAGGACTAGGATCCTATCACATATGCTCCGTTTCTCCCCTGGCAGGTTCGCCTTCCCGCCTGCTCACAGGACCACCCCCCCTCCATCCATGGAACCCCCACGCCACCCACCTGCCACACAGCCTTCCACCTGTTCCCCACGCTCTGAAGTCGTATTTTGACAAATGTGTCCATACAGAGACACATGCTTGTAGAGGGTATCTGTAGATTTTTATCCCCATTTCATAAATATGAGGTTATGTTATGGAGGCGTTTCTGCATCGAGCTTTTCAACCGTCCCCCCACAGGTGCAGCCCCAAGTGGGCCTCAGTCTCCCTTTACTAATTTCATTCCCTTGGTGGCTCCTGTAGGCATCTCCGCGGACTCCCCATTCTCTAGATCAGTGGACCTCACATACTGGGGACCACGGGTTAGGAAGAGGTTGCCCTGGATCCAGCTGACCGCCTTATGCTACAGCAGGGATCTGCACGCTTTCCTCTAAACTTTAAAAAATACGATAAAGACTAGACTTTTCATTTCAGGGTACTCATCTCAGCTTCGTAGAGCAACTGCCACAAATTACCGTAAGCGTGGTGGCTTAAGGCAACCAGAATGTATTCTCTTGCAGTTCTGGGGACTACAAGTCCCAATCAAGGAGGCGAGAGGGCTGGGCTCTCCCTGCAGGTGGTAGGGGGTCCTGCCTTGCCCCTTTTAGCTCCTGGCAGCCCTGGGCTTATGGCCACTGACCCGCAAACTCCACCGCCATCTGGGCGTCCAGATTTCTTCTTCCTGCCCCTGTCAGATTTACGGCCCACCCTCCATCCAGGGTGATTTCCATCTCAAGATCCTTAAGTCATGACCTCTGCAGAGGCCCATGTTCCTGATAAGGTCACTTTCTGAGGTTCAGAGTACATATGAATTTGAGGGGGGACACTCTTCAACTCACAATGGTTCTCTTCCAAATCTTCCTTTTTTTTTTTTTTTTAATAGTATCTTTGTTCAATGTGTTACCCTACAAGCCTATTTGTTTGTTGTCTCTTTCAGGTTGGTGTAGTTCGTTGGTGTTCTCGTGGCCCCAGGCCCTTGACTGGTACTCACGGTGAATCAGATCTTACCATCTTTTAACATTCTTTAAACTCTGTTTTGGCAGGACTCCTTTTGCCTCTGAGAACCCCTGGCTGCCTGGGGTTTGGGGAACACTCGCCCCGAATAACTGGACCTGCTCCCCGCTACGGAAGCACCCCCCCCCACCAGCCACTCGACCGGTGGGCACTAATTTTGATTAATTTCTTAGTCTTCGAGCATCTGCCCCTCAGAGATCACGTATCTCTGGGCCTCAATCCACCTGAAGAGCAGACTTGACATTTTCATTTCTCCTGTGGACACTTTTTTAAAAAAGATCCAAAACTCACGTGGAGGCCAATATGCACCTTGCAGCCCGTGGGCGTGGGTTTCCCTCGTCTCCCGCTGCTCTGTGGCTGTAGACCACGCGGTCCTGGCTTTGTGGCAGTGTCTTGGCTCTAACTCCTTCCCTTGTGCCATCCCAAAGCCTCATTTCCTGACCCTAATAGACGAAAAGGTTGACCTCTAGAGTACCATGCTCTAGTCTCCCTTCCGCTTTCCCACACCCATCCTCCTCCCAAGCAGCAGAAACACCAACCCTGCCATGTAAGAGCCATGAAATCCTGTAGTAAAGGATTTAATCCTGAAACTCCTGCCCCCTCTTCTTTGCCTTGTAAACTCTAACTTTCCCATTCAGACTCATCTCCCAATCACCTCCTCC
The DNA here is from genome assembly GCF_010015895.1 of Lontra canadensis. Lineage (NCBI taxonomy): Eukaryota > Metazoa > Chordata > Mammalia > Carnivora > Mustelidae > Lontra > Lontra canadensis. The sequence continues at coordinate 1,510,586 of NW_022631088.1, forward strand.
TGGAAGCCTTCTTAGATTTCACCAGCTCCATCTGCTGATGTTACCAGACTGACGCTTCTGAGCCTTTGCCCGACTGTGAAGCAACACGGTGCTGGCAGCACCCTGCAAGATCCCAGGTCCTACAGGTAGGTGTTCAGGTGAGACAGAGGGTGGCGACAAGGGATGTGTGGCAGGAGCTGCAGAAGTGCGTGAAGCGGCAGCACCAGGCTCTGATGGGCCTGAGCCCCATGGAAGAAGTCGGATTTCCACTGTCAGCACTGATGGCTCGGGGACGTGTTCTAAGGAGGGACCGCTCAATCAGATGCCCACTTGGAAAGTGTCACTCCTGCTGCTAGGAATAAAACAGAATGGAGGCCAGCCAAGGAGCTGGGTGGCCCGTTTGGAGGTCCCCAAATTCCCTAGCCCAGGTGAGTGATGACGGCGCTTGAGAAAAGGCCATGCAGGGGTGGAGGGTGGGTGCAGGTTTATGAAATGTTTAGGGAGCAAACATCCAACAGGTCTTGATGATGTGGTGAGGCCAAGAGTGCCAGATGTCTGATGCTGCCCAGGGCAGCCGTGGCCGCCCCTCTTTCCCCAGCTCGCTTACCCACCTCGGACCCCCTCCTGGTCGCTCCCCCTACCCTGCCCCTGGGGCACTGATACACGGGGGCATTGACTAGGACGATGTCTGAAAGGGTTTCAGAGGGGCGGAGCGGGTTCCTGCCTTCCACAGGCTCCCCGAGGAGCGTCCCAAAGGAACGTATTCATCCTTCCCCTACCTGGGCCTGGATACTTGGCTTGTGTGTGTTTCAGGATGGTTTGGATTTTTTCAAAAAATTGAAATTCTCGCCCAGGCGAGCCAGTTCCAGTGAATGACCACACAGTAAAACGTGACAAGGGTCCCTTTCAGAGGCCCCGACTGTGCCGAGCTGGCCAGGCGGCCAGAGGCAACTCCTGATGAATCAGCTTATGTTAGAAGGTCAGTGACTCAAAGCCCCGGGGAGTCGGGCTGAACGGTGACCCGAGCCGTTATGATGGAACGTGGAAGGGGAGCCTGTGTTGTCTCAGATGACAAGACCCCCACGATGACTGACTGATTGATTGATTGTTTTTTTTAGTAATACAATCATGTTATTCTTTGTGATTTGGGTCCACGTAAAAACTTATTTTTACATTTTACACAAACGTGATTTTTGTCTTTTTAAATATTTATAATCACTTTCCACATGACCATGATAAGATTCATAATTCCTTTTTTACTGAGGTATCACTGACAAGTAAAAAGCTGTAAATGTTGAACATACAGGATTCAAATGGGATAAATACACACCATGAAACCATGACCACCATCAAGGCCACATGCATATACTCCGCCTCCAAAAGTTTCCTCCTACCCCTTTTACTATAATTATTATTACTCTGTGTGTGTGGGGGGGGCAAGAATACTTTCCCCAACCCCATGACTGCTGATTTCAAGTTGTTCATTCAACCAAAATCTATGGGGTCTGTGCTGTGCCAGGGACTGCTCGAGCCCCCGAAACCCAGTGGTGAATGCCGACACCAGACCCATGTTCTCGCACTCAAGGAGGAACTCGGACGCTCCTCCCCACTCAAGGGGGGGACTCAGACAACAAATCCATGAACTTGTTAGGTACTTGAGCGAGATAACTTTGAGCAGCAACGACCACAATGAAGAAGACAAAACAGGGTCCTAGGACGGAGTGTGAAGGGCAGACGGTACTTTTAGAAGAAACTTCTTCACAAGTGACGTGTCATTTGAGAATTGGAGGATAGGAAAGGGGTGATCATGTCCCAGACAGAGGGAAATGCTGTGCCAAGGTCTCGAGGTGGCAACAAGGTGGCTATCGTGAAATTGTGTACATGGGCTTGTAGGATCTGGGGGGTTAAGAGTGTGCATGGATCAGCGAGCACTCAAGATGGAAGGTCACAGGAAATGCGCAAGCCAACGGACGTGTGGCTGGATGGCCCACCAGCGAAAGTGGTGAGCACACAACCCTATGAGCCAATAATTCCGCTCCTCAGTGTTCTCTCAACGGAAGGGGAAGCCTGTTCTACAAGACGTAGGGAGGAATGTCTGTAGCAGCTTTTTCATAGAGATCAAAGCTGGCAACAGCCGCTACATCGATTAACAGGAAAGTAGCTCAAGAAGGGTGATATATTCAGGCAGAGAATGTTAGCAATACAAGGAAATGAAACAAACACACACACACACACACACACACATATACACACAACCTAGATACATCTCAAACATCTATGCTAGGTAAAGGCAGGCAGACACAGAAAAATGTAGACTGTAGGATTCCAGAACAGGCTAGACTAATCTAAGGTGGGAAAAAGAAAAATCAGAAGCGTGGTCGCCTCTTGGGGTGGGAGGCATGGTTCGACTCAGAAAGGGCATGAGGAAACTTTGGGGGATGATACGGCTGCAAACTTTCATAGGTGCAACACACAGGTTTTCACATTTCCCAAAGCTCACTGACTGGTAGTCTCAAGACTTGTGCATATCGCTGTAGAGAAATTTTACCTCAAAGAATAGAAAAGAACCATGAATATTGTGGAATGCTGAAATATTTAGGGTTGGAGTGAAGCGCACTGATATTTTAAGTACATAAAAGGTGGGGGGCCTGGGATGGCTCAGTCGTTGAGTGTCTGCCTTCGGCTCAGGTCATGGTCTCAGGGTCCCGGGATTGAGCCCCGCATTGGGCTCCCTGCTCAGCGGGAAGCCTGCTTCTCCCTCTCCCACTCCCCCTGCTTGTGTTCCCTCTCTCACTGTTGTCTCTCTCTGTCAAGTAAATAAATTAAAAAAAAAAAAAAAGGTACGTGTTGGAGAGATTGTGTAGGTTACTTGAAGAATTTAGGCAGTGGGTAGATGGTTGTTCCTGCATTATTCTTTCAAATTAGAAAATTTTCACTCCCCATTTTAACCCTCGATACACATTTTGAACAAAAAACTTATATATTTAAGTTGGATGGAAGACAATGAAAGTCACAGGAGACAACGGGCCTCTCAACTGTTTCTGTGTTTTGTTTTAACAAAGTCCGTTGTACGGAAACCAGTCTCACGGAAGTAGAGGGATGGACAGAGATTTTTGAAAAGTCTCATCAAGCTCAGGATATTTATTTAACTTTCATCAAAAGCAAGATAAATGACGAAGCTTTAAAACAGTCATCGTCAGTTCTTCTTCAACAGCCAGTTTCAATAATTATCCTGAAAAATTATAGGTAAATTTAAATAATCTTCCAATGAAAAAATGGATTCTGGACCCATGAATTTTTTATACATGGATTTTTTTGTTGTTGTTGGAAAATACATTCCGGTTAAATTCAAAATTCAAAATGTTTCATCATCCTGTAAACTGATAACTTTTTACAAATGCACAGCATCGAGATACGCATGCACTACCTTGTTGGTAAGTGTTTCAAGTTATGGAACACATTTTTTTTAAGGTTTTATTTTTTTATTTTTATTTTTTTAAAAGATTTTATTTGTTGATTTGACAGAGATCGATCACAAGTAGAGAGGCAGGCAGAGAGAGAGAGAGAAGCAGGCTCCCCGCCGAGCAGAGAGCCCGATGTAGGACTCGATCCCAGGACCCCGAGATCACGACCTGAGCCGAAGGCAGCGGCTTAACCCACTGAGCCACCCAGGCGCCCCTTAAGGTTTTATTTTTAAGTCATTTCTATAGCCAATGTGGGGCTCAAACTTACAACCCCAAGGTCAAGAGCTGCATGTTTGCTGACTGAGCCAGCCAGATGCCCCAAATTATGGAACACATCATAACAATCGGCAGAAAATCTATTTTTTCCAAATTTCTTTCTTTTTTTAAAGATTTTATTTATTGGACAGACAGAGATCACAAGTAGGCAGAGAAGCAGACAGGGAGAGAGAGGGGGAGGCAGGCTCCCCGTTGAGCAGAGAGCCCATTGCGGGGCTCGATCCTGGGACCCTGGGATTAGGACCTGAGCCGAAGGCAGAGGCTTAACCCACTGAGACACCCAGGCACCCCTATTTTTTCCAAATTTTGAATTCTTTATTTTTGTCCTTTGATCTTATTTGATATTAGGAAGCATGGCAATACGGAAACTTAGTGTCCACTGACAGGTGAATGGATAGAGAAATTTACACACATACCTGTATACATACACAGACAGGGATATCGTTCAGCCCCTCGAAAGAAGGAGACCCTGCCATTTGCAACCCCAGGGATGACCTTGGAGGACATTAAGCTACATGAAATAAGCCAGACACAGAAAGAAAAAAAACCCCGCATGATCTCATTTATATGTGAAATCTAACAAAATCAAGTTCATAGAAGCAGAAAGGGGAATGAACAAACAGTGGTTACCAGGGGCCGGTGATGGGAACAGTTGGGAGATGCTGGTCAAACATGAAAACATTGCAGTTTTGCAGGGTGCTTAAGTCCAGAGGTCTGACGTACAGCATGGTGACCGCAGTTAAGACCAGACTGAACCCTGAAAAATCACGAAGAGAGTAGATTTCAAGGGCTCTCAGCACACAGACACACAAGTAACTGGGAGGGGATGATATGCTAAGTAGCTTGATCATAGCGATCAGGTCATTGTGTATCTGTATAGCAAATGAGCACATTTACTCCTTAAATATATACAATTTTTATTTTTTAAGAAAGCAGCAAGTACTAAGGCTGGAACCACGAGTCGGTGCCCAGTCACAGGGGGTCTTAACTGTCACATGGAGAAGCTTGGGTTTTTCACCTTTTCTGAAAATGTCTAAGATTTTTGAGAAGTGTAACGCCGTGATTTAAAAAGTAAAGTTTCTGGAAGATTCATCCGACCTAGGTGCGCACCACGGCTGATTTGGTAAAAATGATATAACATGAAAAAAATTTTAATAAGAAAGCATAGCACAACCTTTTCCTAGCAGGGAAGTACCCAGGTCATCAAAAGTAACTGAGGATAGCGAATAAATACGTAAATCTGGTTGTCCAATTGACCTGTTTGTGAAAAGTTGGGACGAACTTATATGGCAGAAATTCCAAGAGTTTGTTCCATAGTTTGAATATTTCCACAGGACCTTCCCTTTCATGACCATTTTCCTTCGTACGGGACGAGAGTTGTTAGCAGCTAGCTCCCGTACTAGTCCGTGATAAAGACAATTATTTTCAGCTTGCTGTGTTAGCTTTTCGTAGTTCACTTCTTCTCTCTTCATTAAGCTTACTGTTCAGTTTTTCTATTTTTTTTTTCCTGGCAAGCCATTCTCGACGAAGGGAAGCAGTGCATGGATTCACATTCTGGCCCAGGCTCCTTAATCTGGGTAATTACTTTTCCTATCATCGCGGCTGAGCCACCAAACACGCTCCCACGCAAAGCTAAACTCCAAGCCACATTTGCTGACTCTGATTATTCTCTTGGACCTTTCGACAATGTCAAGTTGTTATAAAAGTTTCTAAATGCCTGCTCTCCCTCTTTGTACTAACCTCATTGTGGACCAGGAGCAGCAGGAACCCTCCCGCCCCCACGGAGCCCTCTCTGGCAAATGCTGGGTGACCCAGGATGGGGTGTAAGCAGTGGGGAAACTGTAAGGTCCCTCAGCCCAGGGGAGGCTCTGATTCTATAGTCCAGGAAGGAGACAGTCTGGGCAGACTAAATGCTCAGCCAAGCTACCAAATGTTTCTGAACCCACTTCTCCTGACCCTAAGGGAAGTCATTGATCCAGATGGCCAACCCAGAGAGAATCTCACACCCGTGCTCCCCGACTTACTCTGGTTCAGCAACACTGGGAAACCCTGATCCTTTGGGAGTTTCGAGGCGGCCCCTTGGAAGCTCCTAACCTTTTGTTGTCCTCAAAATGTCTTTGAGAATATGACTATGAGCCCTCATTCCAGAAATATGCATACACATGGCCCCAAATACTGCATTTCAGTTCCAGGCCCTTTACAGGCCTCTTATAATTCACCCCACGACATTCAAGCAATTTTAGGAAGCTTGCCTTGGAGGAATAAGTCAGCGGGTCCAAACCAAGGCTTGGGCTCATACTCAGGACTGCCCCTTGTGGTGCCCCCCAAGAGCCAGAGATCTTCAAGTAGGCAGGAGAGCTCTCGGGAGGCATGGCAAGGAATCTAGATCCTACCAGTGATGTCTCCCATTCATTATCATGGTCCTACCTTCCTTGTGTGACTCGGGGAGTTTGGGGAACCTCGTGGTACGATCCTCCAGAAGGTAACTATTGAAACCTTTGGGGAAGGTGGACAACTGTTTTATTCCCCCGTATATGGATTATAACACCTCCCAGAGAGTTAAGTGTGGTCTGTTGTGTGGATCTTGAGAAAATGAAGGGTTCCCTTCTGAACTGGGGCTCCACTGGGAGCTGCTTGCCACAACAGGCAGTGGAAACAAAGGGCAGGGAGAACTGGGCAATGTTGGGGGAGGGGAAGAGAGAGAGAGAGAGAGATCAAGGCACAGAATCTGGCAGGGACAGGCCATTTGCAGCCTGTGTACTACAGAAAAGGCAGCAGTGAGAAGTCACGGTTGAATTGTAAGCAGAGCAGCAACGTTCACTTACCCAGAAGCCTTAGGGATTTTCGCCCAGTAAAAGAAAATGACAGATACCCAGGGAGGGCTGTTCCAAAAAGTGAGAGGGGGACCCTGAGCCCCAACACTGAACACTCGTCTGCTGCGACCAGGCCGTGTATGGAGCTGCTGTCCGTAGGGACAACTTGAGAAACGAGAGTGACCCATTTCAACTTTACAGTGACATCTTTGGGGGGAGACAAGGGTGTTCTGAGGGAGATTTCGCTTCTGTATGCGTGTGTGTGTGTGTTTGTGTGTTTCTGTTCTAGTGACAGAGGAAATTACCTTGGCCACCCTTGGGAGATCATCTATGAAGCAATGTATGGGGGGGCACATAGGGTCCCCTGAAAACACTAAGGTTTCTCAGGGGTAGGACAGTGGCTCAAGAGCCCCACTCTCCTGGAAAGGTGGCGTTTCAAAGGTCAGAAAGGAATGGTGGCTGAGCCCCAGTATGGGAGTCCCCAGGGAAGGGAAGAGTCAATTCCCAGAGCTGCTGGGCAGCCCCCGCCCCTTGCCCACCCCCAGCTGGGAAGGCCTGCGGGAATCCATTCTGCCCAAATGGATTTCATGAACCCTGGTTCATGGGTAGCAGCCTTCAGGGTCTGAGGATACAGGCTGAGTCCTGCCCCCATCCTTTTTGGTAGGATTGAATGACTTCAAAGAACACAGCCACTTAATGGCAGACTTGGGACCAGAATCCGGGCCTCCGGCATCCAGCCCCATGGCTCCTCCCGTTTTGCACCTCTAGGAGCTCCAGAAACGACCCTCTTCTCTCCTGGGGAGCTGATGCAGGGAAAAGGCACCTGAACGAATCATGAAGACACAATGGCCAAAGTAGATGCTCAGGGATCCCGCCAGCCCCGAGCCCCCAGCTCAATCCGGGGCATCTGGATGCAAGCGGAGGGTGCCCCCAAGGAATAAGAACATTTGTTGCTTCCTTCTAGGCCCCGAGATCTGCTTAGGTAATAAGACAGCTCAGGCATTTGCAGGGGAGAGATTTCACACCTGAGAGAAGGCGCCCCCCCACGTCTGACATGCTATGAGCCTGTGGACATATCCTTCCCAGTGAAATTCATATTCACCACCTCACCTTGGAGCCCGAAGTTTCAATCCTTCACCTCGCCACTAAGGACCCCCAGAATACCACATAGCCTTGGGATAGCCCCATTAGGCACGACAGCGCCAGCCTGGCCTCCAGGACCAAGTGCGGTATCAAGGACTCATGCCAGGCCATTACTCAAACAAACCGCCAATCTGAGGGCCAGAATAACAGCAATTATTTAAGTATTCTTGGAAACCCTGACATTTTCTTTCTTTTAGTCTGTACTAATTTTTTCCTCTGGGCTTTAGAACAGACTTGTAATTGTCAGCACAACAGATCAGCCTCCCTCCTTCTACCCTCCCTTCCCCCCCCAAACACCACACACACACACACACACACACACACACACACACACACACACACGAGAAACCCAGGCAGGCAGGGTCTTCTGTGGGTTCACAGACAGCCCGTGATTCCAGGCAATTTGAGCCCTTCCTCTGGGGCACCTGGTCAGGTAATAGAGCCTAGTTTCTCGGGAAGACTCAGCAGGTGGATGAGCCCCGGTGGTTGAAGGGGACGATGGTGCTGGGGATGTGGCTGGTAAAAAGGCTCCTCTTCAACAGCTCAAACGCCCAGCCCGTTAAGCTGCATACAATTTCTCTGCCCAGTGAGCGGATCCAGCCAGGGAGCGCCTGGCTCCCTGCAGCCAGTAGGCGGCGCCCTTGAGCCTGTTACCCAGATGGTGGGGTCAGAAGCTCCCACCTCTACCTGCGGCTCGTCCCCAACGTGCCTGCCCCCGATGACCCGCAGCTGCCACTAGACCCAGCAGCTCCAGCAGCAGCACCCCTCCCCGACCCCGTCTCCCTCCAGCTAATCGCACAAGCCAGGGCTTGCCCCGTCGTCGCCGCGGCCTGGACTCTACCTGGGTCCCCAGTGACATCACTTCCTCAACCCTCAGCTCACCCATTTTCCAGTCATTGTGCCCAGAGCACCAGAGCTAATTGAAACAAGACGGGGACTTACACGTTAAAGTAGCCTTCAGCCGGCAGGCGAGGGCTGCTTCTGGAAAATGTTAACGCTTTCCTGTTGGATGCCAAGCCCGCTTGGAACTAAGCTTCAAACGAAACCTCGTCTGTAAAATGAGGGGGTTGGACGATCCCAGAGAACCCTTCTGACTCTGACAGTGTATGCTGCTGTGAAAAGAAAACCCAGCGGAGCCCTGGGTGGGGGAGCAGAGGGCTACTGCTGGTTGGCGCGACTGTGTCACAAATAAAGCGGTGATGAATCAGGTTTTATTTTCGGCCCTGCAGCTGATAGATTAATTTCTTTTTTACCAGCCGCACTCTGCATAATTCCAAGAAAATCACTCTGACATCACCAACCACCAGATAGGAGGCCCCCCGAGGTACAAACCTCAGGCTGAGTGGCCCTTGGAAAGCTTGGCTTCGGGTGAAACGAGGCGGTCATGGTCGCTCCTCCTCCACGCCATGGGGTTGCCATGGAGACAGCCCCCACTTCTCCCTCTCCATCCTCCTTCAAGAGGTCTAAGCTTCAAAGGATTCCCCACCTACCCATCCCCAGATTCAAATTTAACCGGTCCAATCTCATGTCAGGCAAATGCATCCTCCTTGCAGAGACCTCAAAGACAGACAGACAGACAAAAAGCTCTGTTTTCTGAACAGCTGGGCAAATTGAATTTGGCCACGTAATTTTGGCTTGGAGGGCTACTGTTTATTTGTTTATTTAATTATTTAATGATTTTTTTTTTTTTTAATGGAATGCCTCCATTTGGGTACAGTCTTCCTGAGACCTCCTAAGCTCTTTCTTTGGCAAAGGAAAACGTCTCTTTATCTTTTTCTTTCTTTCTTTTTTTTTTTTAAAGACAGAGAGGAGAGAGGTTTACAGTCATGCAGCTGGAAGGCCAAAACCGCCGAATGGAGAAATGTGTTTAGAGGACACCAGCCAGGAATGAGATAAACCACGGCTAAGACCAGAGGACGGTTTCTAAATTGACAAAGCAAGGAGCTTTCTTTTTACCCCGGTGCGAAATTCTCTAGGATCCTGGAGTCTCTATGCTGAAATGGACCTCCAAAGTCACCCTGTGCAGCTACCCAGCCTATGACAATCTCAGGTCCTTCATTCTTGGCAATTGTCACCCATTCTCTATCTACTTCACTGGGTGGTCAGTTCTATGTTCTTATGCCTCGGATGGGAAAAATCTTCTGGGGTCCTGAAGTGGAGCTAAAATTGACCTCCCTGTAACTTCATGTCTGCTCTCAGGAGGGGCAGGTCTGTTCTCAGGAGGTCCCCGCAGGAAAGAGACTACTCTAGCCCCAGCCGGTTTGGACCACACCCTTTGTAACAACCCTTCAAATATTCTCAGTGGCCATCAAGTCTCCATCTCTTCCAGCCTTATTCTCCTGGTTCTTTTTTTTTTTTTTTAAAGATTTTATTTACTTATTTGACAGAGAGATCACAAGTAGGCAGAGAGGCAGGCAGAGAGTGAGAGAGAAGCAGGCTCCCCACTGAGCAGAGAACCTGATCAAGCGGGGCTCGATCCCAGGACCCTGAAATCATGACCTGAGCCGAAGGTAGAGGCTTTAACCCACTGAGCCACCCAGGCGCCCCTCTTCTGGTTCTTTTAATCACGCCTCACTTCACGGTCATTTCCAGACCCTTCACCTTCCTGGCCACTTGCCTCCGGACGCTTTCCAAGTTGTCACTGTCCCTTTTCCACTGTGGCTGGGGCCTGGCGGTGATGCTTCCCAATGCTGTGTTGATGAGCTGATGAATGTCGAGATGAGCCCAAACTTGAAGTTATGAACCCGCATGCTGATGTCACATCAGGAACCGGCCACATGCACATCCTGCCTTGTCCTCAGCCTAATCCTTGATCAGAGGGCAACACGATGGCATGTTGTCTACCATGAGAACCACATGCTAAGTATCCTTAAATGTGTTTCTAGGGCATCAAAGTGTAGTCGGAAGTGATTTACTTTCTCATTCAATGAATACTTATCATTTATCTGCCAAGATCTTATGACTGGTCATAGAAGTTAGGCTTTGGAGCTGTGACAATAAATGCTATAGTGTCTACCCTCAAGAAGATTAAACTAAATAATCTATAAAAGCCTAATTGGCAGAGATGGGCCAACTCTAAGCAACTTTGGAAGAACACTGATTATGACCAAAAAAAATATATATATATATATATATATATGTAGTCATAAATGACTGGAGATGGAAGGAACCTCAGGAAGCTTGAATTCATACCTCCTGGTTTATATTTAAATGTTAAACGTTAAATGTTATATTTAAATGTTATATTAAATACACTTGTCCAGCATGAGCAGCAATGGCAGAGAAGGAGCCGTGAGTGACTTCGCTCGTGCGTGATAAAGAGTTCCAGCTGAATGATCTGGCCAAGGAAATCTGCTTGGTTGGCACCAGAGGCAGGATCAGAGACCAGATCTTGTGACATCGGGCACTGGGCTCTTCCCAGCACACCATGATGTCACTCATAAACGACGAGATGTAGACAAGAGAGCACACGCTCTCTGTGGGGGAACTCTCTCCCGACGGAATCTGATTTGGACATGGCAGGCGGTGTGTCTGTAACTGGCGGAGATATTGGCTGTACAGAAATCATGTTTCACCTCTGCAAAGCGCCAAGCAGAAGCCAGAGGCATTCCTGTCTGTCTTCCAGGAGCTCAGACAATCCCTCCTTAGCCCTTGCCAACAGACTACTAAAATTCTCTCCCAGGATCCACCAAAGAGAAAATCCAACTTGCTTTCTCCCTCTTTGAGCTCCATGAGATTGGACATTGCGGGTTTTCCTAAAACATCCTCCTCTCTGGGTTCCCAGGGACACTCTCTCCACCTCCCCCTTGAGGACTAGTTCCCCAATCCCAACCAGCATCCTTTCTCTTCGTCCATCTGGCTCAAAACGCAGAGATAAAATTTCACTTTCCTCTCTTTTGTAGAAGTTCGTCATCTACAGAAGATTCTTAGGGATTCCTCCCATAGACTGGTTTGATTGGATCCATCCATCTCTCCATGAACCCATTATTCATCTTTTAAGAACACTCCAGCTTGCTCTGGGATGACTAGGTCAAGTTCTGGGGAAGTCAGAGTCCTGTTTCCCGAGCCCCAGCTGATGTCACATCTCAGCTAAGGCTGATGGCAAATGCATTCACCAGGCGTTCAAGCCATGCTCAGCTTGGGTAATCCTGACCTCTCACAGAACCCATAGCCCCTCACCCTCCTTTCACCCTTGAGTACAAGATCAAGGCCAAGAGTGTGTGCCAGGCTACCTTACACACAGAGATGCCTTCCCACCAGAAGGTCTTGCTGGACAGCAAATGGCCCTCTTGCTCCTCTGGGAGGGAGTCCTCTCTCTCCTGAGACTGGACGATACCCTGAAATCAGACCCTATTTTAGGATAGGCAGCTGGGTGCTCAGGGCTCCCCAGGGTTGAGCAGAGCCCCTCTGTGCAGCTCACTCCTAATGCCTTCCCTCCTTAGCCTCCTCTCTACACCACCCCAAATCCCGGCATCACGACCTCCTCTATGGCTCTTTTTGAAGAAGAGAAGGGATGAGCGGGGCTGTATATTAACCAAACATCCTGAACCTTCCCAGGAGCTTGGATGCAAATGGCCAGGAGAAAACCCCTTTCAGTCTGTATTGGGGCACAGGGAGCTGCCAGCATCCCGGTGTGACCTTTCAGGTGCCCATGTAAAGATTTTCCATCCGATCCCATTTATATCTGCATTTGGCTTCCAAGGCTTACGGAAAACCAGAGCTGAGAGGGCCCTCAGAGACCAACCCATGCAATGCCCCGCTGTGCAGATGGGAAAACCAAAGCTTGGTGAATTCCCGAGGTCACTCAGTGAGGCAGAGACACAGCCGGAACTAGAGGCAGAGGGCCAGTCCGCTGGGCAGGAGGGAGACAGTGAGCTACCTTCTCACTGATGTAAGACCCCAGGGTGGCTGGGGGCTCTGGCTTCTGCCCCTAAAACTTGGGGTCACACAAGTGCCCATGCCTGACCTGGGAGCCTGCCAGGAACAGCCCAGCAAGGACTTGAACTTCATGTTCCTACCAAGGGCCTGATCGCCTGGGGAACGAGCCAATGTTAAGGAGGGACCCTCTTCCTGGCCTCTGTGCCTACTGGCAGGATACCTGCCTGGCCAGGAGGCAGCCCTACCACCCACTGCTCGGGTGTTGGCTGGGGACTGAGACACCCTGCCTGCTTACCTCATCCTTTGTGTCCAGACGTGCTCAAGACACAGGCTCCCTTTGCCAAGGGCCCTCAGCTCCAGAGAATCCGGGTCCATTTCCAGGGACTGGGGTTCCCAGTGTACTAGAAAAGAGAGAAATGCCAGAGCAAGGTTACAAAAATCAAGGTGTGTTTAAGACATTTCCTGTGAACAAATACTGCACACACACACACACACACACACACACACACACACACACAAACACACGCCCTCCCCCCAAACATAATACAACATAGTTGTGCCATTCACAAAATAATCATAGGAATTATGGAAACATAATTCAGAGCACTGGTGAAGGCTTCCTTCAGCAGATCTCTGTGACTGGAAGTAAGACCCCCCTCCAAGGTAACATCTCAAGGGGAAGTGGAAAGTCCTTCCAGGATCCCCCCCATTCTGAGGGGCACATCATGAGGTTTGAAGGGAGTGGGGGCTCAGGGTGAAGGTGAAGGGGGTGGGGGCTCAGGGTCTGGGCCTACAAGGGCTGCCTCCCAGCTCCCCACCCCCACTCCCAGCCCCAAGCCCTTACCTGAGGGAGAAAGAGGGAAAACAGGCTGCCCCCAGGGACAGCTCAGGAGTCTAGGACTACCCGTGGGCAACCATCCCTGACTGAATGGGGCCTTTTTACATCACACCACCCAGAAGGGGGACGTAATCCCTCCCCAGCCACACAGAGCACTGTTCACATAGCTCAGGAAACAAAATAAATATATTCTCCCTCAAAGACCCCACAATGGGGCTTTTTCATGGCAGAGAATCAAGAACAGCCCCCTCCTTCCATGTGGCGGAGGGGCTGCCCAGCCCTGAAGCCTTTGCCCCACTCTTCCTGGGACTCTGGGTCCACCTGCCCTGGTCTTGGCCCAGTATGGACAGGGGCCTGGGGTCGGTCTTGAGCAGAGTCTGTAAGTGTCTGGGGAAAGGAGAGAGGCAAGAGAGGAATCCAGCATTTACTGATTTCCTACTGTATGTCGGGGAGGCAGAGACCTGGTGAAGACATTCTTGTCGGATCGAAGCATCTACAGATTGGATTCCTCAGGACTGAAGGTAGGGGCACTCACTCCCGCTCACTGTTGAGACTCTGGCCCCCCCCGTGCAAAGCTCCGGAGCCAAATGTATATGGGGGCGGGGAGCCACCATTAAATCCGGCCCAGAAGTCTCTCATGCCCCCATGGCTTTTGGGCACTTACTTTCAGGGGGATGTCAACCAGCCTTAAAAAGACGTCCCTTGTAATTTGACCTGTTTCCTAGGCACAAACCAAATCAACATGCCCACCTCCACCTCTCCCATACACCCATCCCCAGCCCCTCTTCCTGGAACCCCCTCTTCCTTTCTGCTTTCCTTTATCTAAGATCATGGGGAGCCATAGTAATACAGATAGTACTCAGCAAGTGTTTACTCTGGCCCAAACACCTCTGAACTCAGGCATCACCTCTTACAGGAAGCCTTCCCTGACTTCGCCTAGCTTTGTGACTATCTGTCCAAGTGTCTCTCCCCAGCTGGGTGGGAGGGCCTAGAAGGCAGGGCCTTGTCCCCCATCTCTGAGTGCCCAGTGCCTTTCCTAGAGATGACCCTAGGGCTTGGGTGAATGCCCCCACCAAATATAGGGACTTACAGAACACCGTGAACTAGGACAAGCCCGAGCCACAGAGCATGATCGTGACAGTGTAGGAGTCAGCATCCCAGCTGTGAGGCCTGGGTACGCCATTCAACCATCTAAGCTTTCTTTTTTGCTTTATTTTTATTATTATTATTATTATTATTATTGGCTTTTGTTAACTTTAACTTCAAGGGCAACAAGTTAAGTTAGTTACATTCTTTAGTTCCAAGTATATTATCTGTGGGAGGCCACGATAAGGCTTGAGACAGAACCAAACCAGGCCCTGACTTGTGCCTCCTTTAAATGCTGAATAGCGGAAAAAAAGACTTAGGTCAATAAAGTCGAGCAGCGCTGAGAAAGGGTCTGTGCTATGTGTTGTGCGCTCGCCTACATGACTTCCCACACGTTTGCTAGTCAGATAGAGATGATTTGGTCGGGGTCAGAAATTCTTGCCTGGTCCTTGCTGTCCTTGCACGGGCTATAGACTACACCACTGTAAGACTGTGCTGTGCTTACATAAACTATGTCTTGAGTAGCCTTGAAGTCAGTACATCTGGTGCTAGAAGGTCTGCTATTGGTGCTTGGGAAATAGATAATGGGAAAGCTTGAAGGATTTTCTGTGCATGTTGCAAACTCTTTAGTAATCAGCTAAAAATAGATACTTTCTTATGATTGTTTCTGTTAGCTATATAATGCCTCACAGCCTTGAATAAAATTGGCACAATTGGACATCCTTCTTGGTGCTCCTCCTGCCCCCATCTCTTTGTCTCTTAATTTCTTTTCAGCATCCTCTTACCCTCTCGACCCTGGTTGATTTGTCGCGCTGGCCACGACAATTATCATCATCGGTTAATGAAGAGCCCTCTTATTTTATTTCTTTTTTTGAAGCTTTAATCGACATCAAACACACTGCACGTATTTAAAGTGTACAATCTGACGAGTTTTGACACGTGCACACGCCTGAGAAACCAGCGCCGTAACCGAGATAAGCCACAAATCCGTCTCAACCCCCGAAGTTTCCTGGAACCCTTTGGTAAATCCCTCCTACCCACCTCTCCCCTCTCCCAACCGCCACTCTTCAGGCCACCACTCATCTGCTTTCCGTCCCTCTAGACGAATTTGCATTTTCTAGGAGTTTATGTGAGTGGAATCACATAGTCTGGATTCTCTCATTCAGCATAATTATTTTTGGAGTCATTCATGTTGTGTGTATCGGTGTTTTTGTCCTCTTTAATTGTGGACTAGTATTCCATCGTATGCTTAGGGTATAATCTGTTCATCCATCTCTCTGTTGATGGACATCTGGGTTGTTTCCAGCTTGGAGCTCTTACAAGTAAAGCTTCTATGATCATGCGTTTAGAAATCTTGGTGTAGACATATGCTTTCATTTCTCTCTCAAAGTAGAATGTCTGGGTCGTATTTTATTTTATAGTTCTCTTTCTTTACCAATATTGACTTTCAATCTCCCTTAAGCATCTGCTCTGATAGTTATCATATGCCCTTAAATATGCATATATTCTCATAAAATGCGCAGAGCTCTTGTGTGTGGGGGGGTGGTGGAAATCTAGTTCTACTCCTTACTTGATTCAATTGGTTCTATTTTTTGAGGTCCACGTATGCACATTCTGCAATGAGAAGGGTGACATCCCATAGTATGTCCCACCACCTGACTTAGCCCTCCCTCTGAAGAATGCCAACGTGGAGTCCAAGGCAGCATTCCTGTAAGGACTGTCCCAGTGACCATGCGCTCCTCCTGGCCCCCTTGCCAACCTGCATGAGCACGGAGAGCTGGATCTCCGGGTTGCAAGGCCACCAAGGGCTGCGGGCTTAACTGCTACTGCACTGCCTCAGCCCGCTTATCACGTGCCCTCCTGCAGTGCACCACCCGCGCCTCCTCACATCCTGGCCTGCTCTGGGTACAGCCCACTTTGCTAATCTTTGTCATTCTCATGGTTGTCAAGCCATAGGATGCTTCTACATATATTTGTCTAATTACTAATGAGATTGATCATCTTTTCAAATACTTATTCAATCCGAGGACTTCTCTTTCTTTGAATTACATATATATATACATTACATACACATACACACACACACATATGTATATATATATTACCAATTTATATTCTTTGCTCAGAAAACATTTGTATTTCTCAGCTTTTCCTTGTTGATCGGCAGGAGCTCTTTGTTTTATTGGAATTGAGGTGTAATTGACATCACGTGAAGCGTCCAGATCTTCAGCGTGGAGCACGCTTACACTAGTGAGATCACCTCTCAGATCAGGATTTAGAGCCTTTCCAACCCCAACAAAGGCTCTCTGTGTCCCCACAGTTAGGAACCTCCTAAAGGGACCACTACTCTGATCTCTGTCACTTTAGGTCAGTTTTCCTGTCCTAAAACTTCATATGGGTAGAGTCATACAGTACGTTCCCCTTTGTGTCTGGTTCTTTTCAATCAGTATTATCTGTGACATCCATTTATGTTGTGTCTGCCATACTAGGGTATGCTTTTTCATTGCTGCATAATATTCCAATGCATGCCTATACCATTATTTATTTGTTTCCTTGCCGATGGACATCTGGTTTGTTTCCAGTCTGGGGCTAGCATATATAAATAAAGCTTCCAGGATTATGAACATTACTGAATAGGTAGGTCTTTTGGTGGATAGAAGCACTCAGTCCATTCAGGAGTGGAGCTGTTGCATCCTGGTGATTTTGTAGGCTTAGCCTCAGCGGGCACTGCCAAACATTTTTCTAAAGTGTCTGTACCCTGTTGTACCAGGAGCGTCTGAAAATTCCAACTGCTCCTTGTCCCTGCCAATACTTGGTATTCTCAGTTTTTTGAACTGTAGCCTCACTGGTAGGTTTTTTAGTTTAGTTAGTTTTTTTTTTAAGATTTTATTTATTTATTTGACAGAGATCACAAGTAGGCAGAGAGGGAGGCAGAGAGAGAGGAGGAAGCAGGCTCCCCGCTGAGCAGAGAGCCCGATGCGGGGCTCAATCCCAGGACCTTGGGATCGTGACCTGAGCCTAAGGCAGAGGCTTTAACCCACTGAGCCACCCAGGCGCCCCTCGTTTTTGGTTTTTTTTTTTTTTTCTTAAGATTTTATTTATTTCTTTGACAGAGAGAGAGATCACAACTAGGCAGAGGGGCAGGCAGAGAGAGAGAGAGGAGGAAGCAGGATACCTGCTGAGCAGAGAGCCCAATGCAGGGCTCAATTCCGGGGCCCTGGGATCATGACCTGAGCCTAAGGCAGAGACTTTAACCTGCTGAGCCATCCAGGCACCCCCACTGGTGGGTTTTGGTGGGTTTATACAATCTGTATATCCTAAGAGATTTACCTCTTTAAGGCTTTATATATTGTGAATGTAAACTCCACTCATCTATTAGCTCTGTCCAATGTATGGTATCTGTCTCCTCATATGTAAATGGGGATAACACTACCTACCTTCAAAGACCTGGCAAACAATGGGTACCGAATTCCTACTACTCTACATTTCTGTCTCCAGCACCACAGTGCTGCTCTAACATGGCTGGGACTGGATTTTAATTTGTGTTAGGGCCTTGCCTGGAGCCAGCAAGGAGCAGCTTTTTAATAAAGTTTTTTGATTGAATAAATGATGAGCCTCCCAGAAGCCATCTCCAGATTGCCATTCAGGGATCTCTGTGAGGGAATGAGGGGCTGTGACATGGAAGTGGGGAGCGGGGTGGGGAGTGGTGGGGGCATTTCTCTACAGGAAGCCAGCAGGTGTGTAGTGGGTGGGGGGAGGTCTCTCCTCCAGGCATCTAGCCCTGGACTCCAGGAGCAAGGACAGGGGTGGGTGGTAGCGGAGGTGGGGGGGGGGACACTGAGAGGTGGCAGCCTTTCCTCTTGAGCCCTGTTCTGCCCTGCTGGCTGCCCCAGGGCTGTACCCTTTTTTCCAGCCACTCTTCTTCGGGGGAAGAGGACCAGGAGGAAGAAAGAGGGAGTGGAAGGGGGTAAGGAGGAGGAGGTGGGGAAGGAGTAGAGGGAGGGGAAAGAAGAGGGGGAGGGGAAGGGGAAGGAGAAGGGGGAAAGAGAGGAGGTGAGAAGAGGATGGAGGGGGAGAGAGGGGAGGAGAGAGTAGGGGAAGGGCAGAGGACGGGAGGGGCAGAGAGGAAGGAGGACTGGTTGATGAGGCCAGGAGAAGTGGGGAGAGGAGGGGAAGGAGCGGGGGGGGGGGCGGAGGGGGAGGCAGACGCTTCCTGCCCCCTCGCGCCCGCGGAGACTGTCCCCCTCCATCCCGGTTCCCACTGCCCTGGGCGGGCGCCGCTGGCGGCCAAGCGGAGGCGCCTCGCCGCCTCGCCGCCGCCTCGCCGCCTCGCCACCTGGCCGGCCCCGCCGCCGCCTTCCCCGCCGCCGCCGCCTCCCCCTCCGCCCTCGGAGCGGTCCGCAGGCCCGGCTGGGCAGCCACGGGGGCGCCCACCGCCTGGGGCCTCAGCCTCCCCCGACAAACAGCACTTCCCAGCAAGAGGGGTCGCCAGTCCCGCGCCCGAGCCCTTACGGACTCTCAGAGTCTGTCCACCCCTCCCTCCCTCCCTCTACCCACCCAGCCCACCCGTGGACCAGGGAAGGGAAGCTGTTGGCCCCGGGTCGCACGGTGAATTAGGAACGGAGTCAGCCCTCGGCTCGGACTGAAATCCGTGCCCTGCCTTGCCTCTGCTGCGCGTCCAGCGCTCAGGCAAGTCACTGGGTTGGGCCCCCCCCGCCCCCCAACACGGCAGGCCCTCCTCCCTCCGTGTGCTCGTGCTCAGAGTCATGGACTCGGGCGGGGTCCACAGACCCTCAAGGGTCCTCCGCCTTCCCTCGGCTTCTCCTAACATCCCATTCTCCATCCAGCAGCCAAAGTGAGTTCCGATCACCACACCCCCTGTTTAAAACCGCCGGGGGCTTCCCCCAAAGTGAGAGTACAGAGGAAAGCTGGGGTCACTCCTCGCCACCCACTGGGCTCAGACCCCTGGACCGTCTTGTCCCCCAATCAGCCAAATTCATTTCTACCCTAAGGACTCTGCACTAACTGCTTCCCTATTCTCCACACACTCCTTCCCTAGGGGTTCTGAACCAGGGGCCTCTATGGATTGAGCTGGAGTTCAATGTCATCGTTTTCCTGCGTCACCCAATGTCTATTATGTTATGAACTTAAAAACATCACTTTGGGAAGGGCTCCATAGGCTTCACTAAACGGTCCAGTGCCTATGGCACAGAAGAGTCTAGAAACCCCGAGATTTTTGCACGTGGCCTTCAGGTCCCAAATCACTCAGGGGAGTCTTCCTTGGCTATGTCCGAAACGCTGCTCCCCTTCTCATCCAGGCACTGCCTAGCACAATGGCTCTCAAAATATAGTCCCCGGGCCAGCAGCATTAACATTGCTTGGGAACTTGTTCAAAATGCATGTGCTCAGGGGCGCCTGGGTGGCTCAGAGGGTTAAGCCTCTGCCTTCAGCTCAGGTCGTGATCCCAGGGTCCTGGGTCGGAGCCCCACATCGGGCTCTCTGCTCAGCGGGGAGCCTGCCCCCCCACCCCGCCTGCCTGTTTGTGATCTCTCTCTCTCTGTCAATAAATAAATAAAATCTTAAAAAAAAAAATGCATGTGCTCAGGACTCACTCCAGACCTACTGAATCAGAAACTCCTGAGGCAGCGCCCATCCTTCTGTTTGAAAAATCCCTCCAGGTAATGCTGACGTTGGAGTCTCAAGGAGGGAAAAAATTCTGGGCCGCCATCATCTCCCTGTCCTGTCACAGCTGTCACTGGCCAGCTAAGGAAAGCTGGAAGCCCAGCGGCCTTAGAAAGGGGAAGGGCTGTGGGGGCCAAGGTGTAAGGGGGGCGGGCTGGGTCATAAGGTGGCGCTACCTTAGACAGAAAGCCCGCAGAGGACTGGGCCATCTGGAGGAAGGGGCCCGGCTGGACTTCAGTGGGAGTGGGGCTTGAGAAGTCCTGTTGGCTGGCCGGGGTCGCCCTGAGTTGGAGAGGAGAATGAGGTCATGTCTCAGCATTTCCAGTGTGGCAGGAGAGGAGCTGGCATTCCCCTGGGCACTCCTACCTCTGGCCTGGTCTGAACATTAACCAGTGTCCCTGAGGTCCCATTTGGATCCGGCCACAGTCACTCCCAACTCATACCAGCCTGGTCTCCTGGCCTCTGCCCCATCGCCCACAGGAAGTTTCCGGGCAATCCCAGGGCCCTCCCAACCTGAGCTGTTCTCCATGCATTTTCCAGGTGGACTAGATGTTCCTGCAATCCGAGCCTGAGCCCATTCTCCAGACTAGAGAGCTGGATTCTTGTTGCTGGTCCCCTGGAGCTGCCTGGCACAGCTCTAGAATGGCCTGGGGCAGCGCTGCAGCCACTGGCTTTGGTGGAGTTGTCGAGGGGACTCACGGCCTGGTTCCTGTGGGTCACTGGTCTCGGGCTTCTGTACAGTTCCCAGGCCCCGGGTGGGGGCAGCGGGGGAAACGTGACACTTTTAATTGACTTCCTCAATCTGATGATAGAGTATTGAGTATCAATAGGCCGCAGCAAGCTATTTTCATCCATAATTTCAGATGGGGAGCCAAAGCCCGCCTGCCACTGCGGTCCTGCCATGCCACCTCAGGGGATGAGCTCACCCCTGTCGGCTAGCCCACAGCAGCAGTTGCTGTGGCCAGGGCAGTCTGATTCAGGATCTCCCGGGGAAAGTTCTAGGAAGAGGGGTGGGGGAGGCATAAGCAGTTACAGCCCCGTGCCTGAACCAGAGTCTGCCGGGAGACCAGCCTGGAGACGCTAGCCCCCTCTCCTCACTCAGCCTTGTCCTGGTTGGGGAACCCTGAGCAGGTGACTTGCCTAATCCATGCCTCAATTGCCTTGTCTTCAAGAAGAGGTTGAAGCAGATGGTGACATTGGCTCTGGAATGCCACAATGATGCGGGGGCGCTTTTCTCCCCCTGTCTTATCCTAGAGTCCCGAGCCTTAACCTTGTGTGCTGTGGTCAAGATAAGAATCACCAACTTGATACATTCATGGGTCCTGGGTTTGGTTCCAACGTCCCCACTTGCATGTCCTTCCTGACCTTGGCCAACTGTCCTGGGCACAGGATTAGAGACATCATCTCCAAACCGTTAGGACCCCTCGTAGGCATGTCTACACTTTGGGTCTAGTGTGAGCAAGCATTAATTGAAGGAGGAGATACGTCAGGATGCTGCGGGCACGCCTTGTCCTCACAACTCCCTGCCAGGCCACTAACCTAGACCTTTCCTTTGGCATCGTCCTATCTGACCTACATGCCGCCCCTGTAAATTCAAGGGCAGGGAGGGGATCCCATCACCTCTGTGTCTACAGGACCCAGTGGGAGTGCAGTGAGTGGTCATGGAACAAATGAATGAGTAAGTGAATGGATGGGTGGCTGGATGTGCGGATGAATGAAAGCAAGCAAGCCAGCCACGTGACGCACACTCGCTTGCTCCCCTGTGTGTCTGTGTGCCTCGTTGCTAGGTGGGGGAAGAGGACAGGATTAGTCACAGCCTACCAGGAGGGGGCTTGATGGCTCTGCCTGGAAACCTTGCCTCTCAGTCACGGTCTGCAGACTCAAGAACAAGGAGAAGCTTTCCTCCATGAGAAAAACCATAGAATCATGGAATGTTGGCTCCAAGAAAAACCACAGGTCACTTAATCTGCACCCCTCCAATAGGGAGACGGAGGCCCAGACAGGTTCAGTTCCTGCCTCTATGCTGAGCTCATCATGGAAACTGTTGTTTTTCCCTCAAAAAGGAGCCCGGGGGTAGGAGAGAAGGGGCAGGGGGAGGAGTCAGTATTAAACAGACCAATTGTTAATCGCAGAGAAAGCCTGTGCCTTCCCAGGGGCCTGACAAACCCAGGGCAGGGGGCTCACAGAGGAAAGCGGCTCGCCAAGCTCCGGGCGTACCAGCTCAACTGGGCTGGGCCATCAGGCATTATGTAACCAAGCCAGAGGCTCCAAGAAACACCTAAACTGGCCTGGTGTTCATCTTGGACCTGGTTTCCAGCTATTTCCTATAGGGGCAGGTTTTGCTGAGCATAGGGTTTTCTGCATTTTCCATCCGTTTGCTATTAAAAGCAGGAGACAAAATATGAAATCCTTCCCTGAGGTTGCCAGAAATCTCCCAGTTCGGAAGAAGGAAGGGCTTAAACTCTGTCCCGTGGTCCCTGGATGCCTGGGGCATCTGACGCAGCAGGAGCGGGTTCCAGGGTGAAATGTGCTCCCACTGGCAGCTCCCCTGGGGCCCGGCAGGGAGAAGGAGCTGAGCCCACATCCTGTGGCTGGGCTGCCGGAGGAGCATGCACCGCTCCTGGAGGAGAGGTGGGGACAGGATGGGGCAAACCAGCTCAGAACCATCAAGAGCCCTGGAGGAAGGAGCTCTAGTTAGAAGGCTTAAGTCAGCTCTGGGGCGGTTAATACAAGGTCCTATCTACCAAAATTCCATTTGCACCAAAAAACTCATCATTAAAATTCTCATCTCAGTCTTAATGCCATAGCTCCACAAAGCCCCACACGGGGAAAAAAGACAGATGTCTTTAATACCTTCCTGTGGGGAGAGCACCTTGGTAGGCCAGAGGGGCCCTGGCAGGGGTGACGATGAGTCAAGAAGGGTCTGGAGCACAGGACCTTCCTAGGTGGGGAAGCCTAGAGGATATGAGCTCTCGGGTCCCACGAGATCGGTGTCAGGAGTCTGCGTGGACCCCCACCCAAGGATGGGAGTCGAAAGACTTCATGCGAATATGGACACATTCCAGCTGCAGAATGAGCCTAAGTTGAGGAAGTAGAGCTATATCGGGATGTCCTCATACCTGTCCCTCCCAAGTCCATCCCCAGGCCCTCGGGCCACTCCCCTGCACAGGTGGGAGGCAGTAAAGCCTGATGACCCAGAGTCAACCACCTGCCCTCAGGGTCAGCGTCACCCCTGCAGTCGGTGTGACATGGGCAGGAGCTGACTTCTCTATCTCTGTTACTTCATCTGCAAAAGAGAAATCACAGCATCTCCAAGCAAAGTGGGGGCGGTGGGGGGGTGGCAGGGGGCTGGGGGGCTGGAGAGCGGAGTAAGCAGCCCATATAAGGGTTGAGATAAAGCAGAGAAGCAAATAATAGAGCTCTGGGAGCATGCCCAGTGCTCCGCAAATGTTAGCTGTTAGGAAACTGACCATGCCTGGGGAGCGGAATGCAGACAGCTCGGGGGCATCTGCCCCTGCAAGCAGCGTGGGGGACCTGTCAGCAGGCGAGGCAGGGAGGGCACCACAGGAGTGGGTGAGGACGGAGCCCCATCCCCAGGGGCTTACAGTGAGGCCTGGGCCTGATGGAAGGACAGCTGTCTTAAGGGCTGGGGCAGGAAGTGGAATGCAGGCAATGCTGGCCAGAGGGGACTCTGGTTTCCCTGCAGGAACCAGGCTCTGTGACCACAGGGACTGTGCCATGACAGAAAGTGTCATCCTACCACCCAGGCCAAGCACTCTTAAAGGACCCCCATGGAGACGACCCAAACGGATGAACCTCGAACCATGGGGATCTGGATGATGGAAGAAGCCGGCCTGATGTCCCCTCCCTCTTCTGGAGGGCTTCCATGAAGCTTCGTGGGAGCTCCCAAACCCCTGTGCCCACAAGGTACCTCATCCTTAAGTGTCTACACACCATGCCCCACAGTGTGCTGGCTGCTGAGTGCCGGTGTCTCCCCTACACTGAGGTCCTCGAGGCAGGGACGGCGTTGTCCCCATGCTGGCTCAGCCTCTTGGCACACCAGCGCAGCAGGGGCACACACACCGAGATTTTTTCTAAAAAAAGGTGGAGTTCTGATACTACTAATTGAAGCATCAAAGTCCCCATCACAGGGAAAATCAGAATGTTGCTGGGCTCCCTTCCACTTCCATTGTTTTAGTGTGACTTTTGTATTGACTTACCTATGGGGACACACTCTTTTAGGTCCATCACAACCTTCAAAGTCTTTTTCACCCAGCAGCCTTGCTTACTTGTGCTTACATGTGCTAAACATGTGCTTTCTCCTTTTTGGTTTCTCAAAGTAGCACCTGGAAAGTCTGGCATTAGCTGTTTGCCAAGGAGACAATGAGCCCCAGCACAGACTTCTTTCAGAGTTTTGTCATTTAAAAATACATACATAGATATGTGGGGCGCCTGGGTGGCTCAGTCATTGAGTGTCTGCCTTTGGCTCAGGCCATGATCCCAGGACCCTGGGATTGAGTCCCACATCAGGCTCCCTGATCGACCGGAGCCTGCTTCTCCCTCTCCTACTCCCTCCGCTTGTGTTCCCTCTCTCGATGTGTCTCTTTCTGTCAAACAAATAAATAAAATAAAATAAATACATACATAGATATGTATGTATGTGTGTACAATATTTATTTATCATGTACATATACAAAGTAACATAATGGCTAAATACACCATTTCTTGAGAGACAGCCCATGAGGGACGCCTGGGTGGCTCAGTCGGTTAAACATCTGCTTCCTCTCAGGTCATGATCCCGGGGTCCTGGGATCGAGTCCCGCATTGGGCTCCCTGCTCAGCGGGGAGCCTGCTTCTTTCTCTGCCTGCTGCTCCCCCTGCTTGTGCTCTTTCTCTCTGACAAATAAATAAATAAATACAAATCTTAAAAAAAAGAAAAAGAGAAAGACAACCCGTGACTAAGAAGAGCATTTTGGAGATCTGGGTTTGAGTCCTGGCTCACCTCCCCACTAAATGAGTGCTTGCACAAACCACAGGCCTTAACATCCCGGTTACAGCAGAACTCCTAGGAGCCCTTCACTTCTTCATCTAGTGACTCATTCATTCATTTACGAGCTCAGTCAGTACTTATCGAGGGCTTACTGTGTGCAGACACCTAGCGGAGCTTACATTCAAATACAGCCAATAAACAAAGCATATGGTTAAGTCAGAGGGGGACAAGCGGCCTAGAGAAAAAGAAGTGGCAAAGGACAAAGGGGATGGGGTGCTGAGGGCAAGGCCGAGGGCAAGTTGCTGTCTTAAATGTTTTGTCTATAAAACATCTGATGTGATGGTTAAGAGCCTGGATTCTGGAGCCAGACCTGGGTTGAAATCCTAGCATGCACTAGCCGTGCATCAGGAGGTAAGTCACTTAACCTCTCTGGGCCTCGGTTTCCTCATCTGTAAAATGGGGATGATAATCATAGTAGCACCCTTCTAAGGGATTATCAGAAGAACTGAGTAATTACACGTAAAGGGCTCAGCACAATGCCAGCATGTCGTGAAAGCTACGTAAGCATCGAATATACACATCAGGAAGTACTGGCCATGTGTCGGTGAATCCGGGGTCTGCCCTCATTTCCCTGGGCCCTTGAGGTTGTGGCCGTCAGTTCCTTCCGCCCCGGAGCCAGCTGGAAGCTTCTTCCTCTGTGTGGCCGTGCAGGGTGGGACCAGCTGATCTGGGCTTGAGTCCTGTCCCCGCTGTGGACTGGCTGTGTGACCTTGGGAAAGTCGCACAACCTCTACAAGCCTTGGTTCCTCCTCTCTGATGTGGGAATAGTTATAATGGATCGTTGGCCAAGACCCAGGCACTGCTCTAATTACTTTGCAAACATCCCCTCATTTCGTCCTTGTTACAACCCTCTGAGTTGGGTCTTCTGTTATTCTCTCATACAGGTAGGGAAACTGAGGCACAGGCAGGCAAGAAGGCCCGGTACAGCTAGGACTCTGATGCCTCTCTGCTTGACCACAGAGCTCCCCTCATCCCTCACTCTAGCGCCGCCCGGGATGGGGGCATAACACACGTCAGCCGGGCTCAGAACACGAGCCCTGGCTCTGTCCCTGTCATCACCGGTGCCTTCCCCAGGAATGGCCAGACGGAATGTGGGCAGTTGGGGCCTAGGGGTCATTTTGCTGTCCTCTGTGCTTTCAGAAATTCCTTCCACCAAACAGAGAGCGATCATCACGTGCTCTAAGTTCGCAGGCGGCCCGAATTTCACACCCCACACCTGTACTGCCCCCCTGCCCCCCCCAAAATCCCAGGCTCTGCTACTTGGTGACATCAAAACAATTAAATTTTAGACACCCACATTTGGCCCAGACTCAGACCTCTCAGAGAGACTGGGCTGAACCATGATTCAAAAAGCAATAACAACAGCTAAAGCCCTAATAGACTAAGTTGTTTGTTTTAATGAAAAGACCCAGAGAGACTAAAATGTCTGGGGGTGGTTTTGGGTCAACAGGGAAGTGGAGTCACTCTTCGGGGAGAATTCCAGGGGCCATGTGGACAATCAGAAATAAACCTACCTGTGCTTATTCCAGTCTGTGGACCTTTAAATAGAGCCCCCCCCCCGCCCCACCCAGGGACATTTCTGTAACCGTGGGATGAGGTGTCCCTTGTGCAGACTGTTTATGGGACTGGGTCGTAAGAGCCTTCATTGGGCTGCTTTGTTGTGTGTCTGCCTGTGCAGCCACAGCCTGACAACGAGGGGCCCCAGTGCTCACGCTCCTTTTGCCACTTCTCTTAAACTCCAGAAGCAACAGTCAGCCTGGGAGTGAGGTTTCATAAGAGCAGATGGAGCTCTGGCTGTGGCACCAGGGACTTCACAGGGCTCCCCAGGGAGGACAGCCCTCCGGAGCTCCAGAGCAGCTATGGGATGGGGGTTGGGAGGACCCTAGGAAAAGCCTGAACCCTTTGGTCCCTGAGTTCCCTGACCTTCGGGAGTGCTCACCTTGTTCTCTGATTCCTAACACAGTACCTTTTCTGCTGCGGGGAGGTAGCACACGGGGCCCCTACAGAAGGCTGTGATGAGTCCAAACCTGGCAGGTGGCCTGTCTCCAGCCATTCAGTCACTCACAATGTGTTAGGCATTGCACCAAAAATCACAGTCGCAGGGCTCCATCCATGGGACGTGCACGGTGCACCTGGCCCCGTGCTGAACACCCCACAGGTGTTCTTGCTTTAATCCCCACAACAACTCCAAGGGGGATGATCCTCACTTTATTATCCCCATTTCACAGGTGAGCAAACTGAGACTCTGGGAGACCAAGTTCCTGCCGATAATGGAGAGCAGGCGGGGACTGGGACCCGACTGTGCACAGTTCCGAAGCACTAAACTCTCCCACCTCCATGACGCAGGAAGCACAAGCCCTCCCCTCCGGGAGCCCAGCCTGGTGGGAAAGGGCAGCCAGAAAACAGACCATCACAGAAAAGCCTTAGGGCATACCAGCGCAGCTGAGATCGGGCAGCTGGTCTGGCCCAAACAGAGCAGGTAGACTATAAAGAACTTGGAAGAGCTTATCTTTGAGATCAGTCTTTAAAGAAGTCAAAGCCAGAGGGAGAAGGACCTTTGATCTAGGGAACAGTGAGGCAAGGCTTGACACTCGAGCTTGTGGACCTCCAGTAGTTGTTGGGGTCTTGCCATTGGTATTATCAACTGTTGACCTTGCTAATTTCATAGCCACACACAGGTACTAAAAACCTATGTTCGTGATATCGTCCATGTCCCCACCATGATACAGCCTACACAAGTTCAGGTTTTCAGATGGGGAAACTGAGGCTCAGTGATATGAAGACCCTTGCCAGGGTGCACGTCACAGACACAGTCTCCAGGACTCAAAGGCTTTAAGGACGGACCCTTCAAGAGTACCTGTTTCAGCTGTCCCTTCAGTTGGTGACTCCCCTCCAGATGTCCCTCCAAAGTGACTGCCCTAACTTTTGCTCGAGTGCATTTAATAGGAGATAACTCATGACCTTCTCAAAGCCGTCATCTGTCCGCAGAGAGATTTCACAGTTACTAACAAGTTCTTCCTTATTTTGTATGTAACTGTTTCTCCATTACGCCTGTTCCCTCTGGGGGCCATTGAGGTCAGCATCACTTTCACCAGAGGCCAGCCCTCCAAAAATTAGGAAAAGACCATAGAGTCTTAACCAGGTGGCCTCAGACACACAGTGAGGCTGCTGTGGCTCCTGTCCCACTGCTCTGTGGTTCTCCTGCCTTGGCATCAGACCAACGCATGCCTGGTTCCAGCACTCAAGGGTGGAGGCACTGTTTGCAGACCCCGGGGGCCTCTGCCTAGTGACCAGTCCCAGGGACTTTCGCCCAACCATGTCCACAGACTTACTCCAACCCCGTGGGGTCCCCTACCCTGGAGCCAACTTTGTCTGCAGCAAGCTCTGATCTCCTCTCTTTCCCGGAGCTGGAGAGACGGTTCGTAGTGAGAAGGCTGCAAAACGCCCTACTGTTCACGCGTGCGACGCCCCGGTGTGAATCTCACCTAGGACGCGCGGCCCCCTGACTCACCCAGGGTCCACCCTGGGTAAACGTCCCGTGCTGGGCTGTCCTTTCAGAGCGTACATTTCCATGAGGTCCAGGTTTGGTTCCCAGAACAGCAATAAAGGGAGGACCCACACAGTCCCTCAGCCCCCCTCGCTTAGCCAGTGTTGACAGAAGAGCCACGTGACACAGAAGCGAGTACGGCAGGGGCCTGGAATGAGTGGGAGAGGGAGAAGGAGCAGGAAGGCCGGGTGCTGTGGCTGCTTATCACCTGGGACAAAGCCTGGCATTGTCCACTTGCCCCTTACCCGGCTGTCCCTTGTGGGACTGCGGGCTTCCAACCCTAGCTGGACTGAAGCTGGGTTGAATCCTCCTCACTAAAGCACCCGCCCCCATAAGGGCCTGTCCCCAGGGAAGCGGCTCCGGTTTGGGCTCAGGGGGCATCAGGTAAAGAACACCCAGCCCTGGCACTTTCCTTCCCTCCTTCCCTCACCCAGCTCCTTGGACAAAGCGTGGCAGTGGAGGGAGGCCTC
Source organism: Lontra canadensis (assembly GCF_010015895.1). Classification (NCBI taxonomy): domain Eukaryota; kingdom Metazoa; phylum Chordata; class Mammalia; order Carnivora; family Mustelidae; genus Lontra; species Lontra canadensis. Next base: position 1,539,812 of record NW_022631088.1, read on the forward strand.
TGCATCTGGAATCTTCCAGCCCTCCTATTCCCTTGCCTGGGCGTATTTGTCTTGGCCGCCTTCACCTGGGCTTTTTACAACAGATTTTCTTTCCTCTGCTTCTACCCCCTGGGCCTCCCCACGCCCAGCAGCTGGCCTCGGTGGGCCCAGCACACAGAGCGACACTTGTTCTCAAGGAGCCACAGATCCTCGCTCTGTGTAGCAGCCCACCCGTGTCTGAGCCCCCAGCTGCCAGTTCCCTCGAGGGCTGCGGAGAGCCACCCTGGACCGAGTGGCAGAGGCAGGGCCGGGGACCGGAGCGCCAGGAAGGGGGGCACCAGGAGGCCTGAGTTAGCAGGGGCAGAAGAGCGGGACCAAAGCATGGCTGGCACAAGGCGACCTTACACGGAGACTTGCTGGAGAAAATCAGAGGTCGGATGGAGAGAGTCAAGTCCCTAAACCAGGTGGTGAGAAGAAGGTAGAGGAGAGCTGAGCCAGAGGGGGCCTGCATTCAAGTTCCCACCTGGCCCTTATTATCTGCCAGCTCTGGGCCCCTGCACCCAGGTCCTGATCTGTAGCATGAAAATGATAATATTTTACTTGCTTCAAGGTAAGGAACTGGACCTCTTGAAGTACTTTCCAGTTTGAAAACCTATGACTTAGTAGTTTGTTTTTTTTTTTTTCAATCCCAGTAAGAGGTTATTTGTGTGCAAACAGAACATTGACATAACGAGATGTGCCTGGGCTGGGGGAGGGAAGCGGTTTTCTGCCTGGTAACGTCCAGATCCGTGGTGAGGATTAAATCCTGTTCTAAATCATGGCCAGTCTTCCTTGGGGGATGGTTTCTGAATAGAAAGGCCTTTATGGTTCCCTCAAGGGCAGAATTTCCCCTTGAAGCCCCTCAGCCTTGGCAGGGCGTTCGGGCCCCTTTCCCTGCTCTGCTAAGACCCCTCTGCCCCTGACCTTGCCCGTGGCCAGGTGGCCCACAGGGCAGGCCTGGTGCCCAGGGCAGGGCTCCTCTGCTCCGAGGACAATTTGGGTCACACACCGCACACGCGCATCTTCATGAGTGTTCGTGCCTGGTTTAGGAAGCCCGACACACGCTGAAAGTTCCTGGCTGTGGAGGGACAGACAGACGGCCTCTCGTCCTCAGGGCCCATCTCTCCACCGCACCTTGGGGTGCTCTTCTGCTCAAAGAATTCCCTTCCAAATGTGCCTGTCCCATCTCACGTCCCAACGGGGTCACCATTTCTTATCTCCCATGGCCTCTCTTGTGGGCTTCTCAGCGTGGGTCCCTGGTCCTTGCTGTGGCCGGTGGCTGGGAGTGCTGACATCCCAGTGGCTGTCCTCACGGTCCCACGGCTGCTGGCCTGATGCATCCCAAAGAATCCCGGCCCCTTGCCACAATCCAGTCTCCGTCTTGCCCCTTTATCCCACACTGTGTCTCTCCTGTCCCGGTCAGTTCAAACAGACTTTGTCTATGATCTGTAGGGAATTCCTGTCCTTCTCCAGTACTTACATTCTAAAGCTGCCATGAACACCAAATTAGCAAAAACTCTACCATCGTTCTTAGGAGAGAACGGGGTTAGTGCCTGCCAGCCTCTGCTCACAACATCCTCACCAACCCATCAACACACGACTGTGTCTTAACGCGTGTTTCCTTTTAAACACATCTTGGTCCATTAACCTGGAACTATGAGTCCCGCCTGAACAAAGCTTCCCTAACCTGTATTTCCTTCACAAGGCATGTTGCACTGGCCAGCGCTTCAGAGCTTGGCTTGAGGGCCATTTTCCGCAGTGAAGTCCCCCACAAAAAGCACAAACACGTGGCCCCAAGAAGGACACCTGCAAAAAGGGTGAGAGCAGAAACAAGCAGGCAGAGGGTTCCCTGTTCAACCTCCGTGGGAGGAGGCTGCTGGAAACATTTGGGAACGCATGTGTGGCAAGTTAGAGCCGTCACTGACCTGTGCGTGTCCGTGAGACACTGTGCCCACAGCGTCCGTTTTGGATTGCCGATAAATCTTAGCATGTGGGCAAATTCGCAAGAATGTAATTCAGGAACAGCGAGGATGGACTGCCTGCCTCTTGCTCTCCCCACCCTTCTTCCTTTCCTTCACCAAATCGTTCTGGAGCCTCTCTGTCATGTCCCACCTCTGCCCACACTGTCCCCACACAGGTGTTTCCTCACCTGTGCTAAGGATTCTGGGGCTCCAGAAAATGGATGGGAGTCTAGCTCAAGGGTTGGCACACTTTTTCTGTAAAGGGCCAAAAGGTACCTCGGGCTTTGCGGGCTCTGTGGTCTCTGTCACAACTACCCAACTCCACCATAGATGACACATAGATGAAGGGACCGTTAATTACAAAGCAGGTGGTGGGTTGTAGTCTGTCCACAGATTCCTGGTCTACCAGCATCCTGTCTCCTGTCTCCTTACTACAGCTCTCTGTCCCTGGGCTCATCACTCTTTGCCATTTTTATCTAGCTCTGCTGGAAATCCTCTCCTAAAACTGCGTGGGGCCCAAGGGCAGGAATCACAACTGTCCTGCCCCCTTGATGTGTCACGGTCTAGCACAGCAAGGATGTACTGAAACAACAAATAAATACATAGATCAATATCCCATCTTTATGATGGCGCTGGATCCAACTTTCGACCCCGATGCTCTCTAAGCGTATGTCAAGCCAACTTGGTGATCCTATTTAAAAACACAGACCTCGGGTGCCTGGGTGGCTTAGCGGTTAAAGCCTCTGCCTTCAGCTCAGGTCATGATCCCAAGGTCTTGGGATCGAGCCCCGCATCGGGCTCTCTGCTCAGCGGGGAGCCTTCTTCCTTTTCTCTCGGCCTGCCTCCCTGCCTACTTGTAATCTCTATCTGTCAAATAAATAAATAAAATCTTTAAAAAAAAACAAAAAACACAGACATCTGAGACCCTGTCTGGAAGCAGCCCCTAAAATCATAAGCACTCCTCCAGGGATAGGCATCTGCTGGCCTCCTAGCCCCACCTTTTCCTTAGGGAAGGTCCAGAGAGGCATACAGGTTAGAGTATGAAAGGAAGCTCCTCTTTCTTTCTTATCCCTCCTTCCTCCTCCTTATTCCTTTCTTTTCTCCCCCTTTTTCTCCTTCTCTTTCTCTCCCCAGGCAAAGCAGGGTAGCCAGGTGGCTGCTGAGGCTTGCCTCTGGTCTAGGGTTTCTGGGAGCAGAGTAGCAGAATTCCTTGATTCGGGGGTGTCAAGACCAGCTCTTCCTCGCCCATACAGATGTCCCAGCGGGCATAATAGTCCCCTGCACTTGGCTAAGTCTCTCGGAGTCTTCCCAAAGCTGCGGGGAGCTACGTTCAGATCCCAGCAGAGGTCCATCACCAACACAAAGCAATGACTCGCCTCGGAAGGGGATATTAGGCAGTGGACCAAGTGAGTGGAGAAGAAAATAAATTCCCAGCCCCCTTGAATCCCATGGCACAGATCTACCTCTGGTTAAAGGCAGCCCCAGTCCCGAAGCCCCGTGGCTCTGACCCTGTGAATGCACACGTACACACGCACACATACAAACATGTCCTCATGGTCCACAGGATGGGAAAAGCAGTCTCAAGTTGGTTTAGCGTGTCTCCTCAATGTGTCACTTCTATCTTTAAAGTCTCCACCCAATAGGGAAAGATTGAGAAAATCCGGGACATGAATCCTGTGCCTTGGGGGTTGACAGGAATTGTGAGTCGGTGTGAGGGTGAGTCATCTTTCACACTTGCTCACAAGCCTTCTACAGGGCTGTACAAAATGCGGCCTCACACCACCCTTCAAGGCTAGGCTGCATAAGAAGGCCTAGAGGGGGTCGGCGCCATACCACACAGAGGATAGAAACGCTAAAAGATAGAGAAGATGAGAAAGGAACACAATGGAACAAGTTCTGGGTGAGGGTCCCCCACACCCGCACCTCTGGAGCTAGCTCCCATGTGAATGCGGCCCCAGGGACCCAAGAAGACAGCGGTCCAAACTCTTCATCCGCACCATGGGCTAATGCTAGCACCCCCCACCCTAGGCTTGTTGGGGGGATTAATTACAGAAGGTTTAGCACAGTGCTTGACATGTAGAAAGTCTGCAAAACCTCAGCAGCCATGACGGCGAAGACCATAAGGATGATGATGGAATTCTTTCAGCTCTTGGGAGGGATAGCATCCATGAATCCAAGCTTCTGTTTCTACAGTCCCTTTCCCAAAGTTGCTGCTGGAGCCACAGACTTAGGACTCTGGGACTGGACACATTCTGGGACTCCACAGAAAATACCTAATCTCCTGATATGGTCCTGGTTAGAGCAGGAATGGGAAGAGCCCAGCCCTAGATATAAACGGGTAACATTACTCTGATGCTTCATGTCCTCTCTTGACCTTTGCAGCCAGTGTGACTGTGCAGAGCATCTAAACCCTGGGTGGAGTGCCTCCCACTCAGCCTACCTGGTCAACAGCCTCCCGCTCTCCTGTGAACGTGGTGATCCGCTTCTCTAACGTTATCGCCGTGCATTAATTATGCCACATAAATGGAAGCAAACCGTACATATTCTTTTCTGTTTCCCTTTCCTCAATATGTTTTAGAGATTCCTTCATGCTGTCGTGTGTACCCACAGTTCTTTTTTTTTTTTTTTTTTTTTTTTTTTTTTCCATTTTTTTTTTTGTTTTAGAGATGCCTTTTTGTTTTCTCGTGTTTTTTTTTTTTTTTTTTTTTTTTTTTTTGGCTGAGAAGTATTCCATTGTATGTAGGTATCACAGATGGCTTTTCCATTCATGGACATCTGGGTTGTTTTTCATTGAAGGCTGTTAGGAATAAAGGGGCTCTGATTTACAATAAAACTCCATTTGGTATTCCATGGGAGAAAACCTCATACTTCTTCTCTTTTTTAAAAAATAAGGTTAACCATATAGTTTTGACCAGATGGTAGTTTTAATTTTTTTAAGATTTTATTTATTTATTTGACAGGCAGAGATCACAAGTAAGCAGAGAGGCAGGCAGAGAGAGAGGAAGGGAAGCAGGCTCCCTGCTGAGTAGAGAACCCGATGTGGGGCTCGATCCCAGGACCCTGAGATCATGACCTGAGCTGAAGGCAGAGGCTTAAACCACTGAGCCACCCAGGTGCCCCGGGAGAAAAACCTTCTTGAAGTAAATGGTACTGGAGCAGCTGGATATCTATTCGGGAGAAAACTAAACTTTGCCTCTAATTTATACTTCACACAAAAATGGATGCAAGGTGAATCACCCACCTGAGGTAGGAAGGTAAAACACTCTTCTGTAAGAATACAGGGTAATAGCTTCCTGACTTTGGGAAGGGCAAGCCTGTCTTCACCAGGACATAAAAGGCATTAACCATTAAAGAAAAAAAAATAAAAAGAAAGTGGACTTCATTAAAATGAATAACTTTTCATCAGAAGACATCATTAAGAATCTGAATAGATAGTTCAAAGACTGGGAGATATTTGCAATATGTATGTCTGGCAAAGTAGTCCTATGCAGAAGTTGATTTTTAAAACTCCACAAGTCAGATATAAGGAAAGAAAGAGCTCGATTAAAAAAATAGGTGAGATATTTGAACAGAAACTTTAAAGAGGATATTCAAAATGGAGGGCAAGCCTGGGAAAAAATACCCAACATCATGATTCGCCAGAGAAATGTAATTTAAAGCCACAGCGAGACCTTATGGCATACGGGCATTCCATCAGAAAGACTGAAATTAAAGAGACTGACATCACCAAGTGTTGGGGAAAGGGGGAGCCACTGGAAAGCCCATACCGGCAGGTGGCAGGACAAGCTGGTTCAGCCACTTTGGAAAAGCCTAGCATCTATAACCCAGCAATTCTACCTCTAGGCATATAACCAACAGAAAATATGAATATTCACCAAAAAGACACAAACAAGAATGTCTATAGCAGCTTTACTCCTAATGCCCAGCATACTTTAATCCAAATAACACAGGAATGTTATCTTCTAGGATGACTTTAGTCTTAGATTTGAGAGGACATGGGACCAGAAAGGACTACGCAGAAAGCTGCATAGCTCGGCTCAGGACGGAGACGTATGATGAAAAGGAAAAGGAAGCAGGTGGTCCCTGGAAAGCCATGATGAGCCTGGAGATGAGGGCAGTCATGATCCCAGCTAGCTAAGTGAGCCCCGTCAAGCTGTATTTGAGCCTGAGAGCAGCGGTCCCACAAACTGTGCCTTGAATTTGTCCCTCATCTGCTTAACCAGAGTGTATGTTCCCTGTTGGAAAGGATGGGGAGAGAGAAGCCAGGGAAAGTGAGGTCTTTGAAGAGGACCTTCTCCATTTCCATGTCATGAGGAGGCACCCACTGTCCAGTGAAACTTGTCACCCATGCCAAGCCGCAGAGGAGCTGTTTCTGCTTCCAGAGAACTGGCCCTTTAGCTGCCCAGCTGCTGGTCCATCCCTCATGGCTCTTCTGCCAGGCAAGGGCTGTGCCAGTGGGGATCCGGGAAGCCCCTGGCCCAGGGGCCCTCTGTCCACCCACACTGGCATGCATGCCCAACATGACATCTTTCCTAAGAGCGGAAATCACCTCGTCCAAACACAGAATGGAAGAGACATTTGACAAGGCGATACATGAGCATGTCCTAGAGCAGGCCCTATGGCTTCAGAACCCACAGGCTCCGTCCTAAGTAGGGACCTGGATCTTACACAGGAAATACTTGGGTAAACCTCCCACCTCAACACACACACACACACACACACTGGATGAAACTTCCCCTCTCGGTGATAGGGGAAAACCCGAGAAATGTGCCGTTTTTAGTAAGGGGGACTGCTGGAAAATATTGTTAGGAAAAAATAGAAATAAATAGAAATTTCTCCTGCTTTAAAAGTAAACAGTCCACAGGAAGCCGCAGGACTATTTTAAAATCTCATGTTGAGAGTCCAGGAAAGATGTGATCGAGGGCTCCAAAGAAGCAGCTGCTAAAAAATGAACCTGTCAGGGGGCGCCTGGGTGGCTCAGTGGGTTAAGCCTCTGCCTTCGGCTTGGGTCATGATCTCAGGGTCCTGGGATCGAGCCCCACATCAAGCTCTCTGCTCAGCGGGGAGCCTGCTCCCTCCTCTCTCTCTGCCTGCATCTCTGCCTACTTGTGATCTCTTGCTCTCTCTCTCTCTGTCAAATAAATAAATAAAATCTTTAAAAAAAAAAAAAGAAAAACAAAAAATGAACCTGTCGGGATGCCCGGGGGGCTCAGTCAGTTAAGCTGTTGCCTTCAGCTCAGGTCATGATCCCAGGGTCCTAAAATGCATCGGGATCTGTGCTCAGCAGGGAGCCTGCTTCTCTCTCTGCCTCTGCCTGCCTCTCTGCCTGCGTGTGCTCTCTCTCTCTGACAAATCAATAAATAAATAAGAGAGAGAGAGAATGTTTAAAAAAAAAAAAAAAAGAACCTGTCTCACTGGGCTGGTGAAATGGCAGGTCGTTTGCAGAGGAAAGGTGTCCTTTCAAAAATGGGAGCTGAGTCTCAGGAAACACGGGAATCCAGAAGCCCCCTCTGAGAGGCAGCAGGTGCTGGGCAGCTAGAGCGCTAAGCCTGGCCCTGGCCAGCCCCACCTGCACCACCTGCTGATGCGTTCAAGCTCCTGCTCTGGCCCTCTCTGTGCATTCTAAATTGTTCTCATAGGAGTGCGGGTTCTCTCACCCAGAAGCCCTTCTTTTATCCAGAAGTCCTGATAAGGTTTATGGATCAAAAGCGTGATTCAAGGAACTAATTTTTTTTTTAAGATTTTATCTATTTATTTATTTGACAGAGAAAGACACAGCGAGAGAGGGAACACAAGCAGGGGGAGTGGGAAGGGGAGAAGCAGGCTTCCCGCTGAGCAGGGAGCCTGATCCCAGGCAGGGGTTCGATCCCAGGACCCTAGGATCACGACCCGAGCCGAAGGCAGATGTTTAAGGACTGCGCCCTTCAAAGAACTTCTTATACAAGAACCAGTAACACAGGCTGTTTGAAGTTAGAGATAAGCCCGGACCTCCTCATCCCTGCCCCATGGAAAGCCCTTTGAGACAGACTACGAAGCAGGTGGAGGAACCGAGGAGAAGCCCCAGGTGCAAGAAGACAGAGCTGTGAGGGCTTAGCAGGTGGTGGGAAGCCCGAGGGAGGGAAGCAGGATGGGGGAGAGAGAAGGCCAGATCAGAAGACTTCGATCTGCCGCTCTTCTCTTCTCGGTTTCTCCTGAAGGCACATGCATGGGAATCAGATGAGAACCGGGCAGAGGGGCTTCACAGTGTGGAGCCGCCTGACCTCACCTCGAGCGCTCAGGGATGAAGGCATTATTACGCCAAAAGAGGTCGGGGAAAGATCGAGGACCCCTATCAGAGCGCAGAGGACCCAGGTGGAAAACAGAGGTCAGTATTCATCTTGTTCACTCTCAAGAGAATTGAGAAGAGAGAAAGCGTTAGTGTCAGGAAGCTTGTGGAAAAGGCTCGGCGCTTCCAAGCGGCGGCAGCAGGGAGTACCCCCGACAAGCTTAGGAAGCGGTACTTGGGGAGGAATGGCAGAAAGCCGTCCTCTACCCAGGAAGCTGCAAACATCTGGAACTAATCCACCCTGGAGATGGGAGGGAGGCAAATAGAAATGGGTTCAAGGAGGGTTTTGATCACTTCAGGGCCGGGAGGGCAGAGTGATTATTGAGGGAAGCTGGGGATGTTTGGGATGGAGGCCTAAACGCTTGAGGCTGGTGTCTTGGAGCACCAGCAGGCTTTCCCCGCAAGCTTTGCAGACCGGGTGGATCAAGGGCTGGGCCAGACGGCGGGGCAGGAGCTGCTGAGCCTGCGAACCCACCCCAGGGACCCGACCCCGCTCTCTTCCCCTTCTCTTCCCATACGTGCCAACCTCTAGTCCCTGAGAAGGACTACGGATGCCCTTGTCCGTGGGCTTCAAGCAGTCTCTGAGCTCGCTTTTTCCCTCCAGGTCTCTTTAGCTCAACAGAAAAAAGCTCATTTTTCCACAGATATCACTCACAGGCAGGGGTCAGATGTGAGGTTTCTTCCTTCAGGGTCAGGGGGAGGGGCAGGGAGAGCATTGAGAAAAGATCTGATAGTCAGAAGGAGGAGGAGGAGCTAAGCATAGAGGAGAGAAAGGCCGCGACAGGTGGCGGTGGTCACGATGGCAACACGGATGGCGGAGGTTGAGCCATGGAAGGAACAAGGAACGGTGGAGCCCGCGGTGGTGGAGGGGACGGAGGTACGGTTGGAGGTGAGGGGGATTATGGAGGAAGTTGTACCGGAGGTGAAGGAGCATCAACGGGGGAGGTGACGGCGGAAGGGGCGGTGGACGCAGGGGACCCGGGATGGTAGAGGTGACGTGGGAGATGGAGCCAGTGAAGATAAAGGTAGGGGTGGGGCTGGAGGCGATGATTAATGGAGGCGGTAAATCCAGAAGTCGGAGCTGGAGCAGTCAGTGAGGGCTTCCTGGAGTGTGTGGGCGTTGAACCCGCACTCAGGACTCCGGATTTAGCTAGAGAAGACAGAGCAGGACATCCCAAGCCAGGGGCCTGTGAGGGAGAATCTGTGGGAAGAGAAGAAGTAGGCTGTGTCTGTGGAGTGGGGAAGAAAGCCCCCTGGGAGAGGGGAGGGTGCAGGCTGGGCTGGCCCGAGGATTGGAGCACAACAAGGAGAGGAAACCGAGACAGAAGAGTTCAGATTCTGGGTGGTGAATGGAGGGCCCGGCAAGCCTGGGCTGTCGGGGAAGGTGGTGTGCTGTGCGCGGTCTGGAAATGGTGAGCCGTCTGCTGGGAGGTGTAGCATTTGGCCCGGAGCTGCTGAACCCTCGGGAGCCCAGGGATGAGTGCCAGGATCCTGGCAGGGAAGGCGCTGGCTCTGGCAGGAGGATCTTCTAACCCTAAGTCTTAGCTGATTTGCTGTTTCTTTCTCGGGGTCCAGATTCCAACCATTCCTCCCCCAAAACCTTAACTCCAATTCAGTGACCCCCGAGGAATCCGGATGCCTTTTGTCAGATCCGACGCTCTGTCGGGCCACACTGCAGTGGCCAACAGGCTTGTGAGAGCTGATTGGGCTGATGTCCTTTCAACTTCAAGTTCAGTGACATAATGGGAGTTTGGTATCAGCTGTGGTGAGAGCATTTATACCACAGAGACTGGAAACGCTGTAAGTTGGCTTTTCTGTTCCTGGAGATCCAATTGTTAAACATTAAACCCTGACTCTCTGGAAACCGCCAACAGGAGTAAGGACACTCCCTGTGCTAGGCCTGGGCCCAAAACGTGTCCCTGCATTCTAACATCACTTGTGATATGTTTCAAACCTAACCCGTGTTGCAGTAATTTTGAATCCCCCATAGGCAGGGAAACCCATCAGGCAGGGCTGGGTATTTTCCCCAACTTCTTCTTATGAGAAAATTCAAAGGTATGGAAAAGTTGAACGTACAAGGACCATGTATACAATTTCCAAATATGTATTCAGATTTTCCTCCATTTTCCCAAGAATGTCTTTTTCTGTCTGTCTTCTCTCCCAAACAAGGATCACATTAAAGCTCCCCATTGCCTTGAGTTGTTTTGCTCTTTACACTGTTTTCCTTCTTCTTTAGTCTCTTTTAATCTAAAGCAAGGGTCTGGATGTTTCTGGAAAGGGCCAGATAGTAAATATTTCACATTTTGCAAACCAAGAAGAAAAATCAAGGTCGGTATTTAGATTAACAACCATTGAAAAACACAAAAGACTTTCCTAGCTCACAGCTGTACAAAACAAACAAACAAAACCCAAAAAAGCAATGAGCTAGATTTATCCTATGATCTATAGGTTACCAACCTCTGAGTTAGAGCTCTCCGCCCTCCTTCCCCCCCCCCCCCCCCGGCCCCCCCCCCGTGACCACGCATGTGTGATCTGTGCATTTGCCCAGGGCCCTGGGTGCTCACGAGGACCCAGAGCTTGGTTTGATGTCCTGCTACTGCTTTCCTGAAGTTCTTCATTTCTCCTGAAATTTTATCTTTAACTTGTAAGTGAATTCTGATGAGCAGACAGCAGATTACGCGCACAAGCGGAGGAGAAACACACAGTATGTGTGTGAGCTGCCATTCCGGGCCACCTATCCGTGGATCTTGTCCCCAGAGTCCCGTGAGCACACAGTTCCGGTGGACCCATGATGGATGTTACATCTACAACAGAGTAAGTGGGGCCCCTTTGTTCAAACCAGAGGCGTTCTATTCAAACCAGAACTGGCTTCAAATGCATAAAGAAGGCAAGAGAGGGTCTAAGAAACACACGTGACCAACGGACTCTGTCACACCCTTCCTTACTACCTTACATCCCTTACAGTGTCCCTGTAACTTACACACCGCAGAAGAAGACATTCAAGGAAAGGGGAAGATAGAGCCATCTTTTCCTTCCAGGACTCCTTCCTTCCTCCCTCCCTCCCTCCCTCCCTTCCTTCCTTCCTCTCTCCCTTTCCTTTCCTTCTTTCAAAGATTATTTATTTATTTCAGAGAGAGAGAGAGGGAGAGAGAGCGATTGCAAGCATGAGCAGAGGGAGAGGCAGAGGGAGGAGGAGACTTCCCGCTGAGCCAGGAGCCCAACACCAGACTTGATCCCAGGACCCTGGATCATGACCTGAGCTGAAGGCAGACGCCTAACTGACTGAGCCACCCAGGCGTCCCTAACTCCTTATTTATAAATACGTGGATGGTAGAGAGGGTTGGCAGAGTGTATCAAGAAATGACACAAACACAGTTGTTAGTTTTGTGCAACATTTCCACCGTTGTGGTAAGAATCAAATATCCATGCATGTACAAAGTACAAAACATGAAATGTGTCATTTTGGTATTTCCACATCTGAGTTAAATGTTTTTACCTTTGTGTTTAAAAGTGGCATTGTGCAATATTGAGTTTACATCTATTACATACCAGTAACGTAAAATTCTACTTTCTCTTTTCTTAAGATAGCACTAAATAAGCCTAAAAAACATCATGACCAATCGAGAGAGAGAAACTGTGAAAGAAAGGAGTATCTTTAACAGCCCTGTTTTCTTGCTTTTTGAACACGAGACCCCCCCACATTTGCCCTTTGTGTCGGGTCCCCCATATTACGTAGACAGACCAACGATGCCGGCTTTTTGAAGAGACTCTGTAGTAGGTCCCATATTATCTAATTGTATCCAAATGGAGTTGTTTCATTTGTTCCTAAGTTTCATATTTCTTTTTTTTTAAACTTTTTAATTTTTGACTTTGTAAAAGATTTGTATTTACCCATCTGAGAGAGACAGAGTGAGAGGGAGAGCGCGACTGGGAGGGGGCAAGCTGCCAGAGGGAGAGGGAGAAGCAGACTCCCTGCCGAGCAGGGCGCCCGATGCGGGGCTCGATCCCAGGACCCTGAGATCATGACCTGAGCTGAAGGTAGACCTCTGGGCACATTTTTCTCTTTGAAGTCAGTAATCGTTCGGAGTGTTATTTTGGCACTGGGCAGTGCCACCTTAACCTCTGACCTAATGATTTTGGCATCCTTCGATCATCTTTGCCTTAATTAATTATTACACTGGAGTTTGTAAAACATATTCCTAATTCCATCACTCTTTTTATGTGTGCAAATAGACCTTCATCATTTAAAAAGAGAGAGTTTTCCTTACCCCTTACCTCTGTATTTAATTTTGGCGGGACATCCTGAAGGACTCTTAGTATTAATTAGTTACCATCATTGTTCTCTGTGATTTGGCTCAAACTGGGCCACATCTGTTCCGAGGATGCTCTTTCCATTTGGCTGCTGTGTTCTGTTGACATGACTTACAGTGATCTTTGAGCATCTCCCTGCTTTCTGACACAGAATGTTCCAGGCTCCTCTTGTAGTTTTCCTGCATAGTGTTTAGAATCCAAGACCTGGGCATGACATGAACTCACTGTCCCTGGAATATCACTGCTTTATTTGCTTTTCTTTCTTTTCCTTTTTTTTTTAAGTGAACTCTCTCCCCAACATGGGGCTCAAACTCATGACCCCAAGATCAAGAGTCACATGCTTGGGGCACCCGGACGACTCAGTCAGTTAAGCATCCGACTGTGGATCTCAGCTCGGGTCTTGATCTCAATGCCGTGAATTCAAGCCCCACTTGGGGCTCAAAAAAGAATCATATGCTCTACTCACTGAGCCAGCTAGGTACCGTGCCCTTTTATGTGCTTTTCAGAGAACAGAGATAGAAAATAAACTTTTCAAAACCATGCACCTGTATTATAATTTTTAATGCTAATTTAATCCTGCATGTTTTGTTTTCTAAATTTCTTTTATTTCTTATTTGTGTCTCTGTTCTCTTATACTGAAGATCTCCGTTCCTAGTAAAATTAATATATTTTCTTATTTGCTTTATTCTACAAAAATAAAATAGTTTCAAAATTACGATACTAATATTACTTCTAACAATAAAATGACTAAGTACAATCTAAATTTTCTTTTAAAATGTCTTTTTCTCCTTAGCATAAATTCCACTGTAGTCAGAATATTGTACTTAGAAGTTGTTTGAAGTAGTAATTCCCTCCTGAAAATAGTATTATCAGTTTAACATGGAGTTAGGTTCATCTGCTTCTATTTGTATCTGGTTTTAGGGTTTGCTTTTTTCCCTTCTATTTAATTTTACTTTCAAACCTGTAAGACATTTACTAAGTTCAAAAGTTAAGATGATAAGAAAGGACTTAACTCCTAAAAGTCTACTTATGGTCTTTATCTTCCCCAGCTCATGCCACAGCTGTGTCAATACCTAGTTACTATCTCCATTTCTTTCTTACACAGAAGGTAACACTACTCGTGATGGGACCCACCAGTTCATTCAACGGGTCCCCTACTGGTGGGCATTTGGGTTCTTCCCATCTTTTGCTTTTATAAATAATGCCACAATGAATAACTATGTTCTCCTTTGCTGAGTTGTACCTTCAGGGTAGATCCCTGGAGTGAGACGGGGGCCGGGCGGGGGGGTTGTCAAAGGGTACTCGCCTACCCCACTGGCTTGGATGTCGAGTTCCCTGCCATTTTGCGCTCCCACAGCATAGTCTCAGAGTGAACCATCACGTTTTGGGATTTTGCCAATTTAATAAGTGAGGAATGATGGTTCGATGAAGTGTTAATATGCATTTCTCTAAGGGTGAGACTGAATGCAGTTTTCTATGTTCGAGCCGTTTGCCTTTCTTTTTTCTGTGAACTGTCTGCGCATGTCGCTCACCCATTTTTCTAGTACGTCTCTGCTCCTTTCCTCCTCAGTTCAAAGAGCGATTCACATGTCAATGCTCTATCTGGATTTAGAACGTGAATATCCACTCCTCCTCCCCCCAGAATGGGTCATTTAGCTTCTGATTTGGTTTATGCTGTGTTCAGATGGGTTTTGGAGGACCTGAGGCCACTTTCGTCCCTGCCCAGGCCAAGAAAGCTGCCCAGAATCAGATGTGTCAACATCCAGGAGCTGGTGAGACAGGGAGCCGTGGAGAGGAGCGTGAGCCTGGTGAGGGCCACCGCAACTCCTCCCCTCCCAGAGCTCAGGGGAGTCAGCAAGCAGGGGGGAAGCCGCCCTCAGGGAGAGGCCAGGGGTCAGATCCCGCCACAGGCTGGGTTTGTACAGAGAATGTGAAATTCCTCCTGAGCTCGGCAGGACGTGGCGTTTGGCCTCGGGTGAGCAAAGCATTCCATACCCCACCCAAAACGAGGCATGAAGGCAGCCAGTCATGAGAGGGGAGGGGCAGGACCCTGAGTCAGTCCTTCTGACCGGGACCCTTGCTGACTCACCCATGCTGTGGGCCCTTCCCATACCTGGAAGGAGAGAAAAACACCAGAGATCCCGATTCTAGAGCTGGGGGGATGTTAGTGTTCCCAGCTGCCTTCCTTTGGGAATGTGAAACATGAAGCCTAAGATTATACGTGATAATAGTGAGTGTTAATATCTCTTGGCACTCACATGGTTCAGTCTGAGCGAGATGAAATGTCCCCTTCTGTGGGCCCAGACTGGTTGAGTGTTGGCAGCTCCTTATGGCCAGATCTGAAATGTACCAGGGATGTCGTGAATGTTTTCTGCGCGTCGCCTCATTTGATTCTCAGGGCTCTGCAAGACAGGTTCTCACCTAAAGAATCAAGGCCCAGAGAGGCAAGACCCACCCTTAGCACCTGCCTCTTCTGTCTTCCTGTCTGCCTCCAAGATTCCTCCCAGAGCAGCACTCGCTCTCCGCCAAGGGCAGCCTTCAGCCGGCAGGGACAGGAGCTGGTGGACTGGCACACAAGTTGGAGGCATGTCCCCCATGATTTCCCAGGTGGCCCCCAGTGACACGGAGCTTCAGTTGCACATTCTGTCACCTGCCCAGTAATGTACTCTGTATGGGCTTTCCCCTTTTCCCCGTCTCACTTTGCCTACTCCCTCGCTAGGATGACCTATCAAAGAAACCACCTTCTCCCAAGAATGTGTCTCATGGTGCGTGGGGGACACTTGTTTTCCAGTTCCGACCGTGCTCGTTAGTTACATGGCACTCACTCCGGGTCTCAGTTTACCCGCAGGAAAGTGGGGCTACCATCTCTGCACAGCACATGGTGGGGAAATGCTGGTCGGAGACCACGAGTTCGCTGAGGCCACGCCTGGGAGCCAGTCCTGCCCAGCAAAGGGGTCGACATGAAGGCTGTGTCACGTCACCATCAGTGATGCTGGAGCAAAGACAGCAGGCTGATTCTACGGAACCCAGGGAGTTAGTAAATTCCAGAACAGCAGCAAAAATGAAACTAATGGGCCTCTCCCTTTACCCCCTCTGTCCTTTCTCTAGGCCTGAATGCTCCAGTCCCCCTGGCTCCTGAGCAAGCTTCTGATCTGGCCACTTGTCTTCTGCATTTTCTAACAGGACGGTGACGGCTAGGAGCCAGGCTAGGAGCATTTTAATCCCATCAACCTGCTCCTGAGAGCTGTCCTTGACTTCGGTGAGAGAAAGGAGGATTGACATTCAGGGAGCAGCTACTCCGCTAAATGCTTTCCATAAATGATCCTTTCGAGCCCTCTTAGCTCAGGAGTTCCACTTTAGGGACGAGGGAAGCAATGCCCAGAGGCTGGTGTCTCAGTTCTCTCTTCAAAATGTGGGAGAGCCAGAGTGCGAACCCAGGGTGGTCTGCCTCCACAAGCCTGTGTTCCTCCAGCATTCTAGACATGCCCCGTCGGGAGGCCACGCGTGGCATCCAGGGTCCCTGTCATGGCTCACAAATCTTTAAGAACTGTCTTCAGTGCCAAAAAAAAAAAAAAAAAAAAAGATTAGTCTCATTGAAATTTGGTTGTGCATTATTGCTTACCCACAGGCCCTCTCCCTTTCCCCCTGGAAGCAGTGCAGTGTAGAAGTCAAACAGGTACACTCAGGTATTAGACCAAGTGGGTTTGAATCTACTTTCCCGCTATGGGATCTCAGAAAAGTTACTTAAAAGTCTTGGTGCCTCAGTTTCCTCTTATGTAAACTGAGGATGAGGGAATCCTATTGTATCTCCCTGGAAGGGGCTATGAGGACAAAACAAGGTAATGGACGCATGTAAAGTGCTTAGCACCTTGTGTAGAGCATAAAGGGTGTTCAGTGAACGCTGGCAATTACCATCCTTCCCAGGGAAGCCCTGGAGGGCTGTCTATCCCTTCCCTGTGTGGTTAGGGCTTCTTCCTCTCTGCTCCCCCAGGCTGCCTGTCATTGTCATTTAATCCCTGGGCATTGGCATTATACCAATGCCTCCTTATACCAGGAGTAGGTAATTCTCTCTGAGGGCTGTGGTCATTCCCAGACCAGGCGGGGTGGGGGTGGGGGCTCTTAGCAGGATGACCAGCCAACCTGCTAATCACCCCTTGCGAACCTTGAACCATGGACACTTTCAGATATTCTCCTCCCCGAGCAACAAGAACAATGCCCAGCTGAGACCAGGCAATGGATGAATGAGCTCCAAGTGACTAGTAGTTATTTTTAATTTTAAAACATCAACCATCTCCACGGAGTAAAGTCAAGATCCTTTGGAGAAGGGGCTGGGAGTAGTTTCTCAAAGAGCTCCAACCTCACTGGACGTGTGAGTAACCCCAACTCCCTGGGGAGCAAGCTCATTTGCATGGATAAATTCTGATCTGTGGTTTCGCAAATCAGTGCTTCTTTGTGTCCCTCACAGTGCTGTGCACACAGTAGGAGCTCAATAAATAGGTGTTTATGTATTGAATACTCCCAAGCCCCTGAATTTGCAAACAGAAACCAGAATTGGAGTCTCCTCCCTTCCAGGCCAGGCCTTGGTCCATCTGGAAAGACAGATGACCATTTACCAGCCAGCTCCCTCTGGGAATACTGTCCTGGCTCCAAGCGGGGCTGCTGAAAGGGGGCCATTCTCTCGTCTCAGAAGGGCCTCAGACACTTCACAGTGAGGATTTTTTTTCCTCAACTGCCTCACTTGACCTTTGAGCCTAACGGACAGTGGGCAAAGCCCGGGGAAAGGCCTGTCACAAATAACCTTCCACCAGCGCACGGCTCAGTCTGCCCTCTTGGACTTCCCATTCGGCACGCTCTGGGCTTTCGGGGACCTTGGAAAGCACAGAAGACCACAACATTCCCCTCCTTCCCTGCAGACCAAAAGTTAGAAGCTCCTTCCTGTGGCCTCAGAACCTGGACCGCCATGTTCTCGTTTTCCCTGTCCCCCTCCGCCACGGCAGGGGACCACGGGGCTCAGTTATCTTACGTTGTAATGGAAGTACTGACCAACCAGCGTGAGGATTCCAGACAGCCCACGCAACTACAGCACACACACACCCCCCCCTTGTTGACTGGCATGCTTGGGAAGGACAGGTACTACGGGTCACTGGCCCAGGTAATGTGGGTCATTGTGTCCCATTTGAGTTGGCTTTGGGGTGGCTAGTGGAGAGAGAAGGGAGGGTACAGTGGAGTCAGGTGGGAGGGTGTGTGGCGTGTGAGCGTATGTTGAGGGAAGAAAGAAAGATCTAACAGGAGACATTCTGGGATCTCCTGAGAGGCAGAAGTCAGCTAGTGTCATCTCTTGCTTTTGGTATCTTACCTTAAATGTCTAATATTTTCATGAGCTCATTTACCAGAGACCATACAGGACACAGCACCATGATCTCAAAACAGGTCTATGTACTAGTCCAAGGGCTTAGGTTCTGGGGACTGGACAGCCTGAGTTCGAATTCCCATTTGCCTGGTGACCTTGGGCTGCCAGAAACTATACTAAATGTCAGTTTCATCTGTCCCAAGACAGGTACCAGCACTTCCTTGCTTGTAGGACTGGGATGTGGAGGTATGGGACCTAGCATATCGTTGAGTGCTGAGCCTGCATCAGCTCCCATAAGTATCAGGTGCAAAGACAGAGGCGTGCACAGGCAGCAAGAGGTTGTCTTATCCAGCTAGAACTGGGGGCAAGTGTGAAATGTCATGAGAAATGGCACAAGAGACAGATGGGAAGCCATGCTACGGCTGTGGCCCGTGGGAAATTTATACTTAATTCAGTGGTCATGGGGAGCTATCGAATGTTTGGGAACAGGAGAGAGATGAGAACAGCGCTGGTACCAGGGAATGAGGTGAGAATGGACAGTCTGTAGACAGAGGCGTGTTCAGCCTGTAGCCTTGCCACCAACACCCTTCTGTTCCGATCAGGTCAGACCAGCCCCACCCCCCAGCTCCCCACCCGCAGCAAACAAAGGCAGCCTTGCCATTGAGGATCATGGCTTTCTTCTGACCTGCCCCTGAACGTGAAATCTTGCTCGAATTTGATGAGTAAAAATAACAGGACTCAGTGAGAAATAGCAGCTCTGTCCTCCTTCTCAGCTAGGCCCCGGTTTATTGAATGCTGGTCCAGGGCGAGAGCCTAGTTTTCACACGTGTTTCTTCTCACTTCCCTGGGATTTCTTTCCTTTTTTTTTTTTTTTTTCCCCTTTTCTTCTTTTCCCTCTGCAGTACTCTTTGCCAGTCTCCGATAAGGGGATCCTTAGCAAAGAACGCCCAGGTCTGGCAGTCTGTCCCGTGTTGGGTCATGTTGAATCTGTCGGTAGGGAGACCTGGGGCCAGCAGGGCACCATCTTTGGAAGTCAATGGAATCACAGTGAAGGAACAGGCTTTGGAGTCAGGCCACGGAACCCCTGAGGGCAGCCACTGGGTAGGCTTTGTTCTCTATGTATTCGTGGCATTTGGAACAGTGCCTGGCACCCAGCGGGGGCTCGATGCACGGAGGCTAAGTCTGAGCAGGGAGCGCTGGGACGGCTGCCCATCGCGAGGAGCTGTGCGAGTGTGAGCAACGCCCCCCACGCCCCCCACGACCCCCACGGTCAGGGGACGTCCAGCTCAGGTGCTTTGCGGCCCTCTGCCAGGCGTTGGCAAAGGGCAGCCACTCCTCGTGGTGGGCTGTGGGAGGTGGGCAAGGAGCACATGGTGGAGAGAGGGCAGGTGGGCAGGGATGTGTTGAGATCTACCTCCCAGGAGGAGTCTGGCCGAGGAAGGCTCAGAGAGAAATACTAAGTCAAAACAGCTGGCGCCCAGGTCCTCCTCTGCCCCACCCCGACCCACACCCCCATCCACGCCCGCCGCGGGCGTGACCGTGACAAGGGCACCTTCACTGCCTGCGTAGGTGGCGGGTGCCCGTGACCCACCGGCTGGGGGGCCACGCAAGCAGGGTCGGGGCCCGGCGGTCCAGGGCGGCGCCGAGCCCCGGGCAGGGCCCCAGGAGCCCTGGCACAGCGCCGCTCCCGCCGGCGTCCGCGGCAGGCCGCACGTCCCCCTCCCGGCGCGGTCGGGACGCCGGGCAGCGCGCGCGGGACGCAGGGGACCCCGGGAGGTCTGGACCCAGGGCACGCATCCGAGGCCGCTGAACAACGGCGGGCTTTGTGCAGCGGGCGGGCGGCAGGACGGCCAGTCCCCCGAGCCCCTCCCGGCCCCGGCCCCGCCGCTGCCCGCGGATTCCTGCGGCCGCCGGCTCTTGGCACCGCGGCGCGGCGGGCGGCGGGCTTAGCCCCGGGCGCTGGCGCTCCCCTTCTCGCCCGCAGAGGAGCTCCGCAGCGGGAGGAGGCGCCCGGACGTGGGAGGGAGCCAAATGGTCCACCCAGGCAAGGCCGCGATCTCTGCACAAGCTTGCTCTCGGTGCCAGACGGTTCCAGGTCCAACCGGGCCCACCTGGTGCCTCTTCCCCACCTGAAAGGGCCCAACGGACTGCCCCGACGGAGGTAGGGGGTCCTCCCTCCCGGCCCCAGCGCCCAGCCTCCCGCGGTCCTCAGGAGTGAGCGGGCTTGCACACCTGAGACACCTGCGTGGCCGGGTCCCACTGCCATGGGAAGTCCAGGCCGAGCCCAGCGCACCCGACCCAGCAGGTGGCAGCCTGAGGAAGGTCTCTCGGGTTCTCACCCAACCCACGCCCACTTGGGGGTCCATTCCCCAGCGTTTCTCCCAGACCTGACTAGGGTCAATGTGACCTTGAGAAGGGAATTGTTGGAATGCTCTCTGGGCATTCTTACACAGCTGGAAAATGTCCCCGCAAAGGAGTGTGACATTTCGGGAGCAACTTAGCAGCACCTGGCAAGGCCTTTAAATTGTTCTTCCTTCTGATCCACAGCTTCAAGTTCATCCCAAGGGAAGAATTATAAATGTGCACAAAGATGTTCACTGTGGCATTACTCATAATACCAAAGCAATTGGAAACAAATTTATAGCCAGCAATAAACTATTACGTAGACATTACAAGGCACGGACATGAGAAAAATTGTCATGATATACATTCGGTGGGGAGAAATGTAAGCCACAAAAGTCGTATGTTTTCAGTTGTAATTGCTCTGGTAGGTCCTGAGGAAGCCAGTGTTCTGAGTATGCAGAAACAGAATGCTAAAATAAAGAGAAACCAGGATTTCCAAATATACACCCCTAACGATATATAGCACAGCGTTTTCTGGATGACCAAATGCAACACTACTAGCCAGCATTCACTTAATGCTTATGATGTAGAGGGAAATTTTTAAAAACCAGATGAAGACAACAGGAAATCAGAAAAGGGGCAAAAGATGCATAGGAAATGTAGAACAAATAGAAAACAAACAGTAGGGTGGCAAAAATAGAAACTACCACCAATTATTACAGATGGCTAAAGTCTAAACTCAACATTTAAAATTGTCTGATCTGGTTAAAACATATGCACAAATCAGAAAGTAACAGAATTAGAAGGAGAAATTAATAAATCCACAATCTTAACATGTAATACTTACAAGAGAAACAATTAACACACAAAAGAGAAAAGCTAAAAGTAAGACTGAAAGGATACACCAAGAAATACAACTGTCCCTGCTCTCCCCCCACAAAGCTGCTCTGGTTAACTTTAAGGAACTTTAAGGGAAAAACAATTATTGAGAATATCAATAGCTACATGATTATAAAAGGAGTAATTCATCAGGAAGCTCTAACAATTGCAAAAACAGGGGTGCCTCGGTGGCTCAGTCCTTAAGTGTCTGCTTCCAGCTCAGGTCATGATCTAGGGCCTGGGCTGGCTCAGGTCATGATCTAGGGTCCTGGGATGGAGCCGCAGGTCAGGCCCCCTGCTCCGTGGGAAGCCTGCTTCTCCCTCTCCCACTCCCCCTGCTTGTGTTCCTTCTCTTGCTATGTCTCTCTGTCAAATAAATAAAATCTTTTAAAAAATTGCAAAAACATAGTAAGTTTAGCATCCAAATTTATAAAAGAAAAAAGTGGTAGAGTTACAAAGAAAAATGTAAAAGCCCTGAATCATAATGGTAGATTTTTATTACACTTCCCTCAGTAACTGATATGCCAAGTAGACAAAAATTTAGACAGGACAGAATGATTAATCCAATTAAGTTTAATCTATGAACATGTATAGAACCATACATTTCTACATGTACCTAGCACTTAGAAATACTTTTCAAGAATGTATAACACATTTATGAAAATTAATTATTTACAAAGGCACAAATCAAATCACGGTAAAAACTAGAATCAGTATCATATAAACCATATGCTCCAAATGCAGTGCAATTAATTATACAGAAATCAAGAACCAAAAGAAAACAAAATAGTGTGCATTTTTGGAAAATTTAAAACACGCTCCTGGGTAACTCAGGGGTTACAGAAAAACCGAAATTAGAAATTAGGAGTTATTTAGAAATGAATGACATCGAAATTGTTATGTATCAACATTTAGGGGATGCCTTTCTCCTTCTTTCCCCTCCTTGAGCCATTCAGACCTAAGCTGTTAGGTAGACAGAGCCAGGTAACTTGACAGATAACTGACAGGTGCCCACAGAGAGATGATCTGGAATGGATGTCGCCACCTAAGGGGAGTAAGGAGCATGTCCATGCGCTGAGGAGGCTTGCTTGGGGAGTCAGAGCCTCCACGGAGAGACAAGGGCAACTGCATAATGAAGAAGCCTGGTGAGGGTACTGAAACCCAAAGCTGGTGAGGACAGCATCCACCAGCCTACCGGGGTACCCTGACGGGAGGTGCCAGAGCCCACTGCGTGAGAAGGACACCCACAGACCTCACACTAATGCCTCCAATTCCAACCTGACATCAGGCATTCATGCAGTTGTCTCCTCTCCACAGGTACAACTTTCTTCTCCAACAGTGAGAAACTTGGCTCTCGCGATCCCTAAGATACTGACACAGCTGGTCCATCCCCCTTGAAAACAGTCTCCATCACTGCTGCCTCCCTCCCACCCCTGCCAAGCAGACAGACCTTCTAACCCGGCTGGGTCTCTGACAATTTTTTGTACTTTATTTGAAAAAAAAAAATGCCAATTTTTTGTACTTTAGTCCAAAGGACCAATTTTTTGTACTTTACTTGAAACTTTTCTGTAAATTGGAGATTATAAAACCATGCAGCATACAGCTAAAGCAGTAAAGCAACATTTTATAGCATGAAGGCTAATATGAGAAAAGATTAAAACTCAATCAACGAAGTACCAAGACATTTGAGGAAGAAAAACAGTAAATCTAAAGAAAGTAGAAGGAAGGTAATGAGAGATAAGTGTTGGCAATAGTCATAAAGTCAGGTCAATGCTTCCACACTTACAGAGAAGGTGTAACTTGATACAACCAATTCAAAAACAATTTTCCCTTAGTAAAGTTTAAGATGTGTGCAACCTCTGATCTAGCAATTCTGCCCTCAAAAACTTCTTCATATGCCCCAAAAGACACTATAACAATGCTCTTTGCGGTTTTGTTTGTAACAATCAAAAAAGGAAAGCAAATGAAGTGTTCATAGGGTAGACCCCCCCTCCCCGAACAAACGTGATGTAGTGATACAAGGTAACACCATGGATCAGAAAACATGAATGAACCATTGCTACACTCATTACCACAGATGAAAAAATCGTAATGATGGGCAATAATAACTGATGACAAAAGAATTCATGTTTCTGAAAATATTTCAAGAAAAGATAGGCTAATATTTATATCTGCAGGGCTTAAAAGAATGTCTTAAATAACACCTAAAAAGACATGCAGATAGAAAGTGGAAGACTGATAAAATTAACCATCTTCAAACTAAAACTTCCTGCATGACAAGAAATTATAAACAAAAGAGAAAGACAATCCAGGGGCTGGGAGAAGATATTTACTTCTATCAAGCTAACAGTGGATTAGTCTCCAGAATATATTAAAAAAATTCTTAACTATCAACAAAAAAATCAAGCTGAATAATACAAGGATAAGAAAATTCTAGTTTCTAAAGAGGAAGGTAGAATGACTACCAGACTTGAGAAGTTGCTGTACCTCTCTGGGAATGGGGGAATGCAAATTAAAACTCAGTGCTTACACCTTAGCTACCTGCCCCAGGAGCTCAACACCATGCTTAGCATCCTTCGCTATCATACCCCACTCCCTGCCACTCACCTTCAGTCTGATGGGCGGCTGACCACAGCCCAGTGTTCTCTACTGCCCCTCCCAGGTGCCAGAGCTCACCTGTCTCCCACCTAGTGATATACTCTGTTGGAACCTTCTAAGTCCCCAGGAGCTAGACACACACCGCCTCTTCCTCTTCAAGCCTCATAGACACGTCCGGGTCCAACTCACAACCAAACACTGTGACTAATGAAATGCTGGTCCCCTTCATTACTCAAGCCCACTGCTGACTCAGTTTCACCATGGCTGGTCTTCCTTTCCCTGTGGTGGATTTTCTTCCAGGTTCTCAACTATTCATCCCTTTGCAATGAAATGCCTGTTGGCTTCTCTGCTCCATGCCTGTGTGTTTGAACCCCCAAGTGTGGATACAGTTTGAAATCATTCCCAGAAGGCCACCAGTCCCCATCAATATCAATGGATATCAAACATTCTTTTTTTCTTTCTTCCTTTCTTTCTTTCTTTTTTTTTTTTTTTGAGACTGGTAAAAATTGTCAATGTTTTCATCAAGGTAGAAGGTAAAGACAGAGAACTCTGGAATAACCAACGTATGGCGACATCACAAGTGTACACACCTGCTGAGAGACCTCACAGTTTACTTGGGTCCTGGTACACCTGCATTAGGCCTCTAGGGAGAAATGCAGGGAGAAGAATGAAACCAGTCAAGAAGTACATGTTCCTTTTTCAGCTGGTTGTAACTGAAGCCGTGCTATAGATGGACGAGTGTCACCTGCCATGTCACAGGAACACAGGAGTTTGATGGTCAAGAAGGCCCTCCCCCATGGCAAGAATGCCCTCTACAGCTTTCTTCCCTAACAATGCACCCTTCCTAAGCTCCCCGGGGAAGGCGAGGAGAAGTCCCGAATCCAGAGTGGGCGATTCCCAGACCAGCTGCACTCAATCAACAGCTGCTGAGCAAAGAAGTGAATTTTTCACTTACTGAAATATCTATGAAAAGCTTCATCTGAATGTGGTCTTTGACCAATTGGCTTTATTTTGTGACTTGGAATAACATTTCTGTATTTTTACACGAGAGTTACATTTAGACTCTAACCGCCCTCGGAAAATAGCTCCTGGTGCATCTAAAACTTCTCAAGCTTGCTGTTTCAGTGAGTGGAAACAACATTTCTGTAAATGGTTTAAGAGCAGACATAAATCAGCACCACTTTACTGGCTACAGAAATACTGATGCAACGAACGGATTAAAAGTTATTTGCAGATGGTAGCACTAAATTTGTCCTGAAAATCTACTCATGTCACCAAATATGGGTTTCTCTATACTACTGAAAAATAAAGCTATTTTTGAATGTAATATAATCCAAATGTCAACGGTCCCCTCGTCCCTCCTCATTCTTTCCTCTTCTCTGTCCACTTCAGCAGTGGCTGAGAATAAAATTTCTTCACATGGTTGCATCAATATTGCATAAAATTCAGAGAGTAAAAGGAAAGCATTACCAAATAAATGAGAGCATTTTGCGGGTTTTCTTCCTTCCTTCCTTTCTTTCGTTCTTTTTTTATCTTTTTGTTGTTGCTGTTGTTCATCCATAAATATATTTATTTGCTTACATACATCTTTGTGCCCCATTCTTTATTTTCTGGAAAATGCCCCCCACTGCACCTCTCAGCGTCACGTTCAGCTCCCTCCCTCTCGTCTCTCTGTGATCCCCTCCAGGGCGTGGATTATATCTTGGCCTCTCTATGAGCCTCTTGAGGGCCCGGCATGAGGCACATGCTGTGTGCTCTCAGTAATATTCACTGAAATTCCCAATAATATTCACTGAAATCATCAAAGAGCAAAGAACACTCTGGGTCTTCAGAGTGATGGCTTGTATGCTGTACATAGATCTCCTGTGTTATTATGAGGGAAATACTGTTAATTCCACACTTGCTATAGGAACAAGTTCACAGTCAGAGAGCTTAACTAACCTGCCCCAGGCCACAAAGCTGACGAGTGGCCCAGCAAGGATTCACTCACAGGCCTAACCTCTCTCAACTCCAGACTTCTAACCAGCTTGTATGATGAGGGCCTAGTGAATACAGAAGCCTCTCACTTTAACGATGTCTCTATTCCAAAGTTGGAGAGCCTCCATCATTAGAAAAAAGCCAATTGTACCTCTCAGCAACGACTGGTTTTGCAGTTAGTGTTCAAGTCCATCCTGGTCTTCTCCATTCTAGGCCAGTTACCACTAAGTTTCTTTTCTTTCTTTCTTTCTTTTTAAGATTTATTTATTTAATTGAGAGAGAGAGAGTAGAGGGGGAGGACCAGAGAGAGAACCCAAGTAGACTGCCCTCTGACCATGGAATCCAAAGTGGGGCTCAATCCCACAATCCTGAGATCATGACCTGAGCCGAAACCAAGAGGTAGACACTTAACTGACTGGGCCACCACCATGTTTCTTAAACTGTCCTTCATAGAGCAGGGTTTCTAGTCTTCCCATCATTATCAGTCTTTTCTGGAAATATTTGAGTTTGTGCGTATATTACTTCAACTATGGTGCCAGAAACAACAAACAATCCAAAAAGTATTTAAGAAAACAATCTTACTTATAATAGCATCCAAAAGAATGACATTTGAGAATAAACTTAACCAAGGAGACCAAAGACTTGGGCACTGAAAACCACAAAACAGTGCAGAGAGAAATTTTAAAAGACACAAATAAGTGATAAAACATCCAGCATTCATGGGTTGGAAGATTTAACATTGTTAAAATGTCCATGCTATCCAAAGGGATCTTACAGATTCAATGCAATCCCTATCAAAATTCCAATGGCATTTATTTTATTTAAAAAAATTTTTAAATATTTTATTTATTTATTTGACAGAGAGAGATCACAAGTAGGCAGAGAGGCAGGCAGAGAGAGGGGGGGGAAGCAGGCTCCCTGCTGAGCAAAGAGCCTGATGCGGGGCTCCATCCCAGGACCCTGGGATCATGACCCGAGCCGAAGGCAGAGGCTTAACCTACTGAGCCACCCAGGTGCCCCTCCAATGGCATTTTAAAAAAAAGATTTTACTTATTTATTTGACAGAGATCACAAGTAGGCAGAGAAGCAGGTAGAGAGAGAGAGGGAAGCAGGCTCCCCACTGAGGAGAGAGCCCAATGCAGGGCTCAATCCCAGGACCCTGAAATCATGGCCTGAGCCAAAGGGAGAGGCTTAACTCACTGAGCCACCCAGGCGCCCCTCAATGGCATTTTTAAAACAGAAATGGAAATAATAACCCAAAAATTCATGTGGAACCACAAAGGAACCCAAATAGCCAAAACAATCTTGAGAAAGAAGAACAAAGCTGAAAGCTTCACACTTCCTGATTTCAAAGCATATTGCAAAGCTACAGAAATCAAAACAGCATGGTACTAGCATAGACAGACAAATAAAGCAGCAGCACAGAATAGAGAGTCCAGAAATAACTCACATATAGACTTTCAACTGATCTTCAACATGGGTACCAATAACACACAATGGGGAAAAGATGGTTTCTTCAACAAATGGGAAAACTGGACATCCACGTGTGAAAGAAACCAGATCCTTATCTTACACATTATATAAAAATCAACTTAAAATGAAAGGGCTTAAATGTGAGACCTGTGAGAAAATATAGAGGACAAGCATTATGACATTGATCTTGGTGATGATTTCTTGCCCATGACACCAAAAGGACCAAAGTGAGAACAGACAAGTGCGACTACAACAAACGAGAGAGCTTGGCATGCCATTGAAGTCATCAACAGAATGAAAGGCAACCTATTGAATGGGAGAAAGTATTTGTAAACCATATATCTGGTAATGGATTAATATCAGGAATATATAAGGAACTCCTACAACTCAATAACAAAAACCAAATAACACAATTAAAAATTGGGCAAAGGACTTGCATAGATATTTCTCCAAAGAAAACATACAAATGACTGTCAAGCATATGAAAAGATGCTTGACATCACAAATCATCAGGAAATGCAATCAAAACCATAATTTTTGGTTTTGATTTTGGCATCTGGGTGGCTCAGTCCGTTAAGCGTCCAACTCTTGGTTTTGGCTCAGGTCATGATCTCAGAGTTCTGGGATGGGGTCCCATGCCAGATTCACCACTCAGCCAGGAATCTGTTTGAGAGTCTCTCTCCTTCTCCCTCTGTCCCTTCCCCTGCTCTCTCTCTCTCTCTAAAAACAAATAAATAACTCTTAAAAAAAAAACACACAATGAGATATCACTTCACACCTGTTAGCATGACTTTTATATACATATGAAAACACACACACACATACGAAACCCCAGAAAATCTTTTTTATAAGCATTAGGGAGGATAAAGAGAAATTGAAGTCTTTCTGCATTGCTGGAACATAAAATCGTGCAGCTACTATGGAAAACAGTATAAAGCCCCACTTCTGGGTATTTAGCCAAAAAGAACAGAGATCAAGATCTTGAAAAGATATTTGCCCTCTCATGTTCATTGCAGCATTATTGACAGTAGCCAAGAGACGGTAGAAACCTAAATGTCCGCTGGCAGAGGAATGGATAAACAAAATGTGGTGTATTTATACACGGAAATAGTATTCAGCCATGCAAAAGGAAAAAACTGTCATAGGCTACAACTCTTCAAACTGGCCAAACTCATAGACGCAGAAAGTTAGAAGGGTGCACGCCCGGAGCTAGAGACAGGGAAATGAAGAGTTGATGTTCAGTGGCTGTGAAGTTTCAGTCATACAGGACACAAAAAAACTTCTAGAGATTTGCTGGACAACATTGTGCTTCTACACAATGTTAACAATACTGTGTTGTACACTTGGAAGTTTGTGAAAGGGTAGATCTCCTGCTGAGGTCTGTTGGTTTTTACCACAGTAAGAAAATATATTTATAGTGTCAGCAATTTGGTCCTTTGATTTGAGAATAAAAAGTTCCTCTTACCACTTAGAAGACTACTTGTTCCTCACCCAAAGTAACAATGAAGCACCACAAAGAATTTAAAACCTGTCCCACTCATCTCCTTTGCCCTAGAATCCAAGCGTCTGAGAGTCAGCCAATCAATGAATGGCTCATGCTCCTGAAAGCCAGCCAATCAGAGAGAGTCCTATGCCTCCGTCAGCCAATCAGCAATCATCGCACTCCAGGAACCACATCTCCGCAGCGAAAGGTCAGCCAATCCCTTAACAGCCTCACTCTTCAATTCCCTGGCTCCTTGAACTCCTTTGCTTTGTTCTGTAAGACTGTGTCCCAAGGCACAGTTTTCCCTTGCTTCCCCAACAATGGATTCCACCTCTGGGTTCAGGTTTTTAGGGGCCCTCTTCCTTTGACACACCTATTAATTCCACTTTCTTAAGAGGTTATCCTAAGAAATTCCAATTACTTAGGAGTTTATCTTAAGAAAATAATCAGGAATACGTGTAAAGATCTAGCATTAAAGATGACATCGTGTATAATGGAGAAGCAGCATGAGTCCAGCAATCCAGCAACAGACTATTAGCTCTGAGTTTTGAAACCTCCATCAAATGGAGTAAATGGTAAATAGCCATTAAAAATTATGCAGATCATTTTTTTAAAAGATTTTATTTATTTATTTGACAGAGATCACAAGTAGGCAGAGAGGCAGGCAGAGAGAGAGGAAGGGAAGCAGACTCCCTGCTGAGCAGAGAGCCCGATGCGGGGCTCAATCCCAGGACTCTGGGATCATGACCTGAGCCTAAGGCAGAGGCTTTAACCCACTGAGCCACCCAGGCGTCCCTATGCAGATCATTTTATTGATATGGGAAAATGTTCAAGATGTGTTATGGAAAAAACCTACTACAATGTAGTGTTTACACTACAACTCCAATTCTGTAAAAATTTTAGCTA
This sequence comes from Lontra canadensis, assembly GCF_010015895.1. Taxonomy (NCBI): domain Eukaryota; kingdom Metazoa; phylum Chordata; class Mammalia; order Carnivora; family Mustelidae; genus Lontra; species Lontra canadensis. Next base: position 1,569,436 of record NW_022631088.1, read on the forward strand.
TATATTTATAGGAAACAAGACTAGAAGGATATATACGAAGTTGTTAACTGTTATGATAGACGGCAGGATTTGGGGCAATTTTCTTTTTCCCAATTTCAGTATTTTCCAGTTTTTCTGCAACAGACATATTACTTCTGTAATTTAAGAGAAGAAGAGTGTTTGTTTTTTAAGTGAGATCCCGAACAGAGTACAATCTTATGATAAGCGTAGACAGCAGGACAGAGCACAGACAAATGCTTCCTTGATGATGGCAGACACTAACTTGGATCCTATAAACTGCAGCTGTGTGATGCTGTCGGTACATACTGAGTTCAAGGTTACTTACCTCCTCTTTTCCTCTTGGATATGCCCAGTCATGACCTCAAGAGTAACTTGTTAAAACAGGACTCATTTTCTTCTGGCTCCCCATCGGCACACCCACCCTGCCCGCATCAAGACACATACCCATGCATGCAGCCCACACACACGCGCGCACACACTTCTTGCACCAAAGCAAGCTCTCCCTGATCCACAACCCCGAGTCCTCCCAGGCTTTCAGACTCCTCCTCGCCTTGCATCCTGCCCATCCCCAAACCCTCCAGATTTGCCTCCAGAATACCCTGTGCATTTGTCCCCCTTTTGCCAACCCTGTACTTCAAGTCTTCCTATAAGATATCTCAGACTGTCAACCTGAAAACCAAACTTTGCCCACAAATCAGTTTTGCTTGATCCACGTAGTACTGAATTATAGATCAACATTTAATAATTTGGAAACTTAACACCAAACAATACAGATTTCTGGCTTCTCACACACTCGAAAAGCGACATGGATGCTAAGTGACTTCCCCTTTAGATACAAAGGATTCTTCCCAGTTTTTCACAGTCTCCAGCCCTCCCTATTGTACCTCTAACACTAAGAGTTCCAGAGGTCGTTTTTTTTTTTTTTAAGATTTTTATTTATTTATTTGACAGACAGAGATCACAAGTAGGCAGAGAGGCAGGCAGAGAGAGAGAGGAGGAAGCAGGCTCCCTGCCGCACAGAGAGCCCGATGCAGGACTCAATCCCAGGACCCTGAGACCACGACCTGAGCCAAAGACAGAGGCTTTAACCCACCAAGCCACCCAGTTTTGCCCCCCAGAGGTCATTTAATGTCAAGATTACTGAGTTGTTTTTCTTACACAGTCCTTGTGGGCATTTGATTATGTGATGTAAGCCTAGATTCGTGGAAGTTTAATTGCAAGCAGTCTTCAAAATCCTTTTAAGAGAAGGAGCATCTCCTATACATATTTAAGAAGTAATTTTCTCTTTGCTCTAATCAATCCCAAAGTGACAAATTGCCTAAAATTAACGAAGTAGAGGGGCACCTGGGTGGTTCAATAGGTTAAGCCTCTGCCTTTGGCTTAGGTCATGATCTCAGGGTCCTGGGATCGAGCCCCGCATAGAGCTCTCTGCTCAGCAGGGAGCCTGCTTCCTTCTCTCTCTCTGCCTGCCTCTCTGCCTACTTGTGATCTCTCTATCTCTCTGTGTCAAATAAATAAATAAAATCTTTAAAAAAAAAGAATTAATGAGGTAGAAAAATGCACCCCAACTTTTCTCTTTTCTTCTCAGAGCAAACAGGAAGAGAAAGCCTAAGTTGACCGCATCATGCAACATTTTAAGTCCTAGCTGAAGTGACCTAACTTTTCTTTTTAAAAGCCACACATTTCAGCTTTCCTTTACATGTTGTTATTTTAAAGGAATTGTGTCCTTTTATGGAAGAAAATAAACAAAATATACTTATTGCTTTCATTGAAGTTCCCATGTCTTATTTTTGGTGACGGTTGAAGTCCTAAATGGGCAATTGTGACACACACAAAAAAGAAACAAACAACAACAAAACTTACGAACTCCTATTTCTCACCTCTCAACAACTGTCTCAGCAGATAGTTACAGAGAAAGGTGATACTATTCAATTCTCCGATGGAGGTACAAAATGAAGCTGAAAAACCATCAAAATACATCCCTGTTTAAAATTCCCAGCTACATCTTCAGAATAGGAAGCCCAGTAATCTCTTACACTATAAAGAAAATGTAACAAGGAGCAGATCTGACATTTTAATAAAGAACAATAGATTAAAACAAGGTTTCTCGAGAGATTTCGGTTCTGGTTTGAATTATCTGGATTGGCTTTGAGTCAATATACCCTTGAAAACTCTGGTGTGTCCTGATCAAATGAAGAGACTCTGAGGGTCTCATAAATCTAATAATAAAATAATAGAGTGAGGACAATTCTGTAACCCCCAGAATGCATTGGCCAGGAAGGGAAGAGAGGACCTGACAGAACCAGCTCCATAGAATTGCGCCCCCGCCCCGTGAGGGTGGGGCGGGGGGTGGCAAGAGAGAATAATGACATTCTCCTTTGCAACCCTGTCAAGGCTCCCTCCGACTGAGAATTAGTAACTGGAGCCCTCTTCCACCACTTCCACTCTCACCTAGTCCCCACCCGCAGACAAGTCTAAATATTACTCCCCTTCCCCACAATCCCAACTGCAAAAGCATTTGAAAATAATTATAGGTTTACTGGGGAGACAGAGGGAAGACAGTCACAGCATATATTGTATTCAACCCAACCTAACTTTTTTTTTTTAAGATTTATTTATTTATTTATTTGATCGAGAGAGAGAGAAAGAGAGAGAGAGATCACAAGTAGGCAGAGAGGCAGACCCCCCGCTGAGCCGAGACCCCCCCCCCATGCTGGGCTCGATCCCAGGACCCTGGGATCATGACCTGAGCCGAACGCAGAGGCTTTAACCCACTGAGCCACTCAGGCGCCCCTCAAATAACTTTATTAAGTGCCTCTTTGTCATGTCTATGTTCTTTCTCTCTCTAGTTCTTTTTTAGAACCAACTCGCTTCCCTGTGCCCCTCCCCCCAAACTCTCGCTTCCTCCCACCTCCTGGACCATTCCTTCTAGATCCTACTACGCCAGCCTTCCTCAACACTGGCTCCACCTCATGATCCCCTAGGGAGCTTATAAAGCAAGCCAGTGCCAGAACGCTACTCCCAAAGACACTGACTCAACTCATTCTGTGGTACAAGCTGAGCCCATTATTGTTTCAAAACTACTCGGTGCCTCTAATGTGCGCCGGAACCCTTGACATTTGCTCTTTCCATTTGCTTCTGTAGCCGATCTCAAGTTCTCTGATTATGTCCTTACCCTTCGCTCCACCCTCTGAAGAAGGCCATGGGGATGTTTTCTGCTGTCATGTTAATAAACTGGCATCTGATCAACAAGCCAGTCTCTTGTAAGCTTAAAATATGAGAATTCATCCCACTAGAGCCTAAAAGATTGTTTGGAAATTCTTTCCCTTTGGCACCATAACAAGACGACCGGCATGGGACATAATCATAAATGTGTGCTAAGGTTTAATTATGAGGACAATCACAGTTTATAATGGTAAAAATATATGATCTAGCAGTCAATCTGGTTAAATAAATTGTAGTATATTTCTATGGTGAAATAGTATGCATCATCAAAATAACGGTATTTTGTGAAGGAATGGAGCCTGGGTGGCTCAGTGGGTTAAAGCCTCTGTCTTCAGCTCAGGTCATGATCCCAGGGTTCTGGGATCGAGCCCCATGTTGGTCTTCCTGCTTAGTGGCGAGCCTGCTTCTCCCTCTGCCCCTCCCCTGCTTGTGCTCTTCCTCTCTCTGTCATATAAATAAATAAAATCTTTTTAAAAATTTAAAAAATTGAAACCTCAAACTGGCAGAAATTTGAATTGTACAATGATACCAATTAATCCTTTCCTAGATTCACCTATTGCTAACATTGGCCCTATTCTCTGCTTCTCCTACTGTATTCATATTTGGGTTACGGTTTTTTTGTATTTTTTGGGCGGGGGGGTTGTGGTTTGTTTTTTTGGTTTTTTTTTGTTTTTTTTTTTGTTTTTTTTTTTCAGAATCCTTTGGGAAATCAACTCAGACACTCTCACTCCACCCCCAAGTACCACAGCATACGTCTCATCTTCTAAGAACTAACACTATGACGACCTACATGAGCCCAGTACCATTATTACACCCAAGACATCAGTACTGATAGAATACTGGATCTAAGAGAGAGCCCATATTTGACCTTCTCCACCTGTCCCCCAAATGGCCTTTATAGCTGTTTTCTTAAATCCAGCTCCAATCAAGGATCACGGACTGCATTTGGTTGTCACAACTTCTTAGTCTCCTTTTAATCTACCGTGGTCTCAAGCCTTGTTCATTTCTTCTTTTATGACATTGACTTTTTTTTTTTTAAGAGTTCAGACTTGTTTTGCCAAAAATCTGAGTGTCTGATGGTTTCTTCATGGTTGTGTTTAGGTTAGACCCTTTCACCAAAAATACCACCTGGGCAATGTCCTGTTCTCTCCCTTCCATCACACCAAATGCCGGTCATGTCAACTTGTCCCGTTATTGGGGGTCATCTAATTTGATCCCTCACCTAAGGTGATCTCTGCTAGACCTCTCCAGTGTAAACATGCTTTTACCTTTTTGCAAGCAGTAAGCGAGCTGCAGGGTGATACCTTGACGTGATGTGGATATCCTTTCCCCAAAAATCTTTCATCCAGTGCACTCACTGATAACCTTGCCTGAATCAATTATTACAAGGATGGTTGCAAAATGGTCCCCAACATAATACAAAATGAAAAAAAAATTAGGGTACACAGCTACGGATCCTCACTAAACTTTGCAGTCAATAGGTCAGGCTGCTTTCTGCCTTTTCAAAGGGAAATCAGTTAATGCTTGGAGAAATGAGACGAGTCGCCTGAGGCTGGCCGGAGGCGAACCCCAGCATTTCTTCACACTTGGTTTGTCAGGAGAGGGAAATACAAAGGGATTCAGAGGACATGGCCTGCCCAAGAAGGGGGGGTCCTTTGTGGGAGCATCCCAGAGAACCAGCGTGGCTGGATGACGAAGGAGCCCTGACTGGGAACCAGACTGCCTGGGCCACTAACTAGCGTGACCCTGGCAAATCCCTCTCCTTCCCCCAGCCCAGGCCTCCCATCCTTTAATACGGGCGAACGGAGCTGGTGGCCGCGAACATAAGGGCTGGCTCTCGGATGTGCGTTCTTTCTGTTCCTCTTCACTCTGTTTGCTATTCTATGACTTGTGCTTTTAGAAAGCAAATCGATATGACTTATTATAAATACTTCACCCTCCTTCATAGAAATGCTGATGAATATGAAGTTATAGGTCCCCAGAGGGACTTTCTTTTTCACGCCAAACCACAGCGCCTGTTCCATGACCGAAAGAAAGTTGTAGCTTTAATCTCCCGATGACAGCTACGGGAGATAAATGCAGAGCGAGGGACGGCACAAAGCCAGCAGCGTCGAGACACCATCCCAAACCTCAACCATCTTTGAATCATCTTCTTAAAGAAGCTTCCAAGGTGCTGGCTGAGCCCAAAGTCCTGACACCCCGTAACGATAGTTAATATTTCTTGAGTGCCTGTGCCTGTGATATACCAAGCACTGTTCTCCACGCTTTCCATACATTTGTTTATCTCCTCCTCCTAACACCTCTACGAGGTTGTTATTCCCATTTCACACCTGAGGAACATGAGGCCCAGAAAGGGTAGGCAAGTTGATCAGGTCACACAGCATGTAAGTGGTAGAACCAGGATTCAAACCCAAGCATTCTGCCTTCAGACTGGTTTTTGGTTTATAATCCATAGAGTCGAGAACTGTTACTACAGGATAAGCATGTTGCCACTCCCGAGAAGATAATATTTGGAAACATTAATTGTGGACTTCTTCTCTTTGAATCATGTATCTCTTGGCATCCCATGGTCCTTTCCTGATTCCGGCAGACCTAACACGTGGCATCTTGTGCCTCAGAGAAGGGATAAGGAAGCAGAATGATAGAGAAAAGTAAGAGCAGGAGTGGAGGCCCAGGAAGTAATAGAAAGGGTTTAGAAGAGGCAATCAGTCTGGGAGCATACGATATCAGGGCAAGACTTGGAGGCTGGGGGCTAGACGAGACCCACAGTTACAGGCAAGGGACCTGGAGCGGGTCAAAGAGCATGGAGAGGCAGCTATGTGCACAAGCAGTCACCTCTGGTTGGGTGGGAGTGACAGAGCCAGATAGGTTCAGAAAATCTGAGAGCAGTGGAGGGATGGAGACAACCTCAAGTGGAGATGTGTGATTGGGGCATCCAGGTGGGCAGGGGGTGAGACTGCCGTGTTGCCACTACCCATGAGGGCAGACGAGCACCTGTGTGCGTGAGGGGGGCTCTGAAGGGCAAGGACAGTTAGCTAGCTTGAAGAGACCCTTATATGGGGATGAGAAGGACATAGGAGTGGCCCACAGTCCTGCCCCAACCCCGCAGCACCACAACTCCAGTGGGGGGGGGTGGGCAGCGGAGAAAGGAGAGGAGGCACAAACTGGTTGAGACCATTTCCATCGCACTGTGGAAACAGGGATAAATCATGAAAAGATAAAGTTACCTTGTTGACCCTAACGGATTTTGCGGACTGAAATTTGTCCCTACTATTTTGAACAACAGAATTCCGAAAGCACGAAATATGGACCCTGTTTTCCAATTACTCCCAATCTAGGCAGGAGGCAGAGCCCAAGGTGCACGATGTTTGAGGGCCTGATCCCAAGTCTGGCTCCCCCCAGTTTCCAGAACGATCTGAGCTTCGGGGCCCTTTGTCTGGAGAACGCACACATGGCACTAACTCACTAATTATTGGGTATATTCAATGAAAGACATGTGGAGGAACTTTATAAAACCTTGGGTTGCTATATGAATGAAATTTTCCTTATAATTATTATCATTACCCAAACACACAAAAGAATTCGAGAACTCAAGACAAGGTATATGGGGCGCCTGGGTGGCTCAGTGGGTTAAGCGTCTGCTTTCAGCTCAGGTCATGACCCTGGGGTCCTGGGATCGAGCCCCGAGTCAGGCTCCCTGTTTTGCAGGGAGTCAGCTTCTCCCTCTGCCCCCCGCCACATGTGCTTGCTCGCTCTCTCTCAAATGAATAGATAGAAATCTAAAAAACAAAAACAAAAACAGAATACCATTTTGCGGTGCACAGTGGGTGCAAAGGAGGTCCAAGAAGGACCAGAACACGCCATCCTGTGTGAAGTGGGAATGTACAATGCCGTGTCCACCCCTCTTCCAAATGACGGTGATGTCACAACAATGTTTCTAGAAAAGGCAGCAACACATCTAAGTCCCAGCCACTTAGCCTGGCCCCAGCCTGGCCCAGGCGTCTTCCTCACAAACTGGCTCCTTATTACCCGTGGCCTGACCTGGGGCAGTTCCCTTGGAATCTCTGGGCAGCGCCCCTTGCTGCCCTCCCAGCAGTGAGCTCCACGCACCTGCTGAGGTGCCCATGTGCCACTCCGTGCTGAGCCTCCTGCCCTCAAACCCCATCCCCCACCAAGCCCTTTCACCAGACACCACACTGCCCAGAAGCCATGGGCACCTGTCCGGGTGGCCTTTTCCCCACGCTACACACTTTATTTTTTCTTATTTTATTTTTATTTTTTATTCTGTTTGCCACTTTATTTTTTTAATGATTCTCTAGCTTATTTCAGCAGTTCAAATGAGTTTTTTGGTTTTTTTTTTAAGTAAGCTCTACACCCAATGTGGGGCTCGAACTCACAACCCTGAGATCAAGAGTTGCACACTCCACTGACTGATACAGCCAGGTGCTCCCCCTCTCTCTACCACTATATAATTTGATTTTAATTTCTTCCTTTGGGGATGGTAGTGTTCTAGTAGAAAAAGCATGGGTTTTAAGCCACCAGGAAACTCTGTGTTGGAATCAGGGTGGGTCCTGACACTCTCTGAGTGGGGTGAGTTGGTTAGCCTAATCTAGGACTTCCATTTTCTTTTCTGTGAAAAAAGGAGAGATGTGTACTACAAGGAGTTTTCCTTTTCCTCTTCTGAGAACTAAATAAGACAATGTATATAAGGCTCTTGTTAAATAGTAGAACTTCGATAAACATCAATGGCCTTGTCTTTCAAAATATCCTTTTACCCATCGTAGCAGACGGTCTATACGCTCCCCCTCCTGTCCCTTCATCTGTTCTGTGAGCCCACCCCCAGTTTCTCTAGGCTTTGCTTTTAAAGGCTCACATCTGTGATCTTCAGAGGGCTGCCCTGGGCTGTAGAGCCATTCCCCTTAAGCAGGAAATGCCTGGGAATTGATGTCTGCCTGCGTGCGCTCTCTCTCTCTCTCTCTCTCTTTCTCTCTCTCTCTCTCTTTCTCTCTCTCTCTCTCTCCAAGATGTCATCTATGCTCCAGAGCTCCCCTCAGGATCAGGTTTGAAGCTTGCTTCAAACTGCCATTGCTTGACTTCTTCCCCTTCCCTGTTCCATATCTCTCCACTACTCTCCCATGCCCCCTCCTACTAGTTTCTCAGGAAAATTTTCTTAATAAATTCCTTACACACAAATCCTCACCTCATGGTCTGCTTCTGGGAAACCAGACGAAGATACCTAGTGCTATAGACTGAGTGTTTGTGTCTGCTTCCCCAAATTCCTCTGTTGAAATTCTAACCCCCGAGGTGATAGTATTAGGTGGTGGGGTTTCTGGGAGCTGCCTGGGTCATGAAGGTAGACCCCCCCATTCCTTTCACCATGTGAGGATCAGCACCCTTAGCCCCAGAGAACTCCCTCACCCATTCCACCATGTGAGGACACCGTGAAAAAAGGCAGTCTATGACCCAGGAAGCGGGTCACCTGACAGAATCTGCCAGTGCCTTGATCTTGAACTTCCCAGCCTCCAGAAATGTGAGGAATAAATGGTATTTAGGCCACCTGGCTTTGTGTTAGTGTTATAGTAGCCCAAATGAACAAAGATGCTCAGAGAGCTTTTATTCTCTTAGTGAAGATGGACAACAAGCAAGAGGAAAAAGCAAAATATGAAGTATGTTAGTGATAAATACAGAGGAGAAAGTAAAGCAGGGGATGGGGGAATGCAGTGTAGAGGGGACTAAATTTTGGATAGTGTTACATGAGTATGTGGCATTTGAATGCAGACTGAGGGACAAGGTGTGTTTGAGCAAGTGAGCTCAAGACAGAGCTCAGAGGAATAGCACATACAAAGGCCCTGTGGCGGGAGTGTGTCTGGCATGTTTCTGGAAGACACAAAGGCCAGAGCAGGTACAGTGGAGTAAGGAAGAGAGTAATAGGAGAGGAGGACAGTGAAGGAAGGGAGAGCCAGTGAAGTGGGAGATAATGAATATGTCTGAGTTGAAAATCATCATGATCTGACTTGGGTTTTAATACTGGCCTCTATGTTGAGACTAAAGGGGGACAAATAGTAGCAAACATACCTGCTAGAAGGCTAATGCAGTAACTCACAGCATCCATGACAGTGGTGTGGACCACAGTGCTAACAATGGAATTGGTGAGAAGTGGTTGGATTCTGGATACCTTTGGAAGACAGAGTCAAGAAGATTTCCAAATATAATGAAAATGACGTGTGAAAGAAAAAGGGGCCTAGGATGACTCCAAGATTTTATGCCTCCGGGGCCGGAAGGTTAGTGTTGCCACTAACAGAGACGGGGACGATTCTAGAAGGGGCAGATTTATGAGACAGAATCAGGAGCTCATATTTGAGATGCCAGTTAGACACCTAAATAGAAATGTTAGTGGGCAGTGGGGCATATAACAGAGCTGACGAAAGGCCCCGTTCGCCTAATCTCACATGCCATTGCCTGCAGAGCTCCTGGGCTGACCAATGAAGTCAGGAAGTCTAAAAGGAGGTGAAACTCATGATGCCTGGTACCTTCAGATCTGGGCTTTTGGGTGACCTCACAGGAGGCCTTGGGGGAGCTTGGATCTTTAAGCTCTGCCGTCTGAACACCGTGGAAGCCAGCTCAGTCCCTATTGGGATGACAAAGCTGAGTTTCACACTCCCACTGTTATGTGGCATAGAGAAGGTTGCAGTTGAAGGTACCAATTACTGGGCAAGATAGAGGTGGGGACAGACAGGCCATGATGCTGGAGAAGCTTTGCTAAAAGAAATCTTTGCCTGCCTCTTCATTCCTCTCAACACCCTAGATTTTAAACATCTGGACAGAAGCAATGAGGGGACCATTCCTGGCTTTTGCAGAGGACAGTGAAATAACTCAACATTTGTTTCAAGAAGTTGGCTGTGAGGGTAAAAGGATGCTCTATTGGAAAGACCAGGGACTAGAGAAAGGGAGACTTATCAGAAGAATATTGCAGCGATACCAAAGACAGATGATGGAGGGCAGTAGCTGTAGTGATAAAAGGTACTGAACTGTTGTAAGATAAATAAAAAGGGCAGGATAAACAGAACCTAGAGATGCACCACATGGCTGGGGACCAGGGATAAAGAGGTTGGACCATGTCTGAGTTACTGGGTCAATGGAAGAGGGAAAGAGGAGCAGGTTTGGGAGAGAAGGTAATTGACTTTTGAAGAGTTGTGTTGACATGAGGGTGAGACATTTAGTCGAATCAGTCAGCCATTGCCATGATAACGCTGTGTAACAAACCACCCCAACGCTCAGCATCTTCAATCAGTAGTAATTTCTTCTCATTCACATGCTTATGGGTCAACTGTATGTTGGCTGATCAAGGCTGAGCTGTTCCACGTCTCTCTTAGCATCCTTGGCTCAATGTGGATTGGCCATGGCTATCTTGGTATCCAAGGTATGACCTTCTCCGTTTCAAGTCTCTGCTTGTGTTACATATGCTGACATGCATTGGTCAAAGAAAGTCACGTGACTGAGCCCAAAGTCCAGGGACAGGGCAAAGGGAGAAAGCAGTGAACAACTGCCAAACAATAATCAAATCCAGGGCTCAGCACACTCTAAACTCTAAGCCAAATCCAGTCTATCAACTGTTTTTGTAAACAAAGTCTTATTGGAACACAGTCATGTTTGTTTGCGTGTAGCTGCTTTCATGCTATAGCGGCAGAGTGTCAGGGCCCAGGAGCTAAAGATATTTACAATCTGGCCCTTCCCAGTAAAAGTTTCCAGATCCCTGATCTAATCTACCACATTGGCTAATGTACAGTAATTAGCCAGTCTTGACGGTCTAGCCCCTGAGTCATAATGAGCCCCACTGAAAGCATTTTATGTCACTCAGCCTGCATCTTAGTCCCCCACTTTGGAGATGTTTTATTATATCTCAAGCCAAGAAAATAGTGGGATCCAAACAGAAATGAAGGATACTGTGCTAAGGTTAGCCTATGACGTCTGGATCTGCTCCACAGGAAGCTATGTTTCACCCAAGAGCAGCCCAGGTGATGAACTTCTTAAGATGCATTCCTTATCAGCACTATCAGTCACTACTTAGAAACTTAGCTCTCACACATGGACTCATCAGTCTGGAATAAAAATTGACTGTAGAGATGCGGCTCACGTCTACATTCTGTGCCCAAATTTGAGGTTGCAAAGCATACATTCTGCAGGAGACAGAGCCCCCTGGAGGGAACGGGCTGTGACAAGAACCACAGGGCCTGTGAAACTTCCCTACCACCGAGCATCAGCCAGGGAGGGTAGGGGAGGCCTCAGAACACAGTTACATTTGCAAAGAGCCCTCATAAGTGGTCATGAGTTCAAGATGGAAATTTACTGAGTGCTGGGCATGAAACACCAGGAAAGAAATTTTCTACTGTGTTTTCTCCTAAGGCCCTTTGCCAAGGTTGCTGAGACTACTACATGCATTCCCTAGATCACATTGTCACTCAGCAGCTGCTGCTGCTGAATGCAGTGCTTGGACAGCCCAACCTGGGCTCTCTTGCTCCAGCAGGTCTTGTGTCTACCCACAAATATTTATTGAGGGCCTATCATGAGCCAAATACTGATGTAGGCACCGGGCATAAAGCAGTGGACAAAACAGACAAAGGTGCCCGCCCTCATGGAGCTTACATTCTGGTGTGTGTGATGGGAGGAGGAAGGGAGAGAGAGACAGTTAAAATAAGTAAGCAAAATGTGTGGCATGCCAAGTGTCAGTAAGTAGAATGGTGGAAAAATGGAGGAAGGAGAGGAAAGGGCAGCATGGCAGTGTGCTGCAGTATTACACAGGGGGTCAGCGAAGCCTCATGCAAAAGCTAACAGATGAGCAAGGACTTGAAGTGAATGAAGGAAGGAGGCATATATGTATTCAGGAAGAACTAGCAGGTGCAAAGGCCCTGAGGTAGAAGCATGGCTGTGAAGGAACACTCATGTTCCCAGAATCTGGTCCCAGATTCTTCAGCCAGACTGAAGACAAGAAGTTGTTTTTAAATTAGAGCAGCTCCCCTCCTCAGAATGATTAATTTTTCCTTTCCTTGGATTGGTTGGGTATGTATTCAGTGAAGAAATGTCCTCCCTGGCCTGCTTCTGCCTCAATCTCATCCTCATCAGGGGTTCCTCTCCTGATACCTGCCCGGGTTAATGGTGACCAACTTCTCTCTAGGGGCTCCTGAGTTTGACCTTGAATTCACCCCAAGGTCACTGTTTGGGGCAGTGGACATACCCAGAGCGGAGGTCCCATTCCAGCAGCCAGCGAGTACCCCCAACAGAGAGGATTCTTGTTTCCACCCTCATCTAGCTGCTCCATCCCACATATCCTCTTCTTAATCCCAGCCTTCACACCCTCAGCTGAAGTCAACAGGGGAGATTCTGGAGAGGTAGCCAGATCTGCGGAGGTGAGGTTTGCTTCCCCAGGCTCACCTTCAAGCCCAACTCTCCTTTCTCTCCAATCTCCCTCCTCCCCCCATCCTCTTCCTCATCCTCCAAGATCCCACTGGCATGTCACCCCATCCAGGAAGGCTCCCTCCTGCTGAAAGAACTTCCCTCTTCTTTGGATCAACCTAGCAATTCTTTCTTCCAAAATCAGAAGACACTGCCTATTATATTTCAGTTGGTTGAACCCATTTCCCCATGAAATGTAAGCCCCCTGAGGCCAAAATTGGACTACTCTTGTTTCTTTGCTGCCCCTGAACAAGCCCTTGCAAAGGACTGTAACCCAAAGAAGTCTTCAGGGTTTAACTTGAAGATGCTCCTTGTAACAGCCTGTTTAAACACCTTCCTCCCAAGCCCCAAGGCCCCATTCCTCCAAACAATATCTGACCCCATCTGGTCGGGTAAGGGCTGGGGAGCATCCCAAAGACAACTTTGGGAAGTTGTCTTCCCAAAACCTACAGAATATTTGCAGCTCATCGGCCTTGGGTGCTACAGGTCAGAGGGTGAGGCCACAGCTTCAAAAATGGGATAGGCTATAATAATAAAAAAGATTAAACATGAATGTTTTTACTCAAAACACAAGGCTTTGGCCATCTTCAGCATCAGAGTCAGTCTGAGCTCTTCTCTGGCATTCATTGGACTGGGCTCAGGAGGGACAGCGTGTTTTATAACTGTTTACAGAAGAAGGGGGAAACTCAAAGAAGTCAAAGAAAGATATTGTTAGGATACCAAGTGGATTAGGGTGCCCAACTGTGGAAAGGTCAGCATCACTGGTCAGCTCTAGGTCAGGGCCACAAGGTCACAGAGAGGAGCTTGTTCTTTGGGTAAACAATATTGGGCATTTGCTGTTTAAGAGGTACTTTGTGACCAGTACTATGCAAATGAAATCAAAATGTGGCTGGGATCAGGGGAACCCAGATGTGCAGCACAGAAGGGTCTCTCAGCTTGGACTTCAAACTCCACAAAGTACTTTGAGCTCAGACTTACAATTCTCCCCCAGTGAAGCTCTACACACAGTCACGGATACCAGCTAACAGCCTGGATAGAGGAGGGCACTCATCACTCAAGTCCAATGTCCCAGGACATTGCCGTGAAGCACTATGAAATAATACGGTTTTATAAACCCCATTATTTTCTTGAAATTCTACTGTATTTGCTTTTATTAAAGTATTGATTTTTGTCACTACTTAAAATATTTTAAATATGCCATGACTCCAAGAAGCAAAGATACTCCAGCAGCAATGAGCACCCCTAGTGCTCAGATCTTGGTCTCTAATATCATCCTCCACTAAATGGAACCACGGCTCCTCCAGAGAAGGCTGGTTCCAACTAGTATAAGATGAGCCTGGAATATCCTGTTATGACAGAAAATAGGTGCTCAAAAAGTAAGGAGAAGCGTGGGTTATAAGGTCACGGGACCCAGCTTGGAGAGACAGCCGCTGACTACATTCACCACAATTTGAGCAAGGTAATTAAGTGCCATGTGATTAAATAGTAATGAATTATAAACCACTGAAAAAGACAGGAATTCATGGGGCACCTGGGTGGTTCAGGCAGTTTAGAGGCTGCCTTTGATTCAGGTCATGATCTCAAGGTCCTGGGATCAGGCTTCTTGCTCAGTGGGGAGCCTGCTTCTCCCTCTCCCTGTGCCTCCCACTCCCCCTCCTTGTGCTCTCTCTCTCTCTCTGCCAAGTAAATAAACAAAATCTTTAAAAATAAAAAAGGACAGGAGTTCATGGGTCCATGCTGATAATAAATAGGTACATAAATAAATAGAGGACAGGAAGATCTCTTGGTTGAAATGGGACTCTTGAGAATTGACTATTAAATGTGGCAGAATCAGTGAACTGGAAAATCAATGGATGCTAAATCTAGGGGGAAACCGAGACAAGGAACAGGATATTTATATAGTCCTAACCTATTCTCCCATAGATCATGTACTAGTTGCAATGGAGAAAACAATGATCATATAATTTTAAAAAAAATATCACACAACACCTACACTGGATGATAAAAATTAGCATCATTGGGGCACCTGGGTGGCTCAGTCGGTTAAGTCCCTGACTCTTGGTTTCAGCTGAGGTCACGATCTCAGGGTTATGAGATCAAGCCCCACATCAAGTTCTATCCCAGGCACAGAGCCTGCTTAAGATTCTCTCTCTCACTCTCTGCCTCTCTCCCACTCCCTCTCTTAAAAAAAAAAAAAATAGTGTCATCAATAAGAGACAGATGGTACCATGCGCCTCTCAAATGTGGGAAGGACACATTATCACCTGTGCAGTGTTCCAGCTAAGAATACAGCCCCAAATCTAATCATCAGAAAAACATCAGGCAAACACAAAATGAGGCACATTCAGTTAAGAGGGGGCACGCTGTATTCCTTCAAAAATGTCAATGTCATGCAAGACAAAGAAAGCTTGGAATGTTCCAGTTTAAAGAAGGCTAAAGAGATGTGACATTTAAACCCTAACCCTAAGCTGGATATGGCGGGTGGGAGAGAAATACTATTATGGATGTTATTGGGTCAACCGATAAAATTGGAACACAAATAGCAGATTTCATAAAAGTATTGTATCAATGTTAAATTTGCTTAAGTTTATAACTGTACCATGGTTATGTACAAGAATATCCCTATTTCTAGAAAATACATATCGAAATATTTAGGGACAGAGGGCCATGATATATGTAATTTACTTGCAAATGGCTCAGAAAAGAAACTAGATAGGTGATAAATGGATATATGATAGATAGGTAGATGGATGGATGGATGGATGGATGCCTGGGTGGGTGGGTGGATGGATGGAAGGATGCATGGATGGATGGACGGAAGGAAGGAAGGATGGATGGATGGATGGATGCATGGATGCATGGATGCATGCATGAGGAATGGAGGATGGAGGAAAGAGAAAGAGGGGGAAACAACTAATAAAGCAGATGGTTAAAATGTTAACAGAAGCTGAATATGGGTAAGTGTTACAGGTGTGTTTGTACTAGTTTTATTTGTCTGTGTTGCTTGTAAGATTGAAATTATTTCCAAATAAAACACATTTTTAAAATTTTCCCACAATTTCAGGGACACCTGGGTGGCTCAGTCAGTTAAGCAGCTGCCTTCAGCTCAGGTCATGATCCCAGGGTCCTGGGATGGAGCCCTGCATTGGGATCCCTGTTCAGCAGAAAGTCTGCTTCTCACTCTCCCTCTGCCTCTCCTCCCATCTCCCCCACCCCATGCTCTTTCTTTCCTTCTCTTGTCCATGCTCTCTCTCTTTCAAATAAATAAAATCTTTTAAAAATTTGTTCCTACAATTCTATAGCCATGTCTTAGAATTTATTCATTTTTAATACAGCAAAAGTCTCAAAAAATACAAAGGCAGTCCAGATCTGTTGTGATCTTTCAGCCACGAGAGGTTCTCATCTTACCCCTCGTCCTCTCTCTCCATAGAAAGGGGAAGAACAGGGACCTCTCAGAGAGGCTGGTCCATGCTCAGGCACTAGCTGAAGGACAAGAGACTCAGCTGACTCTATCCAGATTTTGATAAGTTGGAGACACTTAGGATTTTGTCCAGGTTCTTAAGCTAAACCATATTAATCTGAAATGCTTACACATGGCAAGGCACCTCCTTACTGTTGGATCCCTTTCTCTTCTCTCTCTCTACGACTTCCCTGGGCATGGTCATCCTCTCCATAGCTTCTTCTCACCATGTACAAGGTGTTACTCCCATGATTATGTATCTAGCCTCCTAACTTCAGTCCTTTGTATCCTCTACCTCCTTGACAACTATGTCCCAGAGGTAGCTCAAACTGGTTCTTCTCCAAGATTTCCTCTGACAGAAAAGGCACCATGCAGTTGCCCAAGCCAGGTCCTACCTCCTACGTATACATCCAAGCCCTCCACTTCTTTCCATCTCTATGTTGCCTCCAAATAACCTCCCAGTTGTCCACACTCGCCCTCAAGTCCATTCTCTTGTAATAACCAGAAGGTTCTTTTCAAAATGAAAGTCATCAAGCCCATCTCTCTTTAAAACCCTCCTTCTGGCAACTCTTAGGACAAAACCCAAAAGCTTCAATAAGACCTTGAAGACCTCAAATGGTGTATTCCAAGAGCTTCACCTCAAGTC
This sequence comes from Lontra canadensis, assembly GCF_010015895.1. Lineage (NCBI taxonomy): Eukaryota > Metazoa > Chordata > Mammalia > Carnivora > Mustelidae > Lontra > Lontra canadensis. The sequence continues at coordinate 1,586,217 of NW_022631088.1, forward strand.
TCTCCACCATAGTCCTACACACCCTAACCACAGACGACATCCAAGTGCCTGGAGTTTGCCCTACTCCTTGCCACCTCAGTGTCTTTCCAGGGGCTTCTCTCTGTACCTGGATGGTACTCCTCCTTACCCCGCCCCTCTGTCTTGCTCACCTACATCCATCCTTCAACTCTGTAGACAATCTCCCTCCAGAGTCACCCCAGCCTTCAAGCTTTTTCAGATGAGGCCCCAAACAGCGCAGAATGGAGACAAGTCCATCCCCGCCGAGTCCTGCTTGACTTTCTGACCCACCAAATATGTGAGCCTAATAAAACGGTTGTTTCAGGCCCCTGAATTTTGGGAGGGCTTCTTATGCAGCAATAGTAACCAGAACACACAAGGTGTTAATAGATATTATACCAAAAGGAGGGGGGAGGGTTCCTGTAATTAAATGTTTGGAAAGTCCTTCGTTACACAAATTCCAAGTAAAACAGGGCTTTATTTTACTACATGGCTCTTCACGGTCCTTAAAAACTGATGTACGCTGTAATTCTCCAAGGGGGAGATATGGTATTGGGTGTCCCCAAATGATTTCTTCATGGGCTGCCATTCTGCAAAGGGCTGATGGCCCAGCCTTAGCTTCACAGGGAAGCCATTTGAGGCCCAGAAGTGTTCAGGGAACCACCCAGATCTACCCAGAGTTAAGACTAGTAGCCTTGGAGCCTGGCTGAGGGGGAAGGTCAGGGTTGGCACGTGGATGGGGCACGTGGATGGTGTGGCTCTACTCCTGGCATGTCTCCTTCTCCATCCTTTCAGCCTCTCCTGTGGCCCGCACCCCGCACACTCCGTCTCCTTCTTCACCCCCTACCTGTTCCCCCACCTCTTCTTTCTATGACGACTGCCTGTCCTCCTCCACAGGCAGCCAGAGGGATGGAGAAGGGGAAGGAGAGGCAGGAGCGGGTAGCAGCGCCCACCCCTGGACCCCCCACTTCCCATCCCCAACACACCACACGCACGCACCACACACCCCACACACTGCCCACCTCCACAGCCAACCTCGGCCCCTCACAGCTGGGCCTGCCTCCGTGAAAGCTGCTCCTCTGCCCTGAACACTGCCCGTTGTCTCATCCATGGAGCTGCTGGGCTCCTCCTCCTTCTTCCAGGCCCTGGCTGGAAAAGGAACACAGCCCTCCCTTGTCCCTCCTCTTGATATTTCCAGTAAAAGCACCTCGAACACAATCTCACTGCCACAGCCCTAATTATGTGTGAAATCATTTTTTTTTTTAGCTTGAAACCAAAGCAAACAAGCGCACACAGAGAAGCCCATTCTCTCCGGCCCAGGAGGAGCAGCCTCGCTCCTGTTGGGTTACCTCAGGCCTGCACAGAGACCCCGCTGTGTTTCGCAAGCTGGCCGCCTGGCCAAGGTGCCTCCCAGGGCTGACCAGAGAAGCGGTCCGCCCCCTCAGGAGAAAGAGTGGGTTTCAGTTTGCTCTGCATCTTCCACGCGGGCTTACAGGAGCCCCCCCGCCCCCGACCGGCCTGGCACACTGTGAGGCCCCAGGAAAACGCCTCTTGGAGAAAAGTGGGTTGTTAAGCGGGGAGACGGACAAGGGACAGGGAGCTTCCCCCAGAGGACAGGACCTGGTTTCCTGATCCAGTCAAATAATTTTTCACCTCTGGGGAAATATTCACTATTTTGTCTTATTATTTTATTTTAGGGTTTCAGGTACAAAGTGGAGAAGACCATCCGTATCATCATTCCTATGTGGCCACTATCCCTTGTTTCTAGTATTTCCTCCTCTCCCGGATAGTTACTCTCACCCCTTCTCCACTGCATGAATCTGGGCAGGAAATCTGTGAGCCTATATCCCCAGGATTTGGATTGTTGACTCGCAAGACACGCACTTACTTGGTTTCACTGAGTACTGTTGGATTGGTTTCCAGAACGCCCATAACCAGTTTACATTTTCACCCATAGGTTTTCTCACCATCTTACCAGCACTTGATATCATCCAACTTTCTAATGATTACTGATATCTGAGTATAAAATGGTATTGCTTTTTTGTTTAAGTATTTTTCTTATGGCTGTGAGGTGAAGTGTCTCTTCAAAGGGTTCTTAGCCATCGAATTTCATCTTCTGTAAACTGTACACTTATAGGCTTTCTTAGACATTTTTCCGTGTTCCCCACCATCACCACCAAACAGAAAGCAAACAAGCAAACAAAAGCCATCTGCTGGAATTGTGACTGAAATAGGATTGGGTAAAGATTAATTAAAGGACAGTTTGCATCATTACAATGTAAAACCATCCATCCAGAATTATGGTCTACTATTGTCTAATAGAAATATAACATAAGCTGCATATTTTTTTAAAGATTTCATTTATTTATGTAACAGAGAGAGAGAGAGAGAATGAACAGGGGGGAGGGGCAGGAAAGAGGGAGAAGCAGACTCCCCGCTGAGCAGGGATCCCGACTGGGGACTTGATCGCAGGACCCTGGGATCATGATCAGAGCTGAAGGCAGATGCTTAACCAACTGAGCCACCCAGGTGTCCAACATGAGCTACATATGTCATTTTTAAAATTTTAGTGGTAACTTTTGTTTAAAAAAGGAAAAAGATGTGGGTGAAATTAATTTTAATAGTACATTTTGTTTAACTGAGTCTTCAAAATGGAGTGTTTGTTTTACACTTATACCACATCTCAGTTGGAGCTAGCTACTTACATTTCAAGTGCTTGGTAGTTACATGTGGCTATTTGCTAGGAATTGGATAGCATAGGTCGAAAGTTTAATCTATTCATGTATTAAGTCCTCAATTTTAGTTTTAAAATTTTATTTATAAATATCTCAAGAGTTTCTTTCATTAAAATTTCTGTTACAATTGCGAATGACCTCTTATTTTCTGTTGGTCTTTCTGGAGTATGGAAATTAAGTTAATAACTTCTTTCTTTTCTCACACTGGTATTGAATCTAATGTTTGAAACTCACTTATTAGTACCAGAAATTTATAGATTCTGTTGAGTTTTTATATAACTGATCATCTTTACCTATAAACAATGACAATTTTTATTCTTCCTTTCTAATTGTTCTATTGTTTTCCTTGTCTTATTGCATCGACAACACCTCAGTTACTATGTTGATATACCAAGCATCCTTGTCTTATTCCTAGTATTAAAAGAATGCTTCTAAAGTTTCTCTTTAAGCATGAGATTTTGGGTAGGTAAGTTTTATCAAGGGAGTATCTGTCTATTCTCAATTTTCTAAGAATTTAAAAAATCACAAAGAGTTGTGTGCTTTATCAAAAACCATTTATATATCTACTGAATAGAACATATAGAACTGTCTTGTCTTAGGTATGCTTTTTCTCCTTTAGTTCATTAAAAGATGAATTACACTGACTTTGTTTTTCTGATGTTGCTTGCTTCCTGGGATAAACTCTATTTGATCATAATTTCTTATTTTAAAAAAGTACATGTTTTGATTAATTCAACTGATGTCTTACTGAAGATTTTCATAGTTATGCTTATAAATGAAACAGGTCCACAATGTCCTTTATCAGTTTCAGAATCAAAAATATGCTAGTTACTTATATGTGGAATTTATGAAATAAAATGGATGAACATTTGGGAGGGGGGAAGAAAGAGAGAGAGAGAGAGAGAGGGAAACAAATCATGAGACATTTGTTAATCTAATCTAATCAAAGATAGAGAGAACAAATTGAGGGTTGATGGAGGGATGTGGGTGGGGGATGGGGCAGATGGGTGATGGGTATTAAGAAGGGCACTTGTTATGATGAGCACTAGGTGTTGTATATAAATGATGAACCACTAAATTCTATGCCTGAAGCAGCATTGTACTATATACCAACTAATTAGAATTTAAATTTTTTAAAAAAGTATACGTTAGTTTCATGAAATGATTTAATTTATTTCAATTCTGTTTTCTGGAAAATCTCTATAATTAATAATAATGTCATCTTTAGAAGACATCCTATTTCTTAGACTTGTTGTTTTGTTTATAATCCAATCTGATCAGTGAGTTTAGCTCATTTACATTTATTTTAATTATGAGTATATTATGACTTATTTCAGCCATCTTATTTTGTGTTTACTTTTACTTATTATGTAGATTTTTCTCTCTTTTCTAGTTTTCATTGCATGAATCAGATTTTATTTTGGACTGAAAGTTGCATATTTCCTTTTTATTCTTCTAGTCGTTTTCCTTAACTTTTTAAGAGTCACATTTATGGTTTTTTTTAATTATTATTAATTTCTTTTTCCTTGGCACTCACTCACCTCTTCTGGTCTCCACATCTCCTCAACATCATCCTTACCTGCCATACTGGTATCACCTAGAATTGGTTCTTGAGTGTTAAAAATAATTCTTCTCTATTTAAAATTTCTTTTTTTAGAGAATGACAAATCTTACTATTTGTAAGTCCTTACTTCCCATGCCTCATTGCTTCTTCCTCTTGAGAAGTCTGATGTCAATGTAATTTTTTAAGGATTTATTTATTTATTTTAGAGAGAGAGAGAGTGAGAGCAGGGGGAAGGGCAGAGGGAAAACCTGAGGCAGACTCCCCACGGAGCACAGAGCCCAAAAGACCAGGGCAAGATCCCAGGACCCTGAGATCATGACGGAGCTGAAATCAAGGGTCAGCCACTTAATCAACTGAGCCACTGAGGCACTCATCAATGTAATTCTTATATCCGTACATGATCTGCTTTTTCTTTCTGTAAACTTTCAGAATTTTCTCCAGTGTTTGGTGCTCTGAGACTTCTCTGCCATGTGCCTAACCTGATTCTTTGTTTTGAGCCAATCTGCCTCATTTGGTACTCTGTAAACTTTCACAATCCAAATTCTTTCTTTCTTTAATACTCTGACGTTCTTAGTCACTATTTCCTCTTTTCCATATATTTTTCTCTCTTTCTGAAATTCTTATGTAATGCACTCTACTAAATGACAAGCACTTTTCCAAGTGACAAGGTTACAGTACTGAACAAAGCAAAACCTGCATGGAGCTTGCATTATGTTGGTGTGGGGGGAGGGGAGAGCAGAAGGAGAATGGGGAAGATGGAATGAATAAAGAAGGAGCAGAGCAGTACAGAGATGTAGCTAGGAGCCAGATCAGTTAGGTCCTGTAGCTATGATAAGAACGTGTGCCTTCACCTTGAGAAAGGGAAAGCTGTTACAAGATTTTGAACAGAAAAGTGACAGGACCTGGATTTGTTTTTGAAAGACTCACCCTGGCTCCCCTGTGGATAATAAGGTGAGAAAAGGAAACAGAAAAATTAGTTGGGAAAATATTGCAATAGCCCAAGTGAGAAATGATGGTGGCTTGGACTGGGCTGGGAGTGTGGAGGTGGTAGAAGACAGTCAGAAGCTGGATGTATTTTAACAGTAGAGCTCATGGGATCTGCCAACACACTGGATGCTGAATGTGAAAGGATGGCAGGAAAGAAGCATAATTCACGGGCATAGATGGCTGCCACATTCAGGGCATTATGTCCAACTCCAAAAATAGCCAATGGGAGAAAAGGTTATCTCTTGTATTTCTCCCTTAAGGGCTAGGAAACCTTCCCAGAAACCACCCAGCAGAATTCTCCTCATGTCTCCTGGCCAGAAAGATGTCACATACCTGTGTCTAAACTAATCACTGCTAAGGGGACTTAAAGGGTCTTGGATGAGTGGTTCTCAAAATGTAATCCTGGAATCCTTTAAATGAGATCAAACTATTTTCATAATAATACCAGGACTCCGTTTGCCTTGTTCATGCTCATTCTCTCAGGAGTGTACAATGGAGTTTTCCAGAAACTGCATCATAGTTGAGGATGCCATTGCTCTGACAGTGCATGGAATGTATACTGTATATTCTTGTGTTTTCTAGAATTTTCTAAGGAAAGTAAGCATATGGCATGAACTTATGCATTTTCTGAGGTTAACTTGGTCTCTTCTCAGTACTTCCAGTGTGTTTTTATTAGCTACATTCAGTTATACTTGCTATAATTTTAACTTCATTATCATCCAACAAACGATCATTCTGAAATCCCAAAGCTTTCCTTGTACCTACAGAGAAACAGAAGAAGTACAATTTGTTGTCTTGTCTTGAAATACTATTTGTTAAATATTCAAAAACTTCTGTAAATTTAAAATTTTTCTCTATAGCTCTTATTTTAGAACAGTTTTATTTTATTCTGAAATAAAATATATTTTACTTATAATATATGTGTTCTTACTTTCAAGAATGGATCTTTTTTTAAAAACAAATATTTATTTATTTATTTTTTATTTTTTATAAACATATAATATATTTTTATCCCCAGGGGTACAGGTCTGTGAATCGCCAGGTTTACACACTTCACAGCACTCACCGTAGCACATATCTTCCCGAATGTCCATAACCCCTCCCCCCTCTCCCTACCCCCCTCCCCCCTCTCCCTACCCCCCTCCCCCCAGCAACCCTCAGTTTGTTTTGTGAGATTAAGAGTCACTTATAGTTTGTCTCCCTCCCAATCCCATCTTGCTTCATTTATTCTTCTCCTACCCCCTTAACTGCCCATGTTGCATCTCCACTTCCTCATATCAGGGAGATCATATGATAGTTGTCTTTCTCCGATTGACTTATTTCGCTAAGCATGATACCCTCTAGTTCCATCCATGTCGTCGCAAATGGCAAGATTACATTTCTTTTGATGGCTGCATAGTATTCCATTGTGTATATATGCCACGTCTTCTTTATCCATCAAGAATGTATCTTTAGCTTAAAAGAGGAATACTTAGAAGACTCATTTTCTCAACCCACTAGAGCACTACCGAAAGCTAGAGATCCTGACAAAGAGGAAAGTGACATGTCTAAGCATTTGCAGACTCGTAGATAGGAGAAATCAACTCCAAAGAAAGTGGGAGAAACTGTAAATAAGAAGCAAAACTATGGGGGTGCCTGGGTGGCTCAGTGGGTTAAAGCCTCTGCCTTCGGCTCAGGTCATGACCCCAGAGTCCTGGGATCGAGCCCCGCATCGGGCTCTCTGCTCCGCGGGGAGCCTGCTTCCCCCTCTCTCTCTGCCTGCCTCTCTGCCTGCTTGTGATCTCTGTCAAATAAATAAATAAATAAATCTATCTTTAAAAAAAACAAAAAGCAAAACTATGATAAAAGCAATCTCCCCCCAACTTGACAGAAATTATCTTCTGTCCTTATTGTGCCTTATACAACAGAACATTTCTGAATAGCTTTACCTGGTGCCCACGGCCAGGACTAGGGAAGGCACATGAGGCACCCAGGGTGCAAATTCTCAGGAGGCGCCCACTCTCAAGGCCCTGCAGGGAACATCCCCTTAAGTCCTATACCCTAGGCACTTGCTTGCCTCACCCTTGCCCCAGCCCCAGTGGGCTGTTTAAGTCGTGGTACCATTTTAAGACCAGAGTCAAAAGAAAAAAATTGTAAATTTTAAAATTTTAAATGTAGACATTATGAGCTCTTAAAAAGGCAAACATTTGTTATAGCTCTTCAAACCAGAAAAGAGCTACGAGGAGCATCTTACAGAGTAGGTCATCAAACTGCATTAACGGAAAGATTCATTAAGCCTTATCCAGCTGACGCCGCTGGAGCCAGCCACTGAATGAGAAGTCAGTAAAAGAAACAACACTTCCCCGACGCAAGATTTAGCGACAACGTGAAGACCAAGTTGATTGCTCGTTGGCAGATGCATGAATGTCTAGATGCGGCCGGAGGGCTGTTTCGCTCATAGTTGTCCAGGATCAGCGCTAACTAGTCGTTGAAGATCTTTGATGTGAACGCTTGGCCACAAACGCACGCGGTACAGAAGTATTTGAAGTGTTTAAGAACTTTTTTGAACCTTACGGCTTGTCCTGGAACCACCGTGTTGGCCTTTGCGTGGATGATACAAAAGCAGGTGTGGATGAAACCACTGAGATCTTAGCGCCCAGACAGGAGCAAACCGTACCTGCAGCCGCCATGGGCTTTGCTGCCGTGCCCTGCCCATTAAGAGGAAAAATGACAGTGCCAGTTTCACTTTACGATGGGCTTGATGAAGCAATAAGACCTACTCATTTGGTAAATCTTAAGACTTACGCGTGGCTTTTTTTTTTTTTTTTTTTAGCATGACCTCTTAATGTCCTACGCAATGAAATGAAAAGCACACATAAAGCATAAAAACCTCAAGTATGTCTGATGCACCAAAGAACATGGTTATCTAGAGAAAAAGCACTGGGGTGGTTCTTTCCGTTGCAGACTGAATTAGATATAGAGAACATTTTTTTTTTTCATTTTTTTTTTTACGTGAAAGAACAACTGGCAAATGATAGTTGTTTAGACCTGGGTGTTTGGCAAAAATGTTTCTCGAAAATGAACAAAGGGAACCTGTCATTTCAAGGAAAACAATGGGCAGTGTCTTTGGTCAATCATAAAATCCAAGCTTTCAGACAAAAATTAGGGATTTGGGGAAACATGAACTTGGAAGCTTCCCAATAAAGACTTTTTGGTGGCGATGGTGATAAATGCGATTTTTTTTTTGATGTTGTAGAACAAAATGTGTCACCATCTAGAAGATACATATACACAGTGAGCTACATTTTCCAAATGATCATGGGTGAGTTGAAGGTCCAACAAAAGAGCAACACACACCAACAGATTTTATTGTAACGGGGCATGAAATGTTCATTGATCTCATTTCAGATATCTCATTGTACCTAACCTTTAAAAAAATTACCTCTTGTGGGGTTTTGGTGTAGTATCACAGAAAAATATCCCCAGTTATCTGAAAGAGCTATTAAAATACTCATTTAAAAAAAGTTTTCCCCTAGCTTCATTGAGATAGGATTTCCAAATAAAAATTATATAATTTAGGTTGTATAACATGATATTTTGATATAGGTATACACTGGGGAATGATTACCACAATCAAGCTAATTACCATATCCGTCAGCTCACACAGCTCTTCTGTGTGTGTGGGCGTGCGTGTGGTAAGAATCCTTGAGACCGACTCTCTTAGCAAGTTTTAGCTCTTTGGTGCATAAATACTCTCTTTTACAACTAGATAGTCCCACAGAATATTCTTGTGTTAAAAAATACTCATTTCTCAGAAAGACAATTATCATATGATCTCCCTGATATGAGGAAGTTGAGGGGGGGTTCTGGGGGGTAGGAAAAGAATAATGAATAAATTAAACAAGATGGGATCGGGAGGGAGAAAAACCATAAGAGATTCTTTTTTTTTTTTTTTTTAAGATTTTATTTATTAATTTGACAGAGAGAGAGATCACAAGTAGGCAGAGAGGCAGGCAGAGAGAGAGAGAGGAGGAAGCAGGATCCCTGCCAAGCAGAGAACCTGATGCGGGGCTCGATCCCAGGACCCTGGGATCACGACCCGAGCCGAAGGCAGAGGTTTTAACCCACTGAGCCACCCAGGCACCCCACCATAAGAGATTCTTAATCTCACAAAACAAACTGAGGGTTGCTGGGGGGAGGGGGGGAGGGAGAGGGGGGTGGGGTTATGGACACTGGGGAGGGTATGTGCTACGGTGAGTGCTGGGAAGTATGTAAGCCTGATGATTCACAGACCTGTACCCCTGGGGCAAATAATACATTATATGTTAATAAAAAATAAAAAATTATCTAAAAATACTCATTTCTCATAAAAAATGTGATTTGTGCTAACATGTGCTGTGTCTACTGTTGTTATGTTTTGAGGAATTAATTAAAAAATTTTTAATTGTCAAGTTTCACTTCCGATATGGTAATATTGATCCATATGACACATAAGCAAAAGCTCTTTAGGGAGCCTCCATTTTTAAATGTCCTGAAAAGAAAGCTTAAGAATGGATTGCTTAAGTCCAATCAGGATTCACCCTTTGGGATTTAAGGCAGAGGGTGCAGCTGCCCCCAAAATCCATGGTTGTCGCCATGGGAAAGGGACCTGAAAACCTTCAAGATTCTGTGAGGAAGGAGGAATGCATTTGGGCGGGTGACCAAGCGGTCTGCTCCAGTGGCTGCTAAGTGAATCCTGACCTGGACCAGGGGCTCCTGGGACAACTCTGGCCAGCAGCGGTTGCATGGAGCCCAGTACACGCTGTGGCCGACCGTTGGAGTGAGAGACAGGGAACCTTTCTCCTGAAGGACAAGGAGGCTTTGTGAGGCGTGTGGCTTCTGCTCTGCAGTGCTCCACGACCTCTTCTGCGAATGGGCAGCCCACTGGATGTTGAGGCCCTTCTCTGTGCAGAGCAACTATTTTGGCTCTCCTCACAACACCCTGCCATCCCATTTTCCACCCTATTTGCAAAGTGAAAAGCCACAGCCAACAATTTTGTCCTCCTGACTCAACACACAACTGTATCACTCACCTATTCAAAACTGCAAAATCCAAAGTGTGTCACCTAAAGCCCAAATTTTAACACGTGCTTAAAGATGGCCACGCTGTGGCCCCATCCTGTCTTTCCAGACTTCTGGAATAAGCTTAATTTGGTGGTTAAGAGTGAGACCTTGGGAGCCTGGCTGTCAGTGTTCAAGACCCAGTCCCACTGACCACTTACCAACCAAGTGACCTGACAGTGAGTGTTTAACAACTAGCCCCGGGGTGGACTTGACACCCTGATTTGTAGCATTTGTCAATTTCCATGGTATTACTACTTCTACTCTGACCAACTTCAGGCTACCCATGTGACATCACTAAATCTAGAGCTGGCAAGAGATGCTCATAATTTGCCCTCAAGCCTGTCTAGCTATGACATTGTTGTAAGGATCAAATTGTGCAGAATAATGATTCTAAAATACTAGCATGCCTCCAAGTCATCTGGAGAGCTCGTGGAAACACACATAGCTGGGCCCCACTCCCAGAATTTTGGATTCAGTGTCTGGACAGGGCTCTCGGATTTGCATTTCTAGTAACTTCCCAGGTGATGGCATTTGGGGAACCACTAGTATAGTGACTGTAACAGACTGAGCTCTGTGGGTCTCATGGAGATGTCTCATACATGTCAGGCTTCAGGTGCAGGATACAACCCCATGCTCCCTGCACCATGGCCACACAGCCTCTCCCCTTCCCCTAACCCCACGCAATGCCTTCCTGTCTCTGTCCTTTGCTTACCCTTCTCCCTGCACTTAAATGGCTCTCTCTCCACACCAACCATCCTTCCCATTGAAATCTGAATTTCTTAGTCACTGCCTCTAAACTCAAGCCCTCCTTGAATCTTCTACGGAGGAATAACTGTTCCCAGAGTCTTCTCTCTTTTTCCACTCTTCAGTGTTTGCCTCCTATGGGAATGATTGCCTCAACGAGCTCATCTCTCCCACTCAATTTCAGTTCCTGGTGTGCAGAATACTGTCATATCCGTCCCCGTCACCCTAGCCCCACACCTCATATGTAGAAGGAACTCCATCAGTGGCAATTATTTTTGAACTTGCTTTCCTGTACACAGGCTTCTCCCCAGCAAAGGAAATGCTCTGTTCAGGGATGTATGACCCGTCCCCAAGCTGCAGGCTTCTTTGTGTTTGCCAGGTTTGCACCAAGGGTGCTCCCAGGTACCTTCTGCTATTAAATTAAGATACATATGTAGAAAACATAGTAATCAAATAGAAACACTACGAAGTCTAGGGAAAACAAAAAGCTCTGTAAGAAAATATACGACTATACCACATGGCTCAGCTATGAAGAATATTTCCATAGCCATGGCCATGCTGCATACGGAATCGTCCAAAATTTTTTTTAAAGATTTTATTTATTTATTTGACAGACAGAGTTCACAAGTAGGCAGAGAGGCAGGCAGAGAGAGAGAGGAGGAAGCAGGCTTCCTGCTGAGGCAGAGAGCCCGATGCGGGGCTCGATCCCAGGACCCTGAGATCACGACCTGAGCTGAAGTCGCAGGCTTTAACCCACTGAGCCACCCAGGCACCCCTTGTCCAAAATTTTGATGTAACTCTATTGGGACGATGAAGGGAACAAAAGGTGTGCCCAGACTGGAAGGTGGTGGTGAAAGGAAATGAAATCCTCATTTCCAACACAAGAAGTCAATAGATCATGCTTAAAATTTTTAAGCCAAGAAGTACATGCATATTATTTAGGTATATGAAGACAAATTCCAAATGGAAAATATAAAAGACTTCAAGTGGTTGCCTCAGGAGAGAAAAAAAAAAAAAAGGTGGAGAAGGACAGGTTCTAATTGGGCAAAAGAATAATAAGCCTCAAGAATAATTCATCTTTAAACTGCATTAATAGACAAACACATGCACACATCTGCAAACAAAAACAAAACTAAATGTTTTATCAAAGAACAAGGAGGAACAAATAGCAAAGCTACAGTAATCAGAACACTGTGCTGCTGTCATAAAGACAGACATATAGACCAATGGAATTGAATTAAGAGCCCAGACACAAACCCTTGAAGAGATGGTCAAATGAGTTTCAACTAGGGTGTTAAGATGATTCAATGGAAAAAGGTTAGTCTCTTTAAAAAATGGTATTGGGAAAACTGGATATCCATGTGCAAAAGAATGAAGACAGACCCCATGCCATATCAAAATGCATCAGAAACCTAAAACTATAAAACATGTAGAAGAAAACATAGGAGAAAAAGTGCCATGATGCTGGGTTTGGCAAGGATTTCCTGGATATGACACCAAAGGCATGGGTGACAAAAGTGAAAATAAACAAATTAGTTGACATCAAAATGTAGAATGTCTGTGTTCCCAAGGGCACCATAAACAGAGCAAAAGATGACCTAGGTAACAGGAGAAAATATTTGTAAATCATGTACTGATCAGGGGTTAATAATCCAAAATATAGGGGCACCTGGGTGGCTCAGTTGGTTAAGCATCTGCCTTCAGCTCAGGTCATGATCCCGGGGCCTGGGATCAAGCCCTACATCAGGCTCCCTGCTCAATGAGGAGGCTCTCCCTCTGCCTCCTCCCCACCCCCTGCTTGTGCTAATGCTCTCTCTTTCTCAAATTAATAAAATCTTAAAAAAAAAATCCAGCATATAAAAAGAACTTTTAAAATTCAACTACCAAAACCAAATAACCCAATAGTTAAAAATGGGTGAAGAATTAAAGTACACATCTCTTTAAAGAAGCTATTCAAATGGCAGACAAGCATAAGAAAAGATGCTTAACCTCACTGATCATTAGGAAAATGCAAATCTAAACCACAAGGAGATATGAGATCTCAAAGAGATATCTGCACACCCATGTCCATAGCAGCATTATTCCCAATAGTCAAGAGGTAGAAGCAGCCCAATGTCCTCCAGTGGATGAGCAGAGAAACAAATGCGGTAGGTACGTACTATGGAATATTACTCAGCCTTCAAAAGGAAGGAAATCCTGTCATGTACTACCACATGAATGAATCCTGTTCAGTAAAATAAGCCAGTCACAAAAAGACAAATACTGTAGTCCTTCACTTCTATGAGGTATGTAGAGACTCGAACTCATGGAAACAGAAAGCAGAATGGTGGTTACCAGCGGGTGTGCGAGGGGGGGACGGGGAATGGTTGTCTAATGAAGGTATACAGTTTCAATTCTGCAACATAAAAAAATGTCTGGAAACTGGTTGCATGACAACATAAATATAATTAACATGACTGAACTGTGTTCTGAGAAAATTTCAACCATTTAAGGTTGATTTTATTTTTTGCATTTTTTTACCCCAGTTATTTATTTAGAAGATTTTATTTGTTTGTGAGAGAGACAGAGCACAACCAGGACAGAGGGAGAGGGAGTGGGAGAAGCAGACTCCCCTGCTGAGCAGGGAGCCAAATGTGGGGCTCGATCCCAGGACTCTGGGATCATGACCTGAGCTGAAGGCAGATGCTTAACTGACTGAGTCATCCAGGGGCCCACCATTTTTTTTTTAAAGATTTTTATTTATTTATTTGACAGAGATCACAAGTAGGCAGAGAGGCAGGCAGAGAGAGAGAGGAGGAAGCAGGCTCCCTGCCGAGCAGAGAGCCCGATGTGGGGCTCGATCCCAGGACCCTGGGATCATGACCTGAGCTGAAGGCAGAGGCTTTAACCCACTGAGCCACCCAGGCGCCCCGCATTTTCCTTTTTAAAAGAAGGCAATGAACAGGCTCTCCTAAGCCACTGCCAGCACCCCTGCCTACCGCAGCCTGTCATCCCCAACCCAAGAAATCATGGCGGCGTGCTGACGGGCGAAAACACAGAGCCAAACAACTCATGTGCCCTCCGTACCCTGTTCCCTGATCCAAGCGAGTATATTTTGTACCCAAAAGGTGATCTTAGAACCAAACACTGAAGGAGTACCAGTCTAGCCTGGAGTAGAAATTTAAAGATCGGTAGATCTCTAACATTTTAACCAGAAATGCAACAGGAGGGGGCATGTTTTGTCCAAGGAGGCAAATCTATCAAAGGCCACAGTGTGCTGCAGGGGTTTCTGGACTATTCTAGAGATTCTGGACTATTCTAGAGAACCACAAATAGCCCCCCCTCTGCTCACAGAACGGTGAGGCTCTGGCCCAGGCCAGGAAGAAAATCAAGCAGAACTGAGCTTGGAGAATGGCCCTGGGGCCTGAGTACCCTGCCTGTTCGGCTGGGTTTGCACCCTGAGAGCAAGCAGGCTCATGTTCCCAGAAGCACTGATCAGGTGGGAAGGAAGGCCAAATGGCTTCAGGTGTGGCGTGAATCTGGACCCAAAGGATGGTCCATTCTACTAGGAGAATAACCCAGACGGCAAACAAACAGGGCGGGGTGGAGTGAGACCAAGTTATGCGGACAGCTCCGCGGTCACAGAACTCCACCAGAGCCAACAGAGCTGCCTCCTCTCTGCGCCTCCAGAAACCAAAACTTTCCACTAGGGACAGCGTTTGGAGACAGCATGACGTGGCCGTCCAAGACAAAGCCAGAAAGTCCCCGTAAGGAACGTGACCTGCAGTCTTAACCCTAAGGAGGAGCCTCATGTTTGGACGTTAACCAGCATGAAGATGTAGCCAGGCCTCAGGGTGTCCTTGGAGGACAAAGAGAGGTGCCCCCCCCCGGATCCCCAAACTGCAGCACTCCCAGGGGCCCCCAGACCACCAGATTCACCCACTCTTCCCACAGGGTTCTGTTGCCCTCCATCTGCATCCCACACATGGGGCTGCATAGGCCTGAGCTCATCACTGCCTTTACCAAACCTGGTTTCCTCCGAGCCTAGTAGAAGGGTCAGTCGTGCTACGGCTAATGGACACATGAATGAAAAAGACAGGATGTACCACTGTTCTCAGACCAAGAGTCAATAGCTCTTAGCTCCTCGTCAAGCTTTCTTTCTGGGGCCTTATTCCATATCTCCTAAATCAGGACCATTATTTATTTATTTATTATTTTTTAAATATTTTATTTGTTTATTTGACAGAGATCACAAGGAGGCAGAGAGGCAGGCAGGGAGAGAGGGAGAAGCAGGCTCCCGGCTGAGCAGAGAGCCTGATGTGGGGCTCGATCCCAGAACCCTGGGATCATGACCCGAGCCAAAGGCAGAGGCCCTAACCCACTGAGCCACCCAGGCACCCCAAATCAGGACCTTTAAAGATGGAGCTCCGACATTCATATTCCTAATTAGGAACCACTGCCCTATAAGAGAAGGGTCTCTTACAGTAGTGGGCATAAGAATCACCAGGGGTGCTCAGTAAATATGCAGATTTGAGCCACAAACCATCTGGAAAAGGAAATCTAAAAAGTATTATCACCCAGCAGCATCTAGAAACATGATTCAACCATGGGTCAGTGGATAAACAACCTGTGTGTTGATTTCTAACAGAGATGCCAAGGTAATTCAACGAGGAAAATTAATCTTTTCAACAAATGGGGCTAGAAAGCTAAATATCAGTAAGAAAAAAATAAATAAACAACCTTAACTCTTAACTCATACCACACATACAAAACAGCTCAAGATGTATTCCAGGCCTCAATATAAAACATTAAAATGATAGAATTTCTAGAGGAAAACAGGAGAACCAGTTTTGTGACCTTGATAAGCAGAGATTTCTTAGGTGGGACACAAAGGACAGTACATATAAAGAGGGAACAATTGGAAAACTGGACCTTCTCGAAATTAAAGATTTCAGCTCTTTGAAATTCACTGTTAAAGAAACAAAAGGGAAAGCCACAGACCGGGAGGAGAATGTTTGCAATAATTACATTAAACAAAGGACTCGTATCCAGAATATATAAAAGCTCAGAAAGAAATTGAGCAATCCCCCTACACACATGGTGGGCAAAAGATGTGAACAGCCTTCTCAAAAAGAGGATACACAGATGGCCAATAAACCCACCCAAAAATGCTCAGGTGGTAGTCATTAATGCAAAATTAAAGCCACACTGAGGTACCTCCATAGATTCACTTAAATAACTCAAGTTTAGAAGACTGACAATGCACACATTCTAAAATCAGAATGACAGATGGAAAGCCTGGGTGGTGCAGTCAGTTGGGCGTCCGGCTCTTGGTCTTGGCTCAGGTCATGATCTCAGGGTCATGAGATCGAGCCCCATGGCAGGCTCTGTGGGGCTCTGTGCTCAGCACAGAATCTTCTGGAGACTCTCTCTGCCCTTCCCTGCACACACCCCCTCCACAGCGCATGCTTTCTCTCTCTCTCTCTCTCAAATAAATAAATCTTTAAAATAAAATAAAATACAATATAATTGGAATGACAGAGACCAGCAACCCATCTGTGCAAAGATGGTGTGCAAATCTGAGAAACAGTCCACATTTTTAAATGACAAGACACCTTTGGCAGGAATTGTGAAAGAACATTCAAAGGCTTAATTTGGTCTTTAACACTTAAAAGTCAAGAAAATGAAGATGGAAGATTTCTGTAAGTCTACAACCATACATTTGACTAAACACACTGCACACTGTCATGTGGCTCATATTTAGGTATTTCTAAAAATCAAACCGCTTGTTGTATCTTCTGATCTTTCACTAATATTACAGTATCCTCTTTGTGCATCAACTATCATGAACTTTTTAACTTTTCCTTTGGGGAAAAAAAAGAACATTTTTCTAAGAACATTTCTTTATATGTAAATATCTTTTCAATTACTCTGTGTGTGTGTGTGTACATTTATATACATACAACACAGGTTTGAACTATGTGCTTCCACTTACACACGGACTTTGTTCAATAAATACAGTACAGTACTATAAGTAGATTTTCTCTTTCTTATGATTTTTCTTAATAATGTTTATTTTCTCTAGCTTACTCTAAGAATATAGTATGTAATACTCATACAAAATAAGTGTTAATCAACTGCTTGTGCTATGGATAAGGCTTTCAGTCAAGAGTGGGCTATTAGTGGGGCGCCCGGGTGGCTTAGTGGGTTAAAGCCTCTGCTTTCGGCTCGGGTCATGATCTCAGGGTCCTGGGATCGAGTCCTGCATCAGGCTCTCTGCTCAGGGGGGAGCCTGCTTCCTCCTCTCTCTCTGCCTCTGCCTACGTGTAATCTCTGTCTGTCAAACAAATAAATAAAATCTTAAAAAAAAAAAAAAGAGCAGGCTATTAGTAAAGTTTCTGGAGAGTCAAAATTATATGCAGATTTTCAACCACACAGAGAGGATGGTGGTCAGCGCCCCTAACCCCAGCATTGTTCAAGAGTCCACTGTCTATAAATCTATTATATATCATACCTTTCAATTAAAGTGGAATTGTATATTTCTATTTTTTATATATGCACATTATAAATGTATTATATATAATAAATAAAAGACTGACAGAATCAAGTGTTGGTGAGGATGTGAAGCAACTGGAACTCTCATACATTGCTCTTGGAAAGTCAAAACAGGACAACCACTTTGGAAAAGTATTCCAGAATTTCTTATTAAATGGAACATACACATATAATTCAACAATTCCACTCCTTGATATTTATCCAAGAGAAAAATAAAATGTATTGTATATGCATACAAAGTTATTCATAACAGCTTTCCTCATAGTAGCCTGAATCTAAGGACAATTAAATTCTCATCAGTAGCTGAAATGAAGAAATAAATATCATATATCTATACATTGAACTACACCTCAGTGATATAAAAACATGAACTACGGATACAAACAACATGAAGGAAGATTAAAATCAGGCTGAGCAAAAGAAGTCAGGCAAAGACAATTAGACACGACAGCAATCGTTTCCTAGGGCTGCTGTAACAAGTAATCCCAACCTTGGTTAAAACAACAGAAATTTAGGGGCACCTGGATGGCTGAGTCATTAGACATCTGCCTTGGGCTCAGGTCATGATCCTAGGAGTCCCAGGATCAAGCTTGGAGTAGAGCCCTGCATTGGGCTCCCTGCTTAGAGGGAAGCCTGTTTCTCCCTCTCCCACTCCCCCTGCTTGTGTTCTCTCTCTCTCTCTCTGTAAAATAAATAAATAAAATCTTTAAACAAGAACAACAACAACAGAAATTTATTCTCTCAGAGTTCTGGGTACCAAAATTCCAAAGTCAAGGTGTCCCAGCAGGGTTGCCCTCTGCAGGCTCCGGGGGAGGATCCATTCCTTGCCTCTTTCAGCTTCTGGTAACTGCTACTATTTCTTGGCTTAGGGTCACCTCACTCCAATCTCTGAGCCCATATTACACCCCCTTTTCCCTCTGTGTGTGTGGTGTTGGGTCTCTCTCTATTTCTCTCTTATAAGGACACTTGTGATGGCATTTAGGGCTCACGTAGATAATCCAGAATTATCTCCTCATCTCAAAGTCCTCAACTGAACCCCATCGGCAGAGACACTTTTTCCAAATAAGGTAACATTTACAGGTCACAGGGATTAGGACGTCCTATCTTTGGGGCACCATTCAGTCTACCACATGAAATGATTCCATTTATATGAAATTCTAAAAGGAATAAAAATAATCCATGGTAACAAAAAGAAATGGTTGTCTGGAGCCAAGGGGAGTGATGAATTGACAGCAGAGGGGCCTGAAGGAACATTCTAGTGTGAAGGAAATACTACATGCCATGATGGAGATGGTTGTGACATGGCTGTGTACATTTATCAAGACTCATCACACTTGAGTCGTCAATGGTTACATTTCATGATACATGAATTTGCCTCAGCAAAATGAATTTTATAAAAGAAAGCAGAAAAGGGTAGACTTGGGGGACCAATCTTGGCTAGTCACATTTGGCAAGCTTGGGGTGCCTTTGAAACTAACAGACCAGGTGCCTGGAAGGCTGGTGACCCGGAACCCCAGTGGGTTTCCCATTGGAGAAATAGCACTCTGGAAGTCAGGGAAAGGACCTACATCATCCTTCCCTTTGGCTACTCAGATACCTGATAGCCAGGCACTGAGCTGGGGATGTCCTGCGGTGAAGTCCTGTCCACAGTGAGATCAAGGTGTTGGGACAGACACCCATAATTAACTCCAGCACAGGCAGGTATGACAAAAATCAGTAGCCACAGAATCACCAAAGAAGATGAATTTTGATCCCAGATCAAGTTAAAACTCTGTGCACAGGGTAACTTGTGAGCTTGGTTCTAACAAGGGACAGGATTTTGACATATAGAAATATTAATGCCAGTGTCTTCCTGCTTGTGTCCCCTGAGTGCACTCTGGGTCCTCTGTGCCACCCTCCCCACCCTGCATGCCAGGCTCACTCACGATGACCTCTCCAGACATTCTGTTCTGCCTCCTATCTTTTGCCCAAGCTGGGTCATGTGCCAGTCATGCCAACCCCTTCTCTGGATTCTTCATCAACAGATCCCCAGCAACAGGACGTGGCCTTCGAGAAGGCATCCCGGGAAGGCCCCTGCTGTGGAGAACCAACCTGCTCGTCCCTTCTCTTGACTGTTCTATCCCCAGGTTCCAGGTTCAGGCCTTCACATTCCAAGGGCTCTACCTCTTTGACCTGACTCCTTGGTCACTTGCTGTACCTGCTCAAACTCTGGTTTCTCACGGAGCCTTTACTTGATTTCCCACGGTCCCTGACCTGCACAGCAGAGGGTCTCCATGGATGGTGAGCTCTTCTCCTATGACCTGGCTTTTGATCCCTACCTTCACGCCCTCATCCCTGACCCTTTCTAGGCCTCCATCCCTCAACTCCTAGACTCTCAGGAATGGACTTGGACCAAGGCCTCAGGGCCTCTCTGGACCCCAAAATAAGCAATTTCAAGTGTCTCAGACCCCATTCTCAGCTCAATCTCCAGATTCGATCCTGTGTGCTTACCTAAAGAAAGCAGCTTAGAACCTCTCAGCCTATATTGTCCCCATCTCCCAATAAGCCAGGAAGCGTCTCCCTTATCCTCCCTGCTTTGCTAAGTGAGTAAGGACAGGCTTCCTTGAGCCAGGTCCAAGCCACAAGTGGAAAATCTGAACCCAGTGGGCTCCAGGCATGCCTCCCTGCATCCTTGCTCTCACCACATGAGATGCTCCATTCTCTGCTTGTACCATCTTTATGGAGTGAGCAGGGGTCCCACAATAGGAAGTGTGTAGCCTGTGGGGCCACGACAAACTCCAGTGATGCCTCCACGAGCTCTGTGGCCTCTAAGGGCAGATCCCAGGAGACAAAGAGTGAAGCCATGGGGCCTTCTGGGGAGCTCACAAGAGGAGGCTTCACCCAGGCAAACACCATGAACCCACGCCTTGGATCAGAGACTTGGACCCAGAACATGTCTTAAGTGGGAGCTTTGCGTCCTGAATACCATGGGGAGGAACAGATGTAGGGACGAAGCTGCCCTCCTCTCTTTCTAGAAGAGTGGGCCTAGACCTTGGGCAAAGTGGACACCAAACGGTGTTCCACCCAATATCCAAGACCTCCATCGACATTTGACGGATTGTTCTGGCAATGGGTACCCAGTCGGGACCCCCAGTGCATCATTACCCTCCCCACCTGCCCTGGGAAGCATCCCAACCCCTAAGGAGGGGATCCCAGGGACTAAAATAGCCTGGTGGAACCCAAACCTTTATCACTAAGAGACTGGCTGGGCATAGTAATATTGCTGCTCACAATAGACCAGCCTTTCATCCTCCTGACACATAGGATTATACGCCCCCTCCCACTTCAGTTGGATGGGGTCACATGGCTAGTTCTAGCCAGTGAATTGTAACCAGAAGCGACATGTGTCAACTCTGGGTTAGAGCACTCAGTTGCTAATACGTGATGCTCCAGAGCTCTCTCTCCCCTCTGCCATGGCAACCAGCTCCAGACGCTGGCTGCTCCGCTGGCTTGCCCTGGAGGGATGACAAAGATGAACCAGGTGGTGGATATGAGCGTGGGTGAAAATTGCAACTTTGTTATTTCAAGTCACTGAGATTTGGCGGGCGGAGGGGGGGGGAGGTGAGTGTTGTTGCTGCAGCATAACCCAGCCCATACTGACTGACACAGGGGTCAAAGGCCAACTGCACTGCTCACAGTCAATATCCCTCACTCCCAGTGACCCACACAGCCTTGATTCCTAATCACCCACTTTGAACTTTGGGTCTCCAGGCCACCAGCTCAGCCCTAACACAATGCAAGGGTAAGGATGCCAGAGTTGTCCAGCCTGAAGATTCTGAAGCGATCTTTTATCAGCAACCAAGATGTGAGTGCTTCAGGATCTGGTGGATTCCAATGCAGGGTTAGGGTGAGGGTTGGGCGGCTGCAGGTGGCAAAGCTCAGGGCCTCAGCCAAACGCCAGAAGCTAAACTGGGACGTGCGAATGTGACGTCTGGTGTGAGACTCCGAAGCTCCAACCTTGACCAAACAGACTTTTCCTACTCCCTGACTTCTTTTTGGCCAAAGAGTGCTCCCACCTGGGGTCCCACCAGGCTCCCACTGGGCACCACCTTCAGCCTCACATTCCAGTGAGGCCTCGTGGTACTTCTCTTCTCCCATCCATTTCAGAGTCTGATGACTAAGACCATCTCCCATGGGAGATGCAGCTTCTAGTCTCATGGCTTTGCTTCCAACCCTTGCCGGCTCAAGCCTCAGGCCTTGGCTTGGCCTGTCACGCCTTTCTCTCTCATTATTTAAATAGCTCCAACCCACCATCCCCGGGAAGGCCTCCTGACTGAGAGAGGCTGCCTGGTCAGGACTGGGGCCTCACCCTACCCACCCCTGATTCATATTCCTGATTATGCCCCTGACTCTGCATCTTTACTGTCTTATAAAATCCAATTTTACCCTTTCCATCTAGCGGATGAGGTAGGGAATAAATGAATGTTTATGAACCTCGGCAATGAGCTAGTTGTCTTTACTCACTCCTTCATTCAAGCAGAATGGTGAGAGGTTAGAGGCAGAGGCTCTGAAATGTCACTCTGGCATCTAGTCTGCTCTACCATTCACTAGCTGTGTGATTTGGGGCATGGTGCTTGACCTCTCTGGGCCTGTTTCTTCTCTTTTTCTTTTTTCTTTTCTTTTCTTACTTTCTTTCCTTTCCTTTTCCTTTTCCCTTTCCTTTCCCTTTTCTTTCATAAAACAGGACTATTTCTGGCTACTAAACGAGTCAACAGAAAGTGCTCAGAACAATGTCTAACACAGAGCGCTCCGTGCACGTGAGTTGCCGTGACTCACTTACAGTATCTAAATGAGGCAGACACAGGAGATACAGAGAACAAAATAGACCTATTCGTTCATTCCACAAATATTGACCGAGAAGCCGCACATGCCCCACACTGTGGCCGGAGCCGGGGATGTGTGTCTCCACCCTCGCGAGGCTCACAGTCCGGTAAGAGAGGCTAGCAAACACCGCGCAAGGCAACAACAGATCAAAGCACATGCCAGCAAGCCGTGGTCTGGGCTAATAAGGGAGGGCCCGAGGGAGGCAGAGAAGCCGGGGTGGTCAACAAGGGGCTCCCTGATACTGAAAGTACAAGCCAGAGAGGAGATGGGGCCAGGATGTAAGGGAGCCCCGTGGGGGTGAGGGGGTCATGTGGGAGAGACAGGCCCAGGTCATTCAGGCTTTCCTGGCCATGGCGCCCGGACCCACCAGAAGCCACAGGACGGTTATGGGCAGAGAAGCAGCAGGATCCCAGGATCCTTCCTCTTTCTCTGGGAGATACTGCAGTTCCTCTTGTACAGCGGAGGGGCCTGAAGCTCATGGACACGTCGTTGGTAGATGATGCAGCTAGAACTAGAGAAGGTCGCCTAAGCACCCCCCTACCTCGCCCAGGGAACGGGTCAATTGACCCCTTCACCCCCGTCGCATACGGCAGGGGCCAATTGCACAAGGAACACCTTGCTACCTCCCAAAGTCCTTCGCTTGCTCCTGGGGTCGTGGTGCCTGTCTTGCTCTAGACTCCCACCACACCCGGGGCTCTGCCACACACAACTGGGTGTCTCGTGCTGGTTTTCATGCCAGTGGCTTCTGGAAATGAACTGCCTCCCCGCACTTCTTCCCCACCACTTTTTCCATCCCCCACAACCACGCCAATAACCTCAAGTCAACGTGTTTCTCCCTGGGACACACAGTTAAACACACAACCACAGAGGTGTGCCTCGAGCCCAGAATGGAGGGGACCAAGTTGCCAGGGATGACAAGTCCCCCGAGAATCCAGCTTGAAGCTCCCCTGAGAGACACCCCTCCCCAAAATAGGCAGTGAGGGTCAGGAACACCCATGCAAACAGCTGATCCACAAAACCCCCACTGTGCCCACGACTTTCCCCACCTCGGCCCTTTCTATTTTTATCAGGGGAGTGAGAGGGGGTTGCCAGGTGGGGCCGTGCCGCTGTTTATGTCTGAAATTTGAAAAGATGCACAGTGTACTCGGGAGAAGGTGTTTGCAGTTAAAGGAATTTCGGAGGAGAATTTCAAACCCAGCAGGGTGAATAGGTGCCTTGTGTTCTGGCTTTTGACTCTGGAAAAGCCACGTTTCCAACCAAGGCGTGCAGAGGGGCCAGGGGTGGGGAGAGAAACACACGGGTGTGAGATGTGGGCAGACAGAGGGACTCGGCTCACCTGGGCACAGGGAACAACCGATTTTCAAGCTGAAGGTCTTAGGGGAAGCCCTTCCACCCTCTCCAGGGAAATTTCTGTTTATTTGCCCCCCTAATTAATTCATAGCCTTTCCTGGCCCTCTTACCCTTCCCTGGTTAACCCCACTCAGAATCTATCCTCTACCTCGTCTTCATCAGTGAGTTTTACTCAGTATTGATTCACATATTCCTATTTGTTTGTCAAGGCTCGAAATCGCTCTAATTTGTCAATTTCCTGTTTCCTGGTTAAATCCTAAGTGTCCCTTTGGTAGCTGTATAGCTGCTTTTTCTTTTCTTTTCTTTTTTTGGACACACACACAGCTTAAGACCTGATCGAATGCTTTACTCTGGAGGCACGACACTGGGACTCAGTGGCCCTAATTCATCAACATGTGGAAAATGGGAGGACAGAAATAACAATAAAATGACACCTCCCCCCCGACATACATACAAGCCGAATAAAGTTCACCCTCTTTTCTCTTCTTCATCCTTCAAAGATTATAGGCTCTGACAGAGCTCCGCAGAGAACTTCTAACCCAAACTAGACAGAGCCCTTACAAAGCCAGGGATCCCCAGAAAGTGTGGGGGTACTTTTGGGGGACTGGACTTCTGACTTGATCTGAAACCAAAGGTGGGCCCAGTGCATGAGACCTGGGCAGTATGTGCATAAGAGGATCAGAGCTGTTTGTCTCATTTATTTGTGCGTAGGGATAAATGCCAAAAAGCAGTAATCTTGTTTGTGCCCCCAGCTGCAAAAAAAAAAAAAAAAAAGCAATGGTTTTTAAAATTCATTACCCATAAAGTCCTAACAGGCACAAGATGAACTTGACATGGAGCTAGACTCTAGCTCTGCCTACGGTTCACAAAAATTCATCGCTTGACCCTTGTCTGTATTTCTGTTTCTCTAGAACCCCCTTATAGGCACCACTTTCCCTCGAGTGTGTCGGGGCTCTGGCATTCCCTCTCTACATGTCTGGGGCTGTGTCTGTTTTTCTCGGTATCCTTGCCTTTCTATCCAACAATCTCTCGTCCTCCATCTTTTCTGCGCTCCTCTCTCCCTTAATTGGTTACAGTATGCAATTAAAGTCTATTTTAGTATTTATTGGGTAGAATTCAATGTTCCCTACTTTTCCATGTGTGGACTCTCCTCAGGCTGAGCTTTTTCCCAAGTCCCAGGCTCACAATTCTCTCAGCCTGCTGGCCACTTCCCCTGAACGTCCCTCCAACTCTGAACACAGAACTCTCTACCCCAGCACTTGCTGTCTTTCTCCCCAAACCAACTCCTCTTCCTGACCTCCCTGTTGCTGTCACATGGACTCCCCATCTCCCAGGCAGGCGGGTTCAAAAGTTGGAGGCTTTTCTTGCTTCTCTCTTTCTCCCCCAAGATCCAGTGTCTGATTTTTCCTTTCAAACGTCCCTCCTTGTGCATTCCCACTGCCCGCCCCATCGCATGATCCCACCACTCACAGATGCTTTTTGCTGACCCTTCAACATTTCGATACACACCATATTTTAATGCTTACATTAGTCATCATCTGATCTTATGTAAAAATCCAGAAATTTGGCTTCTCAAGGAAAACAACAAAAGTACCCCCACTGCCCCCATTGCCAATACTAATACCAATGCTAATACTAATACTATGTGATCCAGCAACAACGAGCTGAATTCCTAAATGGTGACCTTCAGTTGGAGCAAGGTAGTGACTGTCCCCTTGGATGAGGCATATGCTCTCCAGGTTGCCTCCAGCTTAAACAAAAGAAGCCAGAGACAATGGTGTATTCATAGGATAATAACATTTCTTTCTTTCTTTCTTTCTTTCTTTTTTTGATAATAACATTTCTATCAAGTTTAAGAATAGACAAAACTGCTCTGTCAGTAAGGTCAGAAAAGTGGTCTCCCTGGGGTGCACCATCTAGAAGGGGCACCAGGGAAACTTCTAGGGAGCTGGAAATTTCTGCATCTTGATTGTATTGTGAGTATAATGGTGTTGGTATATGCTAAAAATTCCTTGAGTTGTACACTTAAGATGCACTTTATTCTATGTAAATTACATATCAAAAGAAAGGAAGGGAAGGAGGGAAAAAAAGTAGGTACAACGCCTACCTTAGTACCGGGCACATAGTAGGTGCTCAATAAACAGTTACTATTAAAAGTTTTTTGTTTTAAGTCTGAGGGCTCTGAAGCCAGGTGGCCTGGCTGAGATGCCTGGTTCTCTTCAGCAACTACATGAACTAAGGCAGCTTGCCAAGCCTCCCTGCCCTCAGTTTCTTCATCAGTGAGATGGACGGAGTTCATGAGACTTCGCAAGGTCATTGTGAGGTTTAATGAAGCACCCCGCACAGGGCCTGGCACATAGTAAGAGCTCAATATGTGTTGCTCTACAGTAAAGGGAAGGGTTACCACTTGTATGAAGACGTCATGTAAGTGAATATACCAGTCAATCCAGAACATAAATACTGCATGTTCCCACGTATACGAAGCACCTTGAGTAGTTACATTCATAGAGGCAGAGTCGAGTGGTGGCCGCCAGAGGCTCAGGGGACAGGGGGCCGGGGAGTTAACGTTTCATGGGTATGGAATTTCAGTCTGGGGAGATGAGAAAGCTCTGGAGACCAAGGGTGGTGATGTTTGTACAACACTGTGAATGTGCTTAATGCCACTGAACTGGACGCTTCAAATGGTGAAAATGATCAACTCTGTGTAATGTATGTTTTACCACAATAACAAAGAAAGAGAAGGAGAGGAAGGAAGGAAGGATGGGAAGGAAGGAGGAAGAAAGGGAAGGGAAGAAGGAAGTGAAGGGAGAGGAAAGAAGGGAAGGGAAGAAGGAAAGAAGGCAGGCAGGCGAGGCTGTGCTAGCCCACAAAGGAAATGACATTTCATTTTTTTGAACTTAAGATTTTGAGACTAGACCGAGCACCCTCCAGCATTTTGATAATTCTTGTTTTTTAATGACTATTGCAAGACTGAAGGCCAACAAGTCAATGTCCTAAGAATAAAAGATTACCTAATTAAATACTGCTCTTCCCCCCTTACACATTCTGTGTATTCTCGCCTTAAAGGAATACACATTAAGAAACCAAACAGATCAATAGCAACAGCTAAAATGTCAAGATAACCCTTCCCCAGGGCTTTAGTATCAAATAAGGGTCAAGTGTTGTGGGGAGAAGCCATGCCCGTGTTTTAACAGACGATCTTCGAGCTACGGAGATGCTCTCTGTACCTCTCACATTTCATCTTCAGTGTGTGCGGGCTACCATAGTTGCACATCCAGAAAGTACGCGTTTTGTATCCCTGCTGGAATGTGCAAAACATCTGGGACAAAATTTTTCAGACTGACCCAATGTTTATCACTGAGCGAAAATAAAAGCATCAAGCCCAATGTGACAAGGGCTGGGCGTCAGTTCCTAAAACATTCCAATGGCAGGAATAAGGGAAAGAGCAGGGAAAAGCCATGTCAGGTGTGGGAGGCAGTCCCGTAGGATTCAGGGTTGGGGACAGACTCAGGGTTGGGGACAGAGAAAGTGGGCAAGTTCCCAGGGGCCTTGGGGGCTGAAGCTGCCAGGGGAAGGATCCTTCTACTCTCTTCTTACCCCAGACCTGCTTGGAAAATACTGTTTTCGATGATGATGGTGGTGATGATGATGACAGTGACGATCCTTTACAGTAATATGGTCACACACACACACCCGCCCCCGTGTCATTCCCTGCGTCTTCTCAATGATAAAAACACTAGTGAGTCATGAGTAAAATGCTTGCCATAATTTCCTCTGTTATAAATGGCAGGGGTTTTACTGAAAATAGAAACTGCTATAAATTCAGGTGGGGGGGAAGAGGGAAAAATCAAACTGAATCTTCAAGAAAGGAAAGTTTCCTTAAACATGCCCTTCAATTTCTATGTCTTAAGTGACACAGCACTTTCCCATCACTGTACGTCATTATTCCACACAGACCTGTGGGGATTCGTAAGTGTTTCATTAACTTACCCCATGTTCTTAATTATTAGAACATTTCTCTCTGAGTTTGTCACTTGCACGGCATTTAAGTAATAAAACAGCACTTTTCAAATGTTCCACTAATTCTCAGAAGACCACTCCCCCTCTCAGTTCAACAATAAGAATAATTTTCCATATCATACTTCTATGGCCCTTTGCTTCCAGAAAGGATCGCAACCTTTCTACACACAGGACATACAGTATTTATTATTGCCGTGCTCCGAGGAAGCGAGTTTTCCAGCTTCCTTTATGAATCCAGAAAGTAGCCCATACTTGCTCGGGAACATCAGATTGTAGAGGGGAGGAAAGGGAAGAAAATTCATCATCTTGAGCCAGATCACTCACTAGGCACTGACTGACATCCCTTATTCTAATTCTACAGTTCCATACAATCCCGTTTCACAGATGAGAAAACCGAGACCCAGAGAGGTTAAGAAACTTGCCCACCTTCTTGTGCCAGAACCAGGATTCACCTCCAAGGCTCCTGAAGACACAGGGGACCTCCTCTTCCACTCAGTTTTGTTGCTTGAGAGAGACAGGAAGCCCTTTCATGAAAATGATCTGATGCTTTTTGACTGTCCACAAGTTTCAAGATCAACCAGAAGTGTGACATAGCCCAGCAACGCAACAATCTTTGACTGTACCAAGAAGAATGGGATGCTGAAGGCTGTCCTGCAGAAACTGGGACAGATGTGTCGTCCCAGAGAGCAGGATAGGCTGCTTGCTTGTACAGGGGTATCCAAAGGATGCAAATTGGGACTCAGCAAGTTTCGTACACGGTGCCCCACTAAGGGACAGAAACATACACTTGTGGTGCTACAGTTAGGTGAACTGGGGGACTGGCCATCCTCTAAGAGCCACTTGAATGGCACTTGGAAGCCAACCTCCAAGATGCTTCCCAGCAATCCCCATCCCCTGGTCCCATGTGACCAAGAGAATATGGCAGACGTGACAGTGTGTGCCTTCCAAAGCGAGGACATCAGAGCACTGCAGCTCCCACTCAGCCCCCTGTATCACTTGCTGTGGCAGAAGCCAGCTGCCATCCATGTCATGAGGTGACTCCCCTGGCAGGTGAGATAAACAGGAGCTGAGGCCACTGGCCAGCAGCCATCTTAGACCTGGATTGTCTAAGCCCCAGTCAAGCCTTCAGCTGACACCTGACTGCAACCCCATGAGATAACCTAAGGCAGAATGACTAGCCATGCTTCTCCCAAATTCCTGACCCACAGAACCCATGGACAATATTAAAAGACTCATCGCTTGAAGCCACTAAGGCTTGAGGCAATGCATGACACAGCCATTGTCATTGGAATATGGAGCCATGACATCCTGTCCTGCTCCAGAACTCAGCCCCAGGATAAGTGAAGACAAGAAAGTGGGACATTGGTCAACTTTGCAATAAGTCCTCTGCCAAGAATGATAGAGTGAAGTCCCACACTTGGATTAGAAGACACTGGGCCCTTTCAATACTTGTGGAAAGGAGATCTGAGTTGGCTACAGACTCAGACTGAGCCGTGATGAGGCTGCAGAAAAGCACATAAAGGAAGGCTGCATTAACAGAAGCATAGTACCTTATTGAAGGAGGTGAGCTCCTGCCGTGGGCTGAGTACCCTAATAGGACTGTGTTTAGAATCACTCTACACAGGGCAAGGGCAGTCCAGACATGCTAGGGGAAGATTGGTGGGAGCAGGTAGCTTCTACTGATGGAAAAATGAGGAAGGACATAGCGAAGTGGGGATTCCCGGTTCCTAAAGGAGAAAAGGGGGAGGGCGAGAGCAAGGCAACCCCCGATCCTAAATGCAAAAACATCTGCCATGTGGAAGGAGATCTGGGGGACAAGGCCAAGAGGTAGAAATGGGCCTGTTCTGTTCACTGCTGAATTCATAGTATTGGAACCAGTAGGCATTTCTACGACATCTGAGAGCTGCCTAAGTATTAGAACCACGTGAAAATGGGAGGCAGACTCAGAAGGGAGTCAAATCCACGGGCGTGTTCACACAGAGCGTATATCCCAGTCAGGGAGGATGTGGTCCTCAATGTTCCCTAAGACCCTTTCCCAGCTCGGAGACCCTTCTTCTGTGATTTCGTGACTGGATGAGTGGCACCTGCTGAATGAGGCCAACACAGGGGTTCTTAAACTTCAGAAGGCATACGATAATAAGGGGGATCTTATTAAAACACAGCTTCTGAGTCAGAAGGTCTGCAGCAGGCCTGAGACTTTGCACTGTGAGTGAGCGCCCAGCTGACGCTGCTAGTCTATAGACCACACTGGGAGCAGCGAGAGGTTAAAGGTTGCCCGTGACAGCAGATAGGGTCAGGCAGCCTGGAAAAGACATTAAGTATTTGAGCAGAGGAGGGATGACTAGCATCAGAAGTTACTGCACAAGGAAGAGCCCTGAACAGGGGAGGGTCCATACGCCACCAAGGGCTTTCGGACACTAACATCCTTTGATCTCCTGAATGTGGTCTTTACACTGTCCACTTCCTAATCATCCTGGGTTTTCTGCAGCCTGAAGGCGCAGTAGTGTGAAGTCATGCCAACCCGCACTCATTCACTACCTGGGTGACCTGTGAGTCTCAGTTTCTTAATGTGTAAAACGGAAACCATGTTCTACCTACAAGACTGTTGTATTGAACAGTGTCTGGCGTGTAAAAATGCCCATTAGATGTTTCTTAGCCTCATTACAAAACTAGATGATCAATAAGCATTTGTTCCCTTCACTACAAAGATTAATTACCTAATATTCGTCCTCGAATTGAATTGCCCTTCGCTAACCCCATATGTCCTGGGATGTAAGTCAGATATGACCCCGTCTTACAGATGAGGGTGTGATGTGTTCTCACCTAGAGCATCAAGCAAATACTGGCATGAGTACCATGACTCCTGTTGGAATTCTAAGGATTCTTTTTTTCTAGAAGAGTCATTTCCCCTGGTCCAGGCACTGGGGTCAGTAACTAGTAAGATTTCATTCCACTTCCTTGTCTGAGGGACAAAATGCTGTTTCCCCCTGAGGGGCTCTGGTCACCATCATGTCAGAAGGGCCCAAGGTGCTCCGTAACTTGGAGACCTGACCAGGAGAAACCAACAGATTCAGGTAGAACAACAGTGAAGCCAAGAACTGCCCACCAGTGGAACACCTCAGCCACAGCTCCTGGGCACCAGTGGGTGGAGTGGGAACCATGCCCTCCCCAGGCTTCACTGCCCAGTGCAGAGAACAGGCAGGAGAACGTGCTGGGCCAGGGCCAGTCCTGCCCCCTAGCAGAGATGGCCAGCAAAACACCCACACAATTCCAGAGTTGTCACCCCTGGGAAACGGAGCCACTTCCATGCCTTTTAATCAAGAAAAAGCTTAGTCTATTATCTCTGTAATGGGCAGCCCACAGAGACCTGGCTTCTCGCTCTTTCTCATTCAGCCCATGCCCAGTGAGGGCGTCAAGCCGCTTCTACCACACTGACCCGGGCCACTAAATCTTAGCATCAAGCCCCGCCAGCTTCCTCCATAAGGACCCTGAAGACCACCAACCAGCCCGGGTCCCCCCAAAACTGCTGTAGCTAAGCCAGCAGCCTGTGTAGCAGAGAGAGCATGACTTTGGGCTTGAATTCCGACCCTGCCTTAAATAGGTAACTCCCTCACTCTCTGAGCCTCCGTTTTCACATCTTTCGGGTTTGGGGGGAATCCTAATATTTACCTCATTGGGCTTTTGGGGAAATTAAGTGAGATATTGATGTATGTTAAGCAACCAGCTCACGGAAGGTGTTCAAACGCTGTTGGTTCTCTTATTCTTTGACTGGGAAAAATATTATTAAGGAGGGTGGTCTCTGGAGCTCCAGAAGTCCTGGAGAATTCCTGCTTCGTTCGAGATATGTCCTTGGCCTCTCCGGGACTTTGAAGACCCTCAGCCTTTTGCCCTGAGGCTGGCTCCCCGTCCCCAGCACGCCTCCCCGCGGCCCCTTAAAACCTCCTCTCTTCCCGTTTTCCGGGCCATCCCGGCGCACCCCATCCCCAAAAACTTTCAGCCAGTTCCTCCCGAGGGTCCTTCCAAACCGTGGCTCGGAAGCAGGGGGCGCGCCGTGCCCTCTCGCTTCCCGCCGGGCGTCCGCGGCACACCCCGCGCGGGGCGCCGGGGAGCCCCGTCCGGCCACCGCAGGCGCGGGTGCGGGTGCGGGTGCGGGCGCGGATGCCCGCGCGGATGCGGGCGCGGATGCAGGCGCTGGTCCCGGCGCGGGTGCCCGCCCAGCCCTCCGGGGCCCCTCGGACTGCGGAGCCGCCGACCGCATTGCAGCCCTTCCCGCGCCGCTGCCTCCCGCGGGCCCAGGGGCTGCCGGCTCCTCTCGAGCCCTGCGCCCCGGGCGGCTTCCCCCGCGGCGCGCCGGTCCGGAGCCGGGGTCCAGCGCGCTCCAGACGCCTCCGCCCTCCCCTCCCCCGCCGGCCGCCCCTCGGGTCCCCCGGGGGTGGGGTTTCCCTCCGCGTCCCCCCCCCCGCCACCGCCCTCCCCTCCCCCGCCCGCCCCTATGTATGTGTCACCACGCGCCATGCCCGCCCGCCCGCCCGCCCACCTACCTCCCCGCCGCTCGAGAGGGGCTCGCAGAGCTGAGGACGCGCCCGCGCCGCTCCAGGTCTCTCCCTCCGCGCGCTCGCCGGCCGGCATCTGACGCGGGCGCCAGGGGCTCCGGGCACCTTGCAGTGGCCCTTGCCTCGGCCAGCCGGGACTCCGCAACCCAGCCGCTGCCGCCGCGGCCGCCGCCTGAGGGGACCTGCGGACAGGACGCCCGCGGCAGGAGGGGTGCGCGGCGCGCGCGCAGAGCGTCTCCCCGGCGGCGCCGCCAGCCCCGGGCCTCCCGGCCCCGCGAGCCCCCCGGCCGCCTCGCCAGCTGTGTGGCACTGAAGTTCTTGCGAAGGGCGTCCAACTCTTCAAGGTAACTGTCCCCTTGCCTCCGGGGAGAGGCTCTCCCGGGGTCCCCCGGCCGCCGGCCGCTCCGCGCGCGGGGGCTGCGCTGCCTCGGTGTCCCCTGCGGGGGGAGGCGTGCGCTGCGGCTTCCCGACCGCCGCGTCCGCGGGCGGAGTTGAGCAAACTTTCGGGCTGTTACGGACGCAGCGTGCATGGGGCGAAGGAACACGTGACGAGGGGCTGTTGTCTGCTGGTCCCCGGAAATTAAGGAACAGAGAACTGGGGAGCTTTTACTCCCGACTCCCGTGTGTTTGCAAGTCCTAGGGTCTGAAGCGCGCTTCGGTGGACAGACGAGCGGCTTTGGAGTCGGGGAAATGTGGGTTCAGATCCCCTGGGCTACCCTTGAGCTGGAGGAGTTGCTTCATGGTTCCGAGCCTTGGCCTGGGCCGTCGGTGGGAAGGAGGAGGCCCTTGGGCAGGGTGGCTGGGCATGGGCAGTGTATCGGGTACGGGGCAGGTGCCCAAGCAGGGGCTGAGAGAACCCGCTGGTCCCACTTCCTTGGCCACTTGGCCGACTGCAGGAGCGCAGGGATGGGGGAAAGCTGGGGAAAGCGGGGAACTGGCAGAGCCCAGGACAGGGCCACTGAGCTGCCAGAGAGGGAGACAAACTCAGACCGGGCCACTAGGCAGGAGCATCTCTCAAGGAAGAGGAGGGGAAATGAGGACACATGACCAGGGACAGCTTTGCCGTCTCTGGGTTCTTCTGCAGTGGAAGCCCACGATGGTGGAGTCTTTCAAACCCCGGGTTTGGGTGGTTGGTTGTCCGCGTTTACGGAATCTGCATTCTAAGCCAGAGCAAACTGTGGGGTGAGGGTGGGAGGGGCTTGTCTCTTGTTGGAAGACTCCAACCCAAACTTTTCCATCATTCCACTCCTTGCAGTCGTGACTCAGTCACGACTGAGCAGGGTTCTGATAGGATCCTTGTAGGGTCTCACCGCTAAGGAGCCCCAGGTCCCAGCATTTTGCTTGGTGTGTACATTCCAATTCTGGAATGTACCCACTCCACTTTTCTGGGAGTGGGCTGCTAGGAGGAAAGGAAGGAGGATGCAAAGCTGAATGGGTTAGTGTGGTGTTTCCGTCCCGGACACTGCAGTGGGTGGGTATGTGTCAGTTTGGGGGAACCCTGGACCTTGGAAAGATATTCAAAAGAAAGTGAATCCAGAAAGGTGTGATGACTTTCTAAAGGTCACACCTGACTTAGGGGAAGGGCAGGGCTAGAATCGGGATTTTCTGAGGCTCTAGTCGGTTGCTTGTCCTGATTTAAGAATCCAGAAGTCTGGGCTCCGGTCCTGGTTCCTTCCTTGCCTCTGGGTTGCCAAGGGGAAGATCGTCTGTACCCCTGGGCAGAGCGGGTTAGGGGGGGCTTGGAAGATCCGTGTAGGAGCGCTGGCCTGTCCATCACTGAACCAGGAAGAGACTGCCCAAGAATAGAAGGGCAATCAGGGAGAAAACCCGAAGGAGGAGGTGACTCTACACCCAGAAGCAAGGGTCCCTCCAATTTCAAAAGTTTCGGAAGAAGGAATTATGAAAAGGAAGAAAATATCTCTCAGGGAAATGCTGGAATTTGGGGGGTTACATCGAGTTGGGTTTAAATGAAATGCATGTATGTGCAATTTCTAGCGTGTCCCTGGGTCCCTTCATTCATTCTCCAGTAATTACTGAGCGCCACCTAGTAACTCTGCACCCAGTGCTGGCCATTGCTGGTCCTCCATAAAACAGTTGCTGTGGTTACGCAAGCAAGTACTCCAGAACGGATATCATTTATTATTATTATCACTAATTTTAATTCTAAGTAGATATTTTTCTTTTCCTAGAATTTTCTATGAAAATCATACTTAAATTGGGAGTCTTTATAATTTGAAAGCCCTCTTTTCAATATAGGAGTAAAGAGGGGCGCCTGGGTGGCTCAGTCGTTAAGCATCTGCCTTCAGCTCAGGTCATGATCTCAGGGTCCTGGGATCGAGCCCTGCATCTGGCTCCCTGCTCGGCAGAAAGCCTGCTTCTCCCTCACCCACTCCCCCTGCTTTTGTTCTCTCTCTCTGTCAAATAAAAGCAAATAAAATTTTTTAAAAATTTATGGGAGTAAAGAATCCATGAGGGGGAGATGATAGAAGTATTATTACGTATCTTCAGGGAGTCTCTGTGAGCTTGAGTGGTGGAACTGTGTGCTGTTGGAACCACTGACTCCAGGCCCTTTCTCACACCCCCACACAGGCTTTGCCCCTGCTCCCCATCTCCCACACACTCACATGCCAGGCAGCCTCACCCCTGCATGCCGAGTGGGGGGGTCCTCCATCCCCACATGCCTAGAACAGATGTCCAACTCCCCAGTTGGAGAGGGAGCTCCAAGAGAGCCCTGACTCCTGGGATGGTGGGGGAGAGCCGTGGGGGTCGGGGGGAGCCTGCCCAGCAGGGCAGACCTGGGTTCGAATCCCAACTCAGCCACTTACTGGCGGCATGATTTTGAAGAGGGCCTTGTCTGACTCTCAGCAGGCACCAGAAACCTTAATTCCTCTCCTCTAGCGGCTTCTAGGCCCCCTTGGGGTCACAAACTGTAAGTTCAGGAGAGTATTAGTTGAGAATATTCTGTAGTAGTAGAAGACTGTGTGTCCCAACTTTTCATGTGGATCTTTTTCATGCTGGCTCCTAGAACCCAGTCCCTTCCAAGCCCCTTCTTGTTGGGCCCGAGAAGGGCCTCAGCTGAGACAGGTGAGGCCCATGGGCCCCTGCTTGGAGCCTCGATCTTACTCTGTCTCTGCTCCAGCAGACACATCTAGCACTGAGTATCTCCATCTGCAGGTGGTAAAACCGATTTAGGGGAGTGTAATGACATAGGAAAGAGTAATTTCATAGTGTCTCCCATGTAATAAAGGTAAATACTGTTTCCAGAAACTTCTATTTCTGTTTTATATTTGGCAATCCTAAATAAGTGTCGATGTGATTATAATACATAGATATATACACAATATATACAAATTTGATGTTTATAGGATGAATTTCTTACTGGGGGTTGCAGTCAACAAAGTTTGAAAGACACTGATCCTGATAATGTTTTTGTCTCTGAGAAATTCCTGCCTCGTGGTTCCAGCTGGCAGGCGCTGGGGCCTCCTTGCTGCCCCTATGCTAACACCTGGACTGGACCTATAAACATCTCTGTAGAAGCCAGCGGTGGGGGCGGGGGGAGTAGTGAAAGGCAAGTTCAAGGAAGAGGACCCAGACACAGACAGAGAGGAAGCAATGAGGCCTGATTGCGAGTGGAGCAGGAGGGGTGACAGGGCCAATGGGGCTCCCCCCCGGGAAAGGGAGTCTATGGGTGGATACATCTTTTTTTTTTAGATTTTATTTATTTATTTTTAAAGAGCGAGAGAGCGTGTGCATGTGTGTGTGAGTGAGCAGGGGAGAAGCCGAGGGAGAGGGACAAGCAGACTCTGCTGGGCGTGGAGCCTCACTTGGGGCTTGATTCCAGGACCCCGAGATCATGACCTGAGCTGAAATCAAGAATGAAACATCCAACCCACTGAGCCACCCAGGCACCCCTCTGGGAGGGGGAACATCTTAAAATAGGAGCCCTCCTCTTTTGCTGTCACCAGGTGGGCCTCTTGGCCATGCTGGGGGCCTTGATGGGAGCATCAGTCCTGCCCTCCTTCCTCGAGAAAGCTCTGTTCTATGGAGTGAAAGGGGGCTGTGGCATCTCCCCCGGCTGCTTTTCTTCCCCCAGACCAGATAGGACACCCCCATCCCTGAGAGGAGGCCTGGGCCCCTGGGCGTGGTTGGAAACGGAGTCAACACTGCAGGGGAGGAGCAGCCGGTGGGGGGTTGGTGCAGGGCAGGGGCAGGGTTAGAGAGTGGGAGTGAGGCAGAGGGAGGACCAGAGAGGGGGAATTTGGAGGGAGAACGGGAAAACGGTTCCTTTTTTCAAAAGTTGAATCCAGGGCAAGAACGGAAACCATGGAGTTTACTTTTAAAAAACTCAGAGCCTCCTTGTAAGCGGCTGTGTGTGTGTGTGTGTGTGTGTGTGTGTGTGTGTGTGAGCGCACGCTAGGAGGGCGGGCCCTGCGGGCTGGCCTGGGCTTGTGAGAGGCGACTTTTCTCCCTCTCAATGGCCTTACAGTGTATCCTAAAGAAGCTTTTTGTTAAGCTCATGAATAGGTGGGTTTGGGGTGTGCGATGCTAGCCATCACGATCTGGATATTTGGTTACCTTTGAGGTTACATGTTTTCCCTTCTAAGACACACACCCAAAAAAGGAGCCTCCTCTCCTGCATCAGGTCGCTTTTGGGAATGGGAGGGCTTGTTCGTCTCTGTGTGATGGATTTGGCTTGCGGAGCAAGAGTCCAAAGGAGAAACTGAGAACCAGACAGAGGTGTAATGTCCAGCCTGGTGGACAACCCCTCCTCAGCCCCCAGACTCTGGGACTCTGAGCTGGAACATCGTGGTTCCCAGATCATGGATGTCCAGGACCTTTGGGGCCTGTGATGACCCTCCTGTAAGACATCACAAGGGGAATGGAGGCCCAGAAGGGGGAAAGTGCTTGCCCCAGGCTAGCCCACAGCAGACCAGTGAGGATCTGGATGGAAACCTAGGCCTTCAGGCCCTCACCCTGAAATATACCATATCCATGGAAAGCATTCATTCATTCTTCCTGCTGTACCACTTGCTACATGTTACAGGCACTGCACTAGGTGTGGGTAAACAATTAGCTCTTCCTGCCCTCCAGCTGCTCTTAGTCTATTGAGGAGGACGGGCTATAATCAACTTGACCCCGACCCCACACTCCTATAAAGCAGTGACTCTCAACTGGGGAGTTCTTTTGCTCTCCAGAGACCATTTGGCCTTATGTGGGGAGATTTTTTTGTTGTCGCCATGGGGAGGGGGTGACAGTACTAGTGTCTAGTGGGTAGAGACCAGGGATGCTGTAACCAACTGAAAATGCCCAGGACAGCATTTTCCTCCTACCGGTAGAGAATGATCCAGCCCAAAATGTCAATAATGCCAAGATCGAGAAGTCCTGCTCCAGACCTTCATTTAGCTATGGCTCCAAAGCATGCTCTGTGTACCAGCAAGAAGACTAGGGGTGGGGGGGCAAGAAGGGAGGGTTTGGCAGGTGGTGAAGAGCAGGCAACAAAAGAAAACAAGAAGCCAGGCCCCCGTGGTAAAGCAGAAAGAACATGGACTTTGGCAGCCCCGTCGTAGGTTGAAATCCCAGCTGTGTGCCCTTGGGCAAGTCACTTACCCTCTCTGAGCCTCACTTTCCACATCTGTGAAATGAGGCTTCTCTGATGGTTGAAGGGGTTCAAGACAAAGCGAATAAGGGACTTGGCACAAAGTAGACCTACAATAAAATAGCAACTGCTATTACTGTCTTGGAGGCTTTTCGAGGTCCCACTCTGGAAAATCACATCAGCAGGTGTGGACGTGGGATAGCGAGACCAAAGAAGATTGCTGTTCAGGGCACGATTGCCACAGTAGTGCGTTCTGGTTGGGGGGTGGCATGTGGGTCAGCACCTCCCCCCACCCCACACAGGTCCCGGCAAGGGGGAGGGGATGTGCTCCAGGGAGGATGCATCCTACAGTCTGGGCAGTGGGAGAAGCTGGGCTTGCAGCCACTTGAACTGGGCACTGCCTGGCTGCATGACGTGGGTATATCGCTTTGCCTCCCTGAGACTCGGTTTTCTTCTCTGTAAAATGGGCATCCTAAGGCCTGTCTTCACAGAGCAAGATCCAGGGAGAAGTTACTTCTGGGAAGGTGCCTTGTGGGATGGGGGGAGCACCTATGAGGCCTAAGCAGGCATCTTTCGTATCTGGTGTGTGCTACACCTAACCCAGGGCCTGGCACACGCAGGCAGGCCGAATGAATGAATGAACAGACCCTCACACTCTAAGTTCTTTCAATGCTTGACAAGAAGAGCGCCAATACTCAGATGGGCGGTCCTCCGCTTGGCCACGCCTCCATCCCAAGCCTGCAGGAAGAAGCCGTGCCCTGTAGTTCTCCGTAGGCTCAGGTCACAGCGCTGACAGCAGCGCCCTCTAGAGGGTACTGCAGTCATAGCAGCTGAGTTGTGCTAACCGGGAGGAGGGAGCCTCCCTGGGAGCTGGAGGTGTGGGTGAGACACCAGAAGAGAGAAAGCCCAAGTTGCCAAGAAGAGGACCCAGTCCCTTATCTCAGTGCAGGGCGCATCCATTTTCCCACCTGAACAGCAAGGCCTTTGCTTGACCACACGGAGTTGAACTTAGAATATATTAAGGCCTCCTTGAAAGTCACTAGCCATAGGGGTGGATTCGAGAATTGCCACGCTTCCCTGAGCATCTGCTTTTCAGAGTCATGAAGCATTAAATCAGAAAGGGATGCAGGGGACTGAATCACCCACTTCCTTCATTATACAGATGAGGCACCTGAGCCCCAGAGAGGGGTTCAGGCTGCTCTCAGCAGAGCCATAGATCCCATCAGGGCTGCTAGGGCTCCTCCCTGCACATCACATGTCACATTCAAGCCAGTAAAAGGAGGCGCCTGATCACAGAAACACTGTGCCATCCCATAAGAACCCAACTGTGGACACACCTCCTCCTGGGGCCACCCACTGTCTACTCCAGGGCCACCTTCTGACTCTGTGCCTCTAGGGTCTTTGCTAGTTCCCAGGATGCTTGGAGGAAGAAAGCCCTTATAAGAGAAATGTCCAGGGCAATGCGGAGCCCAGCCTCCCCTCTCCCTCAGAACCCCTGGGCTTTCTTATTCCAGCCTCCCCCCTTGGTCATAGGGAGGGGGTTTTCCCCAACCAAACCTGGACCTTGGCCTGACCTTCCCCTTCAGGGGCTCCCTTCTTCCCCATCCCCCGAACCACCCTCACTCTGACCTCTTATCAAGCTGGCTCAGGGGAACACCTGGATTTTAGGATGACTCAGGAATGTAATGGACGTTTGTCAGCTTGACAAGACACTGAAAAAGGGACACAGATGCCATCATCAGAAGTAGACTCTTTCCCTAGAATTGAAAGCATTGGAGGAGCTTTGGGAAAACAAGTATGCCTAAATCCTAATGCACCTGCAGAGATTCTGCTTGGGGGACAGGGTAGGAATTTGTGCTTTTCAAACGCACTCAAGGTGATCCCAATGCAACCCAGCTTCTGAACTCCTAGTGTAAAGCCCCAAACAGTTCTCTGGGTGCCTTCACTTCTAAGCCACTTTCTGTGGGACCCCTGTTGGGGTCACCTGCCCTCCCCTCCCTGCAGGCAGAACTACAGCCTCTGCTCCCAGTTTGCCCTTTAGGAGAATGAGGAGGTCACAGCCTGCTTCTCTGTCTCCTCCCTCCTGCCTGAGACAGGGGCCCTGCTTCCTTAGTATAGTTGTCCTTGACCCTGGATCAAAGTAC
This sequence comes from Lontra canadensis, assembly GCF_010015895.1. Lineage (NCBI taxonomy): Eukaryota > Metazoa > Chordata > Mammalia > Carnivora > Mustelidae > Lontra > Lontra canadensis. The sequence continues at coordinate 1,626,386 of NW_022631088.1, forward strand.
ATTTGTCCCTGGAGGATGAAGGCAGGCCAGGGTTCCCAGAAGTGGGTTCCCAGAAGTGGGTTCCCCAGAACATCTGTTTCAGGGATGGTCAAAGGGCATTTCATGTAAAAGGGGCCTCATCCCCGAGGGTCAAACAGAACAGAATGCACCCCTGTTCTGCAGGAATTCTCCAGATGCTGATGGACATTGGAAATCTCTGAGAGTTTCTTACACTGAATTTTCCAGGGAGCTCTTCTTTTCTAGAGCGGATGGAGGGTCTGTAGAGATGCTGATCTAAGCAATCAGCCAGCTCTGATCCTGCGGCAGGAATGAGGCAGCTGCACCAGGGCCCAAGGGGCAGCCCGGGGACAGGGGAGCGCTTCAAAACCTAAATCGCAAACAGGGTCACTGATCCAGCAGGCCCTCTCCACCCCCATAGCCAGGATGGCCCCTCCCTCCCCTTTCCTGCCTGCCACCTTCTCTTTAAAGGTTGACCATGCAGGATGCTTGTTTTAGATCCATTGTTTCCGGACTGAAAAGCATGGGAGGGAGGTGGCGCACTCGGTGTGGTCCACTGGGGGATCGGGATGGGAGCCCCCCTCCCCACCTTGGACCAGAGGCCTAACCCGGTGTGCTCTACTGGCCGTGCGACTGCAGGGGGCGCCAGTGTCGGGACTATTTCTATGAATGACCCCTGCCCCTGGAGCTGAGCAAGGAAGAGCGATGTCTACATGCTTGCCTCTGTCCCCTGTCCTCGTCATCACACCCACGAGTGTCATCCGCACCCCACCTACCCACAGTTCCTCCAGGGGGTGCTTCTTCGCCCTTCTCTGGGCCGTTAATTCCCCTTAAAGTAGCCTCATTCTGTGATTCTCCCTCCCTAAGCCCAGCCTGCAGGGGCTCCCACTGATCTTGTTTTGCGAATGTTTTTAGCAGAGAGGGTCCCCCTGGTGTGGGGGGATCTGATTGCATAAGTTGTCTCCACACCCCGTCCTGAGAGAGGAGAGTGCTGTAGGGCTGGCTTGGAGGTGGAATGAGCTTTATTAACCATGGGAAGACCTAGCACAAGCTTAGACCCTCACTTCCTACTGCGTCCCCTGCCCACCTGGTACCTCCTATCCACGCTTCCACCTAGGAGCCCCAGCTGCTATCTCAATGCCTTAGGGGCTCCAGGGGTCCCCACAGGGGTCAGCAAAACTCACATATGCCAAATAAGGCCCCCACAACATTCTGTGGCTGGAAAACTGTAACTTGTCCAGCTCCCGCCTTCGTAACTGCAAGTATAGCATAGGTGACAGACGCTTAGAAGCTTATGGAAATCTTTCAAGTTATTTGCACATCACTCCTCAGCCCTCTGGGCATGGTAGAGGCTCTCAGACCTTTTACCCTTGGAAGACAGCCCAGTTCTCCTCCTTGGCCAACAGGCCTTCAGGAGCCCGTTTCCCCTCCCCCCTCGGCATCCCAATTCACCTTCCCCTCACCCACCATCCTCCAGCATCTTCCACTTGATTCCCACCTGAGGACCTTTGCCCTCCTGGTCTCTTCTGCCTGAAGCTCTTCCCACTTGGCTTTGCAAGGTTGGCCCATTCAGTTCCAAATGTCACCTCCTCCAGGAGGCCTTTCTTGACCACCCAATTTAAAGAAGATAGACATGCCCACGCCCATGTCCCAGCAGTCCTGTGTTGCACTCTTTGTTGCTTGCCGCTGTCTAAAGAGTGCTGGTTGGTTGGTTTCCTTCGTGGTTGTCTGACTCCCCCTGCCCTACCTAGCCCCCACCAAATCAAAATTGCATGGGACAGGTGCCCATCACACGGATGATCTGTCTTGATCTTCTTCTATCTCCAACACCTAGAAAATACTCAACACATGGCAGGTACTCAGTAAAAGTGTGCTAACCCGACAAATGACTTTGGGCCAGTACTTTTCGAACTGTCTCCAGGGAGTCTGTGGCCGTTGTCTGTGATGCCCCACAGAGGCCATAGAGGTAAGTAGAGAAGGACAGTGATTTTAGGGGTCCCCCCAAGTCAGATTCTATCAGAACAACTGCACTTTTGTGTCTTTTGAAAGCCACTGATATGGAGCTTTCTACTCTTGTCAGAGATCAGAAAACTGGGCCCTAGAAAGGAATACGTCTGCTAGAATGAGCAAAAAAGAAAAAAGAGGGGGAAAGCATGAGAAAGGCAAACCAAGAAACAAACTTTTTTTTTAAGATTTTATTTATTTATTTGACAGAGAGACAGTGAGAGAGAGCATAAGAGAGGAGAAGTTCAGAGGGAGAAGCATACTCCCCATGGAGCAGGGAGCCCGATGTGGGGCTTGATCCCAGGACTCTAGGATCATGACCTGAGCTGAAGACAGTTGCCTAACCAACTGAGCCACCCAGGCACCCAAGAAACAAACTCTTAACTGTAGAGAACAGACTGCTGGCGAGCAAGGGAGAGGTGGGAGCAGGGATGGGGACATCGGGGTTGGGATGAAGGAGGGCATTTGTTGTGATGAGCACCGAGGGTCGTATGGAAGACTTGAATCACTATATTGTGCACCTGAGACTAATATAAGACTATGTTCACCATCCTGGAATTAAAATAAAATTTAAAAAAAGAACATGTGTGGCCTAAGGGTCTGGCAGGGGATGGTGTCAGAGCTGGAACTAGGACCCAACTCCCACTGAACTGGGCCATTGTCTAAAAACAGCCCCCGCCTGTCCCGGCCCCCTCGGTAGCCCCATCTCACCCTGGCCATGGCTCGGGGACTCTGCAGTGTCAGAACAGCCACCACCTGAGCCAGCTTGGGCTCTGCCACCAAGGGGACCCAGCTGAGGAGAGACATGGCTGCTCTCCATACGCCAGTACCCTCTTCACAGCTTCCCTTAGTAGTTCATAATGACTCGAGCATCAAGGGGGAGCAGCTGCTTTTAGGAATTAATTTATATTTTTAGGTTCTACCACCTTTGGAACCTCAAATTCTATCACTGGGCTACCCAGCATGGACAGTGAGCCTTCTGTCATCTTGTTTCCTTTACCTTTTTCAAGCTGTGGGGTCCTGACACTCCCTATGGCCTGGAGGAAGGGGGCCAGACACTGGGGTTAGGACAGAGAACAAGAGGGGTTTTCCCGGCCTTCATGACTCTGCAGACCTCAGCGGGCAACCCTTCTCCGCCTTCGCCATCCACACTGAACAGCATCTCCCCTCCAGCTCACCTGTGGGCCTGTCGTCTCAGATTCTCCCGTTGGGGACCTCCCTGGAGCCTGGGGCCCTATCCTGTCTCTCTTTTGTGATGGAGGGTCCAGCCCACGGTAGGTCAATGTTTTATTCCCAGCCCCCTTCCTGATGTCACTGTAGCGTTCAGACTCACAAAAGGATCCATCAGGCCATTGTCCCACAGGAGGGGGGTCAGGTGGATGGGCTCCAATTCTCCAGCTGTGTGACCTTGCCAGAGTTGATTAGTCTTGCTTGCCTCAGGTATAACATCTCTGACCTCATAAGTCTGTGGATACCCTCAGGTGTTGAGATTAAAATAACATCACTAAACCAAGCTACCTGGCACGGAGCAAATGCCCTCCAAGCAGTAACAGCTGTTAATCATGAATATTCCCCAGGCATTCCTGGGATCTGAGAACCTGGCCTTTTGCAGAGATGGGTTGGGTGGTCACGTGACTACCTCTGCTTGCCCAGCCTGCTGTTCCTCACTGCTTTCCTGAGCACTGAGGCTCTTAAGGCAGCCCAGCAAGCTTGGAGCCCAGAGCGAAGTGGGGAACCCAACAAGAGCCTTATGCTTTGTGCCACCTGGAAGCTAGCCGTGGAACAGGGCAGGTCCCCTGGCAGGCCTGACAGCAGGTGGCTCAGCAAGACCTGTTGTACCAAGCCCCCACCCACCCACTGTGTAATCCCAGGGGGTGCCATTCGGTTCCCTTCCATGTGTAGACTGCCCCCTGCGGAGGTACAGGGCACAGCTGATTGCAGCTTTACCCATCAGCCCCCATTCCCTCAGCCACTCCTTGGGACTGCACCACACCAACAAATGATGGACTAGCAAGAAATTCCTTTTCAGATGTTCTAACTGCTACCAACTTAGCTGTGCTTTCAGGAGGCGGCCCGGGGAGGGGGAGCTGGTGCTGGACTCAGAGCTTCCTCCACACACCTGTTCCATGTCCTGTTCCATGCCCTGTCCTCCCCTTCTGGGACTGGGGAGCCAGGAAGTTTAACTGTCCCAAGAGAACCTTCGATGGTTCTGAGCTAGCAAAGGCAGCTAAACTGCCTGAGTTGTGTCTCTATTGAAACGTCAGCGTTTCTTGGTCCTACCTGGACTCTAGGAGAAAAGATGCTCTGAGTCCAGACGGGACCAGAAACCTCAAAGAAAAGTTCACTTCTGGGTTTTTGTTATTAAAAGACAGTTTCCAGACCAGGATCTGGGCTGTTTCTTCCTTCTCCTGGCTCCCTAGAAAAACAGAGAGCCACCGTCATCGATCAGTGAGAGTGGAAGGGGAGATGGAAGGGCCTGATGAGGCATGAGGGTCAAGGAGCCAAACCAAGGAAGTCACAAAGATTGGGTTCAAAGGGCAGATGAGAAAGATCTAGAAAAATCCATCAAGAACAATCCCAGGGCACCTGGCTAGCTCAGTTGGTAGAGTCTGCGGCCCTTAATCTCAGGTTGTGAGTTTGAGCCCCACATTGGGTGTAGAGATTACTTAAAAATAATATCCAAAACACAAAACAAAACAAAACAGGGGGGCGCCTGGGTGGCTCAGTCCGTTAAGTGTCTGCCTTCGGCTCAGGTCCTGATCCCAGGGTCCTGGGATCAAGCCCCGCATCAGGGTCCCTGCTCGTCGGGAAGCTTGCTTCTCCCTCTCCCACTGCTTGTGTCCCCTCTCTCGCTGTGTCTCTCTGTGTCAAACAAATAAAATCTTAAAAAAAAAAAAAAAACAATCCCAAAGCAGGATATGTCTCCACTAAGAAAAAAAAAGGCAGGAGAGATTTAGATTAGACATGAGAAATAAAGGAATCTCTAAAGAAATCTCAGTCATCCTGAGGTTGACGACCAAGTAAGGTAGGGCGGTCTCCTTTTTTAGAAGTGTTCTTAGTTGTAGTCGTAATAGAATAGAAAGTTACCTATTGTATTGGTTTCCCCAGGGCTGCCGTAACAAAGCACTGCAAAGGGGGAGCTTAAAATGACAGAAATGTATCACCTCACAGTTCTGGAGTCTAGAAGTCCAAAATCAAGGTCTCTTCAGGGCCATGCTCCCTCTGAAACCTGTAGGAGAGAACCCATCCTTGCCTCTTCCTGGCTACTGGTAATGGCCTTCAGTTTGTGGTGTTCCTGGGCCAGGAGCTGTCTCACTCTGATCTCTGCCTCTGAGTAATGTTCTCTGTGCATGCCTGGGTCTTCACACCTGTTCACACTTCTTATGAAGACACCAGTCTTACTGGAATAAGGGTCCATCCCAATGACCTCACTTTGACTCGATCACATCTGCAAAGACCCTGTTTCCAGATAAGGTCACATTCACAGGTCCTGGGGGTTAGGGCTTCAGCATATCTTTTTTGGGGGGTGGGGAACTCAATTCAACCAATGACACCCTTCATTGACTTGTTGCCATATTTTGGACTCATGCTTCATCTCCGAGACGTACGGGGAGTTTATCAAGTTAGATAAATGATGTGTTCTCTGATGGGTCAGTGCTTTTATGCTAACCAGAGACTGGGCATGTTGAGTAGAAAGGATATAAATGTTTTCTCATGACCCAAAGCAGCAGGAAGCTTGAAGTAGGTCTAATATCCCCATTCTGTAGATGGTGAAACAGAGGCATGGCTGGTAAGTGATAGGGCCAGGGCTCAAACTCATGACCGTCTGATTCCGAAGTTCATGGTTTCCTGGCTAGTTCATGCCCAAAGAGAAGGTGAATTTCTCAGATTGGACCCAGACATGTAACGTAAGAAAGAGAAGCAAAGGGGCTTGTCTCTCAGTCTGGGGGTGTGAGTATACAGATCTGCTCATTCTGGCATTCCATACCTATGAACCTCATGGGGGTTCCTTGGCTCACAGTCTCCAGGACAACCTTTGGGAGAGAGTCATGAACTGGGAAGACCTTGGGCCCAGAGTCTGTTGAACACTTAACTGCGACAGAAGAAAATTCTGACTGTCAGTCCATTCCCAAGAATTTTATAGTACACAGAGAACATTCTCCTCTCCTCTACCCCAGCCCCAGGCCCTCCCCCTCCCCCACCACACCCTTCCTCCACTGGCTAGCACCTTGGTCACTGGGGAGTTCATTGTCCTGAATGTAGATTTTTTTTTAAAGGATATAAAATTTCCTTTTATTTTTGGAAACACTTTTTCTTTGAAACACGTTTTACCATCACAGAAAGTTGAGGGACTATAAACACTAGACATGGAAAAATAAAAATCTACTGTAAACCTAACACCCAGAGATAACCAGAGTTAAATTTATGTACATCCTTCGGGTCTTTTCCCCCCATGAATAGATACACCCAAAAATGGAATGGAGTTGCATTGCACGTAACATTTTGCCATTTGCTTTCTGTGTGAACGTGTTTCCAAGTCAGGACGCAGTTTTCCATAATTAGAATATCCCACATGCCAGGCTCTCTATGGGACACAGCAGGGAAAACACAAGGAGGAGAGAAGTCTGCCCTGTCCTCGAGGAGAGCCCGCAGTCCAGGTAGGAGAAAGTAGGAAGCAGAGAGCCCCAGGGCCTCATCCTAGCACGGCTGCTGTCTGCGTAGCTGTGGGTGAATTTTCCCATCCAGGAAGATGGGCCCAGCTGCTCCCACCAAGCTCAGATAGGTCTGGGGTCTGAGGCTGAGTTACGGTGCAGGGGTAGTTACCGAGAGAGAGCACCCTTCAGCAAGAAAGTCTGCAGGCGCTCTCCCACCCAATGTATCTGTGCCCCAGCAAGCCCGAGACGAGAGACACAAATTTGCTGCTCCCAGAATCAGCCTTGGGTCCCTTGTTCCTCTCATGGTGTGAGCATCTTGAAGAGCCAAGCCTGTTTCTAGTTTTAATGTGAGTATAGCTCCAAAAACATGGCCCTTCTAACAGGCTCACTAATTCGTCTGCTGCTCAGATAAATAACCCAAAATTGGAAAAAGGACCATTGTGTTTGATTCATTTAGGGGAAGTGTGAGGGGCCCCAACATGGTGCCTTCTTAGGAATTTTCAAGGGAAATGTTGATCATACCTGGTTTCTGCTTTGTGTGGCTTTAGATCCCAACCCCGGGAAGATGCAAGCATTCCTGGATGCCAAAGGCAGTGTGGTGCCCGGCAGGGTCCTGAGTGCAGGAAGGCCTCCTTGACCATAGAGAGCACTCCAGAAAAAAAAAGGGACCTGTCCAAATGGAATAGTGCATAAAGATCTCTACATACTGGCACAGATAGAGATATTGATTTTCCTTCTCAAAGGGAAAGGCAGTAGTCAAATTTGTAGAGACAGAAAGTGGAATGGTGGTTGCCAGGAGCTGGGGGAGGGGAAAATGGGAGTTGTCTTCCAAGGGGCACAAAGTTTCAGCTTGGCAGACGGTGATGATGGCGGCAGAGTCATGTGACATATGAACGTACCTCATGTTACAGAACTGTAAGAAATATGAACTTAAAAATAGTGAAGATGGTAAACTTTGTGGAGCGCCTGGGTGGCTCAATTGGTAAAGCATCTGACTCTTGATCTCAGCTCAGGCCTCCATCTCTGTGTCATGAGTTCAAGCCCCCCATGGTGCTCCACGTTGGGAGCTACTAAAAAAAAAAAAAAAAAAGATGGTAACTTTTGTGTTAGGCGTATTTTACCACGATTCTTTTTAAAATAATTTAAAACAACAACCATGCAAAAGGAAAGGTGGGTTTCTTGTGAGGACCATGTCCTCGGAGAAACACTGGCAGGGAAGAGCCCGGAGGCAGAGGACGGCGGGAGTCCTTTGAAGGTGCTTTCTGGAAGGCGGCTGTGCTGGCATCCTGTTGGGAGGCTAGTAGGCCCCGTAATCCTGACAGCTGTGCAGGGCAGAGTGGCACAGCCAGAGAAGGCTGGCCGAGCACTGGGTACATGCTGGAGACAGCTGGAAGGGGAGGAGACAGGGGGAGCAGCATAAAGTCATGCCCGGGCTCATGACTCTTGGCCAACTCTTCTGGAGCAAGCTGAGAGTCAGAGGGGGTCTGTGAGGGACTCAGAGAGCAAGCTCTTCAGGATTTTCAGCCTTGTTCTACAGCCCCAAGGTGGCTGGGTGCTCTGATCCAACTCTAAAGCTTAGCCCCATCCATGGGAAAACTCCTTTTGTAGGAGGAACTCAGCAAATGTCTGTGAACGGAAGCCATGCTTTAAGGCTGGGTCCGTACATGGTCAAAGGCCTTTGAACAATGAGAACGGACTCCTGACAGGCTCCGCCCTCTGCACCAAACCCCATTGCTAGCATATACGAAGCAGAGAACAGGTTAGGAGTCAGGGGGACCTGGGTTTGAATCCTGACCCTGCCACTCCCTGGCTGTGGGATTTGAGGGAAGTCATTGACTTGCTCTAAGCTTCTGTCTCCAGGACCCCCTCTCCGGATGATTGTGAGCATTGAATGAGACAACACCTTTGTTCAGACTGCTGTCAGGCACCATGCTGGCTTGGGGTCAGCTTTCAATACAGGGTCATTTTTAGAGGATGTAGTTGTCGGTGCTCAGTCACACAGGAGACCCAAGGAAGGACGAGCCCAGTGCCCACAGTGGGCACCATCTCCTTGCGGAGACAGACGAATGCTGCAGGCCACGTGTGCTCCTGCTCTCATGGAGGAGGGTGAACTTGGTCACAGTGGGGTCCTGTGAGACTTCCCAGAGGTGGGGGCCAGCGATAGCTGGAGAAGAAGCTTCGGTTTCCTTCTGAAACACACCTCAGGGCGCCTGGGTGGCTCAGTGGGTTAAGCCACTGCCTTCGGCTCAGGTCATGATCTCAGGGTCCTGGGATGGAGTCCCGCATCGGGCTCTCTGCTCAGCAGGGAGCCTGCTTCCCTCTCTCTCTCTGCCTGCTTCTCTGTCTACTTGTGATCTCTCTCTGTCAAATAAATAAATAAATAAAATCTTAAAAAAAAAAACCACACACCTCAGATCAGGACATTCCTGAACACACACACCTCCCCCCACCCTCCCCAGAGCCTCCCCATCACCTGCAGAAGGTGTAAGTGACTCAGTAGCCTAATTACAGGGGTTCTTCAGAATCTGGCCCCGTGGCCCCACCTTGTTTGTAACTTCATTTAATCCTACACCACTTGGATGTACTCCTTTCTTCATACCTTTGCTCATGTGATCCTTCCCTCCTCGAAGGCCCTTTCCCTCTCCCTTTGGGTCCCTGTCTGTCTATTAAGGCTCAGCTCAAATGTTACCTTTTCCTCAGAGCACTCCCAGGCCTCTCAAACGGAGTGATTTCTGCATCTTCTCAGCTCCCAGAATTCTCTCAACCAGAGAGACCTTTCCTCTTGGGTTGTAGGATTTATTTATACATCTTATCTCCCATCCCACGCAGTGAGCCCTGGGGGCGGATACGCATGGGTCCATCCCTCCATCCTCCTCAGCACCCACTAGAGTTTGACAGAGGAAAGGAGGGAAGGAGGAAAGCCAAAAATGGCTGGAACTTTTCCAGAGGAAAAGCAAATAATTATTCCTTCCACATGAGAGCTGAAAAAGAATCCTCTGCTTTTCAGAGCTCATGCTATAAGAAAGGGAAAGGAGTGTGAGTGAAGGATGGCCATGAGGTGAAGGTGTGACTCTTGATCTCAGAGCTGTGAGTTTGAGCGCTGTGTTGGGTGCAGACATTACTTTAAAAATCTTAAAGAAAAAGAAAAAAGTGAATGAGGTTTTTTTTTCCTCCAGTAATCCATTTTCTTACTTACTCTTGACTAGACCCCGGGACTAAATTTACAGAACCCGAGCGTCTGCCCCAGGGAGACAGCAGCCCCCTGTTTCCCATCAGCCACAAGCCAGGCACCTGGCCGTCTGCCTGCCCAGGGACTCGGCTGTCACCCCAAACACCTGATGGCCCTTTCTGACAAGCGGGCCTTTCCACCAGGACTCTAGGCTTCCAGACACCTCTACCAAAGATCATTTTGTAAACCTGGGCTCCATTCTCAGCTGGGGAGTCCACCGAGGTGTCACACTGGACCCTCTAGGCCCTTCCCAAACCCCGGCAAGAAGGCGTTCTCCGTTCTGCCAGGTTGGCGGTGAGCACCGAGTGGAGGGAACTCAGCTCTTGGCCCAGGATCCCTGCCCCAGAAAAGGAGCTTGTGCCTGATGGAAAGTTTGGGCTGAAGGACACTCCCTTCCAAAATCCCAGGTTCGATATTTACACATCGTCTGAAATTAATGCAGAGAAAACCTCTAAGTGCCCAGCTGGAAGGGAAGTCTGAGAGCAGGAAGGGGTGGGTCCCAAGTCCTAGGGTTTTTTCCCCAGAGAGAATGGAGCAAAGCTAAAAGTCCCTAAGTGAGTGTCCGGGAACCATTAATCGTACCATGTACGCCTCCACTTTAAACTGGTTTTACTGGGAATTTGCAATGGCGAGTGGGGAGAGGTGGGCATAACGGGGAATGGTTGGTGGTGTTGAGCTGAATTTTTCCCTCCAGTGCTGCCCCTCTCCCTTTGGGGCCATGATGGCTGCAGGCACCCAGCCTTTAGGAAGCAAGACCGATGGCCAACCTTTCTTCTCAGCTCCCAGACTCAGCCTCCCCCCCAGCCTCTTGTAAATGCAGCCTTCATCAGATGCCAGCATGGCTCCAAGTTCTATTTTGTCCTTGGATCTTTGGAGTCCCTCCCCCCTCCATACATGGCCCTTCTGCCCTACTCCTGGTCCTCTCCCAACAGGAGAGGAACATGAATAAGTGTTTCCATGGGCAATGTATGAATATTTCCATGGATTACAGGAATGCTCCCAGCTCCCCTGACAGCCCCTGCTCCCAGTTACCCTTTCTCTGAGGGCTTCTCATGGTCTCCAAGGCTGAGGAGGCAGGAATATCTTGAAATCAGGTGATATCCAACAGTTATGATCAGCCTTAAGCTCACCACTCCTTGCATTCCCAAACTTAATCCAGAAGGGACATTGCCCATGCATTAAGAACCATCCATTCATGTAATCAATGAACATTTTTTATTTACCTGCTGTGTGCCAGACATTGTTCTAGGCACTGGAAACAGACCAGTGAGCAAAAGAGAGGAAAGTCTCTGCTCTCACGGGGCGTATATTCTGGGAGGGGGAACAGATCATCAACACACAGGAAAGGACGATAATTTCCAATAATAATATAAATAAACAATATCAGGGAGGCACCAGGTGGGGGTGAAGGAACAGGGTGGTCAGGGAAAGGACCTTTGGACTGAGCCTGGAATGTTGCAAGGTGGCCAGCTAGGGAGAGATACACAAGTGTATCTTGTGTATACCAGATACCAAAAGGCTCTTAGAAGGAAACAGGTTGGGGCACCTGGGTGGCTCAGTGGGTTGAGCCTCTGCCTTCAGCTCGGGTCGTGGTCTCAGGATCCTGGGATCAAGCCCCGAATCGGGCTCTCTGTTCAGCAGGGAGCCTGCTCCCCACCCCCCACCCCGCTCTGCCTACTTGTGATCTCTCTCTGTTAAAAAAAAAAAAAAAAAAGGAAACATGTTTTTGCTTAAGGGGCAGCTAGAATATGGCTGGAAATGAAAGTAGGAGATGTGGTGTAAGCAGGAATGGGGGCAGATCATGTAGGGCCTTGCAGGCCATGGGAGAGGTGGGCTGGCTTTCACTCCAAGAACATTCACCCTGTGCTCCCGTGAAGTACCCAGGCCAAGCTTCCCTTTGCTTCAGCTCTCCCTTCTAATTGAAGCTTTCAGTGGGATACAAGCTCCCTTTCTCCCCACTCCTCCTGCCAGCTCCCCCAACAGGATCAGACTACCTAGGGGACATAGAAACTTCTGTTTTGTGATTTGGAAGGAACAAGAAGAAGCTTAGAACATGGTTCCCTGCCTCTCCTCTTAATTGGAAAGAAGCCATTTCCAGAAGCCTCACCCAGGGATTTTCCGGCCAGAGATGGCAAGAAATTTGCCCAGCTTCACCCAAATAACAAGTTGTGGGTCAAAGGTATGAATTCAGGTTGTATTTTTAAGGTTTTCATGTTCTCCCATACTGCATTTTTCCTGGAAAACTGGAGCAGAGACGACTTCAGGGAATTGCCCAGAGCCTGCGTTCACAGTGGACCCCAGAGAGCAGAGGAAGAACAGCCTATCTCTCATCACAATGGATCCAAGTCAAACAGTTATCAGCTAAAAGTCCCTAGCAAGGATGTTTATCAGTGGGTGAAGGAGATCAAGGCAGAAGGGCCAGAGAGGAAAGAAGTGGTTGTCTTCTACAGTATTGTATGTCCTCCATGCCCTGACCAGGGTCTGCTCCTTCCAGTTCTCTGCTCTGCTCAGCCCCCACCTCCATAGGCAGGGCCTTCCCCTTCCCACCACGCAGGCCTTCAGCAAACCCAGGCCTGCTTTTTTTTTTTTCCCCCTTTTCTTTTTTTAAACTGTGGAACCCATAAAACCTAGACCCTGGCTGGGATGGTGAGGTTGGCCACAGACTGGCATTGGCAGAAACAGCTCCTTGGGCTGATTTCTGAAGCTGAGTTCAGAAAGGGCTTTCTTCCCTTAGCTTCCCCCTCCCTGCGATCAGGAGCATGAGAAGCAGCAAGGAGCTGGCCAGCGGTTCCAGCGGCCAAAGGTGAGGGTGGGACATTAGAAAGGTCCAGAAGACCCAACTCAGGGGAGGGCTCTACTGGCCCTTCTGCTGAGCTCGCTAGTAGGAATCCAGACACTCCTGAGCAAGTGTATTCATGTTTTTGTAGGTACCAGCTGAGACAGGAGCCATTCAATCAGGGGTGGCTTGTTTGAGCTTTTTTAAAACCCACCCTGAAAATCCCTTGAAGGAAGTTAGCAAGGACTGCTGAGCTGAAGTGGACTTGTGTCGCGGCCATCGCTTTCCCTAAGGCACCTGCCCTGGCAGATGTGGGGGAGGAGCCGCCATGCTGGGCTACAGGAGCCAGTTCTCCCTGGGTTTCTGGGGGCACCGGCAGAGCCAGGACTCAGGACACCTGCAGGGCTCCTCCCTACTGATGGAAGGTCCAGGAGTGGGTCAGGACTCTCTCACTTGGGAATTCACACCCACCCCCAGAGTGGACCCCGCATTAGTGATTGTCAAGAGTTCCAGATGCTTCAGTGACAACAGCGCAAATAACAAAACAGGAATAAGGAAATCAAAGATATGGAAAAAGACACACAGAATAAGGAATAGGAGGAAGAGGGAGAGAGGAGAAAATACAAAAAAAATCTTCACATTCACAAAAAAATACCTTCACAAGGGGCGAAGCCTGTGCTGTGATTCCAGCTTACAGATGGGAAAACTGAGGGCTTCCATGAGTTCCCCAGTGAGTTAGAACAGAGCTAGGACTGGAATCAGCTGCTTGGCTTTCCCTTTCCATACCATCCCATCATCAATTAGCAGCTGCACTTGGGGGCACTCTGGCTAGATGTGTACTTGGTATGGGATCGCTGTCCTATTCTCTATGCTGGTCTTGAAATCCCAATCTTAGGTGCATATGTCAACACCATGACACACGAGGTAGGACGGGTCTTGTCGTTCACAGACAAGACCCACTATTGTGAGATTAACCCACAGATAAGTGATCTGCTTGCGGCCAGGGGCTGGGGGAATGGGTGGCTTCGGTCCTTTTAAATCTCTCCCCCAGGACTGAAGTCATGGACACAGAGCCACTTAGTTACTGACTAATCCTACTGGTCAACCAGTCTACCAAATTCAGGCATCCACTGGTTCACCAGTAAGTAGGAATCGAATACCATTTTTTGTTGTTCCCAGCATTGCATGAGTTAATGTGGAGGGAATTCTTTTTTTTTTAACATAAGCTTTGACTTTCAGCCTTAAGGAGGTCACAGTGTGCATGGTGAGGCAGAGCTAGCATACATAGGAGAAAACCTAGGTGCTAACTTGGCTGTAGCAGCAGTCCTAGTCCGGGGAGGCGAACCAGCCTGGTTCTTTGTTTAGCGTTAAATGCCTCCAGTAGTGTGCTGGTAAGCCCACTCCCAAAAAGGCAGGGAAAGCCAAAAGCTGTCATTTGTGGTGTTCCCTCATTTTCCATGCTAGAGATAGTCCCATGACCAATTTCAGTCTCCCAGTGTGCCATCGTTGAACACGGAGTTGGAAAGATATATGGGAAGTTATCTCTGCCCAGCCAGTGTGGCCTAGCCCTGGCGTCCCACTGGTTCTCCCTGGGACCCCGGGAAGGGAAGTCCCTACTTGTCTCACCCCTGGGCTGCACACGGGTTGTGACCTTCCCAAAGCCACAGGCTGTACCGGCGTGCTGACATGAAGGAACATGGCCAAGTACGTCACCAGCGATGTAGCTGAGATTTATTGATTGCAAAACGGGAGTGGTCTATCCCACAACTGTGGGCTCAACCAATGTGAGCCTCCAGCGTCCCTTCTCCTCCGACAGAGGCCTGGGATACTCGGGCCTCCCTTTGTTCATTCATTCATTCAGCAGATATTTCCTGAATGACCTCTCTCTGTGCTGGGCACTCTGCGGAGGGCTGTGGAGACTTTGAGGCACAAGACAGACTCGTAGACCTGACAACAGGGGACGATGATGACCGGGTCCCTAGAACTGGGTTCTGGTCCTGGCTCCACCTCCAACTTACTGTGTGGCCTTGAGCAAGTCACTTAACCTCTCTGGGTCTTAGTTTCGTCACCTGTAAACTGAAGGAGTTGAACTTGCCATTCACTGATGTCTCTCCCAGCTCTGGCTTTCTGTGGCTCCAGGAAGGGAGGCAAGGTCTGGAGGGCACAGGAGGAAGAGTTGAAGGAACGGGCAGGTCTGTGGGAGAACAGAAGACGGGAAAGCAGAGGGGACCCCTGGAGATCCGGCGTGAGTCCCTTGAAAGAGGAGTGGACATGTTGAGTGTGGTCCCTGAGGGAGGAGTTCAGGGGTGGAAATTATAATGGGGGCGGGTCATTGGACCCCAGCTTCAGCCATAACATGAGCCACCTTGTGAAGGATCGGGCCCCTCCTATTCAGTTAGAGATGAAAAGACCATGTGTCTTGGCCATGTGGACAAGATCCCCGGCAGGGAGGTCATGGCTATAAACCCCAGCCACTGGCCCCTCTTCTGGTCAGCTCACCCAGTCCTGCCACCAAGGGACATCAGGGGGAGAGTGGTGTTGATGGCTGCCTGCCGAGCGCCACCCCTCCAAGCCAGGGACACAGTTTCCGCCCCAGATAGGAGAGCCAGACTGGTACATTATCTCACTTGGTCTTGAAACAGCCATGGGGTTGGGTCCTGGGGTATTAAAGTAGTAGGTGGCCAAGCCAGGACTGGGCCTGGGGGTCTCCATTCTGCAGAGGGGGGTCTCAGGTCTGGGGGTCTCCATTGGATGTCCTGGAAGAGGGCTTCAAGGCAAGGGGGTGAGCTGCCCACCCGGTCTCTTAATTTGGTGGAGTAAAGGCTTAGGCCCTGGCTGGGTCGGCAACCATGAGGCAGAGTCTAGCTGATGAGAAGGTGGAGGTTTTCCCTATCTCCAGCTATGGGGCACGCACACGTGAGCGTGTTCACGTACACACACACACACAACCCTTCAGCTCAGTTCAAAAACACTACTAAGCTTAATTTCCCATCAGGCCTCCTAGTTCTTCTCTCCTGAGAAAGCCAGTTCCTTGGTGACCCACCCAGCCACACACACAACCCTCTCAGCCCCCACCCTCCCATCATGCTCCCCCAAACTCCTCGTTTCACTTCAATCCAGACACCCCGGTTCCCTTCCTCTGCCCCAGCCCGGTCCCCTCGTCACCACCTCGCTATGCTTCCCGTGGAGAAAGGCCTCCCTGTTGACAGGCTGGCAGAGTCCATCTCCTTCCATAAAAGACTCAGTGAGTCCTGGAGACACTTGGAAGCTGGACAGAATGGTATTTCTCCCTATTTTCTTTACAGCTGAGAAAACACAAACACAAGAGCATATTTATTGCCATGTTTCTGTCCCAAAGTTTGTCTTAAAAAAAGAAGAAGAAATAAAATTAGTTTCTCTGTCCAGTCCACCCCTACCCCAAGCCCCTGCCCTTTCCATTCCTGGTGGAGGCCAGGGAGAAAAACAGAGCGGGCCCCAACCCCACAGAGAGGCACTGCCTCTGGGACAATGGCGGGCTTGTTCATGGAGTTTGGGAAGAAACGCGCCTCCAAAAACATACACAAAAATTCCCAGTGGAGGGTGTTCTGAGGGAAGAACAGGCGGGCCCTGTGTCTGGACACCGTATCCCGGAGGCTCTCGGTAGAGAGGAGCTCGCAAGTCTAGCCCCCTCCCCAGACAGGAGGGGACACCTTACCCTTCTAGCCTCTGGGGGACAATTTCCCACAACTGGTCACGCTGGGCCTGAAAATGAGCGCCACATGTGAGTGGCCCTACACGGAGCCAGGACCTGGAACCCCAGAGAATGAAGGCAGCATCGAAGGAGAAACATCTCTGAGGAGAAGCAAGGGACTGCTTGTTAGGTCTCTGGGATTTTCCAGATGTCCTATGGTGAGAGGGAAACATGCCTCACGCACTCATCTCTGTCCCCTGAGCGGGGGCCTACACAGACAGTCTTTGATCTCTCAGGTGACAAACGTAATTGGCATGAATGACAGTGATGGAAAGAAAGGTCACTCAAAACAACTGGCTGGGTCAACCCAGAGTCCTGGGCCCTACCTGCCCCTCCCCCATGCATTCCTGGGAGGGGAGCCCAGGAGCTGCCCCCCTTTCCCCCGGCTGATGGTGACTGAGCCAACAGCGACACCTACTGGGCCATCAGACTCTGACACAGCGGGGAACCCAGGGGTGCCGTCCCAGCCATCCCAAAGCTCCATGCTTGTCTTTGTTCCAGGTCCTCCATCCCTTCCACCTCCCTCCCCCCACCCCACAAGGAGCATCTGTGACGCAGATGCTTCTTAATCCAAGATGAAATGTTCCCAGACTGGAGAGGAGGGGAGGACGAGTGCCAGTGCAGGTCCCACCAACAGAGCAACTCAGGAAACATCATGAGGCACCTGTCATGGGGTGCCAGCCACGGGGTCTGCCATAGGACCGCACACTCTCTAGCTGGTGGTGCTCCGTCTTGGCCACACATTAGAACCTTCTGGGGAGCTTTTAAAATGCCTCAAGACCAGGCTGAAGCCCATGTGATTTCCATATACAGCCAAGGTTGACGACCACTGTTCTGGTTGAACTCTTGTAAGTTTAATGGGGTCTTTTTGGGGTCTGCCTGCACTGACCCACTTGGAGTCAGGGGCCCAGCTATGCAGGAGACGCCTTTATTTTGTGGTTGTCATGTATTTGTATACTTGGCATGACAGTTTTACTGCAGATAACAATAAGGAAGGCTTTTCTGATTCCCAGGAAGTCATTGTTTGAGCCAGTAGGAGGGATCTGGGGGTCCTGGGCTCTCACTGCTCTCCTCCATGATTAATCTGCCCATCCTAAAGCTTCCTCAAGGGCTCCCTGGTTGGGAGTCCTTCCCCTGGCTTGACCCAGGCCCCTGTGAATTGTGTTCCAAAGCTCGGGCTTTCTTTATCCTAAAAACACACAAGATTCCCAAATTAGAAGTTGGGGGCAGTCCTGTATTCCATCAAGGAGGTTGGCTAACTGATTTCATTTCTCTGGGCCTGGGGGATTATAACAGACTTCGCCAAAGAGACAGAATCCATTGGATGTGTGCGTCTATAGAGAAAGGAATTGATGTAAGGAATTGGCTCACATGATTCTGGAGGTACCAGGTAAGCCGGAGGCCCAATAAAGCCAGGGTATAGTTCCAGCCTGCGTCTGAAGACTCGATACCCAGGGAGAACCAATGTTTCAGTGCAAATCTGAAGGCAGTTTGAAGGTCATCAGGCAGGAGGAATGGGCTCTCTCCTGGGAGCGGTTCAGTGTTTGTTTGTTTGTTTGTTTGTTTAAAAATTCACGCCTTCCACTGATTAGACGAGGCCCACCCACATTATCAGGGCAACCTGCTTTACTTAGTCTACCAACTTAAATGTTCACCTCATCCAAAAACACCCTCACAGATGCACCCAAAATGATGTTTGAACAAGTATCTGAGCAGCCCAGGGTCCAGCCAAGTTGACATGACAACAACCATCACAGGGATCCTTCTGACACAGCCTTTACAAGTCAGAAAGTGGGAAGTGCCCTAAAAGAGACAGGAGGAGGTTTCCAGCCTCGCACGTGTCATCAAACGGAGACATCCGTGGAGGCTTTACGAAGAGAGGATTCTTGGAGGAGACACCCCTCGAACCACACGCAGCCGCCTTATCTTGATGGGATGTCAGATCTCTACCCGTGGAATTGTCACCTTGTGTCCTGTGCCACGTGACCCCCAATCTCACCATATCTGAACCTCCAACTAACCCCTCCGCCTCCCTTCTTCCAGGTGAACTATGACCACTTTACTCCTGGTGTTTGTGACTCTGAGAGTCATCACAGCCGTCAGCTCCCTAGAAGCTTCAGGTAAGGACACCCCCGCGCGTGCCTCGCGCATCCAGCAGCCGCAGAAGACTGGATTCCGGTACTAGGTCCGGAACTGAGTGCTGCTGCTCCCAGGGATATAAGCTCCCCCTTCCTGGCCTTTTCCCGGCCCTGACTGCCCCTCCCCTATGGAAGGCAAGCCTAGCTGCGCGGAGAGCGCGCCCGTGCGCATGGACGCACGCACGCACGCACGCACGCGCATGCGCCCAGGAGCCCTGGCGCCGGTCGCTCCTGGCCGTCCTCGCAGATGGGCAGCCGAGAGGGAGAGCTCTTGACGGTTGTCCGTCTTCCCATCTCTTCTTTGTGGCTCTTACCCTAAACCGCCACAAGCTGAGCTTGGGGTTGGGGCCGGATTATAGATAAGCCAAAAGAGGAAAAGCTGCCGAGGGAGGATCCTCTAGAACATCAAAGAAGAGAAAATTCCTTGAGAAGCAGAAAGAAGTCCCCAACACATCGCGCAGGTCTTTTTTTTTTTTTTTTTTTTTTTTTTTTGGCAAGCCGTCCTCGGGAAGACCCCACGGGGTCTTTCGCATATGGCAGGCACGAGATGGGTTTCTGATCATGGAGCCCTCAACCAAGTGAACAAATTGTCCACTGACTGCAGGACGGGTTTGCCCCAAAGTGAGCTGTATCTCCCTTAGACCTAGGCAAGAGAGGCCCCTGCTCTGGGCCACGCACTTTAGGGCTTCCCTCCGGCCCTCCTCCAGCCCCAGTGCTCTTTAAAGGATGAGGGGTCTGTAGGGACATGTCCATCCCGATCTAGGCTCTCTCCCTTTAGACCACACTCTGGATACCCAGCATGCCCCAAATTCCCTACCCAAGGGGACCCAAGCCACTTCCAGGACCCATCCTCCAAGAGGGAGGACCATGCTCTTGGTGAGAGCCGTCCCAGGCCTGAGGGAGAGGTCAAGGGGTGGCTGTTTGTGTGCGGTGTGGACAGAGCTGGGGTGTGAGGGCTGGGATAAGCGCAGACCGCTCACGGTACAGAGAACTGGCAAAGAAGGCGGCCTCCTGCTTGGCCATCAGAGCCCAGTGCAAAACGCTGGGGAATCCAAGAATTCTAAATTAGAATCTGGCTTTTCATTTTGAAAGGTATCATTGTCAAATAAGAAGATAGAGCATATTTTATTTAACAATCTGTGGACTTGATTTATAACTTTTAAATATTTATACATAGGATATATGGGTCTCCATCTGTACTCTCGCTCGGGGACCCACAAATATCCAGCCCCTGGCTGTAACCTGGGTGGTTTGCCCACACAGGCAAACCAGTTCATAGGGTCACATGAGAGCTTTAAAAACTGCAGCGTTGGGCCCTGCAGTCACTTTTAGCTCTCCCCAGAGAACCGGAGAACAGCCAGCTCTAAAACCATGCTGTGTTGTGGGGTGAGGACTGAGCATTCAGAGGGAGATTTTTGTGGAAGGACCTAATAGTGGCTGCCCAGAACCTCAAAGCTTAGGGCTGGGCCCCCCCCAAACTTTCCTGCCCCCCCGTCCTTGCCCTGTTACATATTTACCACCCACAAATATCTGAGACATTTTTATTTTCAACCTGTAGGCTCTCCTGGAAAAAAAAAAAGGGTCCCATAAGTCTGTGACCTGCCGTGAAAGGTGCTATTTTTGCAAGAGCTGTTTCTTTCCCATTCCAGGAAGATCTTTTACTTATAAGTGGATTTGGTAAACATGTGACATCTTCCCTACCAATACTCTCCGTGATTTTTTGAGGAGCTGATCATATGCCACACCCAACCCCCACCCCTCTCTGACTTTTTGTGGACGTACATGAATGTCTACTCTTCTCCAACGCTTCTCCAGCTGGCCCCCCATCCCTGAGTCCCCAACATCAGGAGAAAATGCCTTGTCCTTCCACAAAGACAGGATGGAGTCCAAAGCAGACCTCAAGTGTCTATGTCATTTTGCATCTGAGCTTTAAACATCATGTGGATTTTTTTTTTTCTTTCTCATCACAATTTTTCCTGCCCGGAAGTGATTTTCCCCCAAATCTTTAAGCTGTCATTTCAGGAAGATGAGGGTCCTGTTTCTCTTATGGCTTGATATCCCCTGGGGTACCCCAGCTTGAGAAACAGAGAGGGGGAATCTCAGCTCTAAAGTTTTCTTTGCCCTCCCTGCAGCCCTTTTCCAGTCCCATAGTTCCTGTCTTGAGGTGAAGAGACCGGGGTTCTTGAGGAAGGTTGCTCTGGAAAAGGTGTTGCAAAGCTTCCCAGAATTCCAGATGGTACAGGAGTCTCCCACACATACAACGTAAATACAGATGTACTCATGGGATTTTGTCATTTCCAGAACTGACCAGGAGGCTGGGTGGTCCTCTCCAGTCACTAACAGCTCTGTCCCTGTCCCACAGACCCTGACAACTCACTGAGTGTCAGCATCCCCGAACCGTCCCCTCTGCGGGTCCTCCTGGGGAACTCCCTCACCATCCCCTGCTACTTCATCGACCCCATGCATCCTGTGACCACCGCCCCCTCTACTGCCCCACTCGCCCCAAGAATTAAGTGGAGCCGCATTTCCAATGAGAAGGAGGTGGTCCTGTTGGTAGCCACGGAAGGGCAGGTGCGGGTCAACAGTGCCTACCAAGACAAGGTCTCGCTGCCCAACTACCCGGCCATCCCCAGCGACGCCACCTTGGAAATCCAGAACCTTCGCTCCAATGACTCTGGGATCTACCGCTGTGAGGTTATGCATGGCATTGAGGACAGTGAGGCTACCGTAGAGGTCGTGGTGAAAGGTGAGAACATCCCACAGGGACACTGCTTCACCTGGGGAAAGATCCAGAATGGTAGGCTCACCGGAGTGGATGCAGGCAGGCTGGTTTTCAAATCCCGGCTCCTACCCCGCCAGCTTCCACCCACCTGAGTCAAGTCACTTAGCTTCAGTTGTGTCTCTGTAACACAGAGATGGGACTGTCATTCTCTCTGGACTTTGAGGGACTTAAAAACATCTTGACCATCGTCACATGTAAATGAAAGTTTGTGCTTTACTACAATCTCATGATTCCGTGATCAACCCCATTTTACAGATAAGCAAACTGAAGTTAGGTGATCTGCCTGATGTTTCCCTGGAAGCGAGCCAGAGTGATCTCCTGACTTTTCATTCAGATGTCTTTTCCCTCCCCCACCTCCCACCCAGACCAATTCTCAGCTCCAGAAGCCAGAGAAAGGGATGAAGCCTCCCTGGTTCCCTTTCTCTCCTTGGCCCAAGGTTAGTTTGCTTAGTTTGAGGATAGGGTTCCCACTAGGATGCCCCTGGGCTGAGGATACTTGGAGCTCTAAGTGTCTCTTTCCCTGAAGAAAATATGGGGCCTGGGAGTGCCACAAAAAAAGTAAAAGAAGGCAGATTTTAGTTCAATTCAAGAACTTTCTGATTATCAGAATTATCAGATACTCAAAACAGGTACTCTGTAAGGTAGTGAGGTCCCCGTCACTAGAGGTATTTTAGCAAAGGCAGAAGGACCACATGTGAATGTGGGGAGATCAGCGCATCAGCTAGATGCCCAGACCAGGTCCCTTGACCATAGCCATAAATCTTCAAGGACTTTGATGACAGGAGGCTGTGCCTGACCTTCTCTCCCACCTGCGCGTGTCTTGCAGGCATTGTGTTCCATTACAGAGCCATCTCCACACGCTATACGCTGGACTTCGACAGGGCGCAGCGGGCCTGCCTGCAGAACAGTGCCATCATCGCCACCCCCGAGCAGCTGCAGGCTGCCTATGAGGATGGCTTCCACCAGTGTGACGCCGGCTGGCTGGCCGACCAGACTGTCAGGTATGCTGCCAGGGCCACATGCAGAGTCGGGCAGCCCCGGGCCTGGGGCCGCCATGATGCTGTGACCAGCTTGGGCTGGGGCTGGAGTAATGCCTCGGCCTACTCTAACCATGCTTATGTCGTTGTTCAGAAGCAAGTATTTGATTTGGGACCGTCCAGTTGAGCTATGAGGAAAGATACAATCGTGGGTCAGCTATGCTGCGTGCAAAAAATTCACCACGTGCTTTTCCAGAAAGCTCCAGTGCTCCCGGGCAAATACTTTTAGTGGCTGCAAGGAATTTTAAAATAATATAGAACTTGCACAGAAAGCTGTGCCTTAGTTTTTTTTTTTTTTAAAAGGGGCTTATTGTATTCATTTGAAAATGCAGCATGAGCCATAAAGCAACTGTGCCCCTTGTCCCAGACCATCTCAGATAGGAGCCCCTGGGGTGGTCACGACACATTCTGGAATGTCCGGTGACAATGTCTGGCTCTGCTGATGGAAGACTCCTGACCTGTCTAGATCCTTGTCAGTCTGCCCTGTGGCAGAGTCAGGAGCTGCTAGCAACTTCACCCTAAATGAGCAAATTACCCATCATTACCCTTCCTACCCCTGTTCCCCTTTGCCATGATCTCTGCAGTTTCTTGAGGCTTTGGTGTTTTTTGTTTTTTTTGTAAAACCCTTGCCTTTTTTTGTTGTTGTTTTTAACAAGGCAAGACATAAATTAAGCTTTCTGGTGCTTTTTTCCGTGTGGGCAGCTGCTGAGGGATGCGTAGCCCAGCCGCACAGACAGAGCTCTGCCCTCGAGGGATCTCAAGCCATGAGAGCCTGTTGAGGCAGGATGAGACATGCATTCAGGGTGGACCAGAGCTCTGAACGGAAGAGCCAGAACCACAAAGCCTCCAGAAGAAAACAAAGGAAAATATCTTCGCAATCTTGGGGTAGATCTTTCAGATATTAGGACACAAAGGCTATGAGCAGGAAGACAAGACAAGACAAGACAGCAGCCTAGCATAATGCAAGAGCCTGCACTGTGGCCCCAGAAAGAGCTGGGCTCAAAACACAGCTCTGACGCTTACAAGCTATGTGACCTTGGGCAAATTGTTTATCGTCTCAGGGCCCAGTTTCTTCCAGGTTAAAATGGAGTGTTTCTAACGCTTGCCTCGTTAAGTGGACGTGAGACTCAAATAACACAAAGTAGGGGTCAGCAAATGGTGGCCAATGGGTCAAATCCAACCCACCTTTGTTTCTGTACATAAAGTCGTGTGGGAACTCTGTGACTGCTTCACACTACCGTGCCAGAGTTGAGGGGTCAAGATGAGACTCTGCGGGCCATAAGACCTACAATATTTACTCTCTGGCCTTTCTATAGAAAAGGTTTGCAGGCCCTGGATGTTGGGTTCTAATATGTATTTGGCAAAGGGGGCTGCCTGTAATCACCACTAACTGTGAAAACATGTATCTCATCGAAGCTTGGGGAACAAAGCCAAAAAGACAAACAGTCCCCATATCCAGGGCAGATGCTGGCAAACACACCAGTGAGTCCCCGTTTCCTCCCACATGGGAGGAGGATATCAGGGCCCAGGCCATGTACACCTTCTGTCCCCTGAGTGTCACACAACATCCACTCTGGGTTCCTGGCAGGTACCCCATCCACACTCCAAGGGAAGGCTGCTATGGGGACAAGGATGAGTTTCCAGGTGTGAGAACCTATGGCATCCGCGACACCAATGAGACCTATGATGTCTACTGCTTCGCTGAAGAGATGGAGGGTGAGGCCCTGTCCCCTTCCCAAGACACCTGTCTGTCCCCTTCTCCCCAGTGATACTAGGAACGATGTGGGCCTCCTCTGCGGCAGAGCACAGACCCAGGGCAGCGCAACCAGACCCCTCCTCTGCCTTGCCCAGAGAGGGTGGGGAGCCTGGGGGGGAAGGAACAGGCCCCCAGATCCCCTCACTCCCTACTTTGGAAAGAGCCTCAGCAGGCGGTGGACACCTGCCAACCATCTGGTCCCACTACTGGGCCCAAGAACGTTTGTCTCTGTCTCTCTGCGGGGCTGGGCTGGGACTACCCCTCCCAGCCGGGACCCCAGCTGCTCTGACCAGCCCATCACTGTCCCAAGGGTCACTGCACCAGTAAAGTCCAGCCCAGCCTTGTCACCCTCGCAAAAGACACCCCAGGCCACTCCAGGGTGGGTCCATCAGAAATGTAGTTCCCAGGAGAGCTGGCTGTCCTTCGACCCTCTCTAGCTTTCCTGCTGCCAGCCCCCCGCGTCATCCAGGCTCTCCTGGTGGCCTGGTTCTGGAGAGCCTCAGTGGTGGCAGGAAGGAAGCTGGGGTCTTTCTCTGCTTTGTGAAGGGTGCTCATTTTGATCACAAGCAGAGCTTCCTGAGTGACCCAGGCATGTGGAAGACTACCTCTTCTCCCACCTGCACACATCACCCCTTTTGACACTCCAGGCTCTGCCACCTCTGCCCGCAGCCCACCCAAGTTTTCAGCTTCTCCCAGGCTGGAGATAAGACCTGACAACCTGGCTCATTCTGAGGCTGGGACAGTCCCTGCTTTCTCACCCCTGGGCTCCCTTGCTCTCGCCCCTGGGCCCAGGGCCTGTTAAGGAGCAAATATTTGTGTTTCCATTCTTGGCTCACCAAAGGCACGGCCAATCAGAGCTGCCACTAAGTGGGGACAACCAGCGCCTTCCCAGGAAACAGATGCCCACTCCCAACCCCTACCTCCACACAACATGCTTAGGTTTGTGAAAATAGTAAAAAGAGCTCACGAGGCCCTTATGGACGCTTTGGGGCCTAGAGACCCCCATCTGGGAACCACCACTGGGAAGGTCAAAGCCTAATACCTGTTCTTCCCATCACAACTTGAATTTTTTTTAAAGGATTGCTTGCATGCACAATGCTTAACTCCTAGGAAAGATGCCCTGGGAGGGGGTACGTTGCACAGCAGAACGTGGGCAAGGATGCTTTAGAGCAGGAGTTTGGAGCCTAGGAGTCACATGGATTCCCTGGGGATGCAGGGCAGGAGAGGGGACAGAGGTCCTCACCCTGCCCACCCCGTCCCTCACAGGTGAGGTTTTCTATGCGACGTCTCCAGACAAGTTCACCTTCCAGGAGGCAGCTGACGAATGCCGGCGGCTGGGTGCACGGCTGGCCACCACGGGCCAGCTCTACCTGGCCTGGCAGGGCGGCATGGATGTGTGCAGTGCCGGCTGGCTGGCCGACCGCAGTGTGCGCTACCCCATCTCCAAGGCCCGGCCCAACTGCGGGGGCAACCTCCTGGGTGTGCGGACCGTCTACCTGCATGCCAACCAGACGGGCTACCCTGACCCCTCGTCCCGCTACGACGCCATCTGCTACACAGGTGGGGCTCAGAGTGATGCCAGGAAGGGGGGCGTTGTGCCATGGGAATGGGGGCCCAGTGGAGGGGAGCTGGGAATGGGGGTTGTTTTCTACCCCTTCAAGGGGCCACAGGTGCCTAAACCCCATGTCTCAATACCCCTGTTGTCACTAGCTCCTAGAACACCTAAGGGAGAGGCACCGTAGGCGACAGGATCCCGCCCTGGCTCGTCAGCTCAGAAGAAGATTAGAAGAGCGAGCTTAGAATCTGTGTTTGCTCAGGTTGGAGTCATAGCTCTGCCACGGGCGACTGTGCAGCCAAGGAAAGCCTTCTGTCCGAGGGGTGGGTGGCGGGCATGAAACCATGCCCTCCCCCCCCAGAGGCAGGCACCATTATCCACCCTCTGGAATCCAGTGTGCAGAAGGACCACAGGGTCATTGAAAAGAGTGGGCAGGTGGGGACAGTGTTGACCTACAATTTACTTTGAAAATTTAGACTAAACCTTTTAAAAATAAGGTTTTTATCTCATGTTACACAGTCTGGATTAGGGATAACAACTACATGCTAAATTCTTAGAGGAAAAAAAAACGTGGGTACTATGGAGCTGTGTCCCTGTTATGACAAAATTGGGACAGCACGGTGGCCTAGCTCCTTCCTGTTTGGCTTTCATGGCTTGACTTTACCCAAAGAGAGGCATTTATGCCAAAGTAACAAAGATTCCCCCCAAAGCTTCTCTTAACCTTTCAATATCCTAACCAGCCTTTTGGAAGTGGTAGCACGCTTGTGGGTCTCCTCTTTCTTAAAATGAATGACTGGCTTGTCCTTGCCAGTCACTCTTTGGCTCATGACCAAGGCAGGCAGTGATCTTAGGTCCTTTTCACCCATGTCATGGGCTCCCACATCTTTGGCAAGCTTTCTCAGTTCCACTTCTTAACTGATTTTCCTTGTCCTGCTGGCCACTTACAGCATCGGGTACCCAGAAGATAGGTGAGGAGGCAGCGGGCGTTGATCAGGAAGGGAGGTTTAGCCGGACTGGTCATATAAGCGGTGAGCTGCTCGGTCAGTGTCTCGTGGCATGATCCCTTGGAACTCTTAGGCCACACGGAGACGAAAAGCTTTCCTTCCCTGGTGGGGAAGGAGGTGGATCTGCCGCTCATCTCCCTCAAGCCAGCCCCAGGTTGAGCCACTAAAGCCTGTCTCTCTCCCCACCCCAGGTGAAGACTTTGTGGACATCCCAGAAAACTTCTTCGGGGTGGGCGGTGAGGAGGACATCACCATCCAGACCGTGACCTGGCCTGACGTGGAGTTGCCGCTGCCCGGAAATGTCACCGAGGGTGAAGCCCGAGGCAACGTGATCCTCACTGTGAGACCCGTCTTCGGTGTCTCTCCCACTGTCCCGGAGCCCGAGGAGCCCTTCACGTTCACCCCGGAGCCCGAGGAGCCCTTCACGTTTGCCCCTGTTGGAGGGACCACTGCCTTCCCTGAGGCTGAGAACAGGACCGGAGAGATCACCGGGCCCTGGGGTGTTCCCGCTACGCCCGGCCCAGCCCTCACCGCCTTCACCAGTGAGGACCATGTCGTGCAGGTGACCGCAGCCCCAGGCACAGCTGAGGTGTCTGGGCGGCCAAGATTGCCTGGGGGTAAGTGCCCGCCCCTCAGGGGGCTGCATGGGGGCTGGGGGGGAAGGTGGAAAGAACTTGGAGTACTTAAGGATCTGTACCTCAACTTTGCCTGAGACCTGGGCCTAGCCTTCCTCCCTCAGACTTGGTTCTCCTCGCTTGTAAAACAAGGAGGGGGGCCAGAGAGTGACCCCCATGCTCTTTTGCCACAAAGCATTTCCTTCAAATGAAATCGTAGGTGGAAATGGGAGTATGTGTCAAGCAGATAAGGATGCCACATGGGTCTAGGGAGGAATGGGGCCAAGAACTGGGGCCCTTTTGTCCAGGTCCCCCCCTTGCCCTATCAGGCACTGCCACGGAACAGAGCCGCTTGAAAACCGGTGTACGAGGTGACCCCTGGGCTCCTCACAGAGCTGACCTTCAGGGACAGGGGTCAGCAAACTAAGCTCTGACGATCACACCAGCTTGCCACCTGTTTCTATGTGGTCCACACACCAAGGATGGCTTTACAGTTTTAAATAGTTGGGGGGCAAAGTCAGAGTGAGAATAACCTTTTGTGTCATATAATGAAAATGACATAAAATTCAAGATTCAATGTCCGCAAATAGAGCTGGACTGGAACAAAGCCACAGCTGCTCATCAGTGTGCTCTCTGTGGCCCTTTTCGGGCTGTCACCAAAGAGTTGAGTAGTTGTGACAGAAACTAGTGAGCCCAGGAAGACTAAACTGTGTCCTGTCTGACCCTTTCCAGAAAATGCTTGCCAGCCCCTCTTCTAGGAAAGGTGTGTTCCAGGGGCTTAATAAAGGTCTGGAAGCTTAGGATGTTATAGAGCTCAGCTGCTCCCCAAACTCCAATCCAAGAACAGGAAGGACATTCTGGGGTGGCTTTTGTAAGGGCCTTGGTGGTGTCCCCTTCTGGGGGAAAAGCAGATGGACACTGCCACCCACCATCACACCCAGGATGCCACCAAGTGGGACTTCAGCCTGACATGCCCCAGTGAGTACAATCTGTTGGGAAGGAGAAATTATTTCAGAGTTTTAGGGTAACCCCTGAATGGCTGGGTCCCGGGGTTAGGCCAGGACTGGAAAGAGTCCCATTGCCTCTGTGTGGGAAGGTGCCAAGGGACAGATGAGCATCGGCCACAGGACAGAGCAAGGGACGTGGGACAGTATCAGACCAAGGATTTGAAAGTGTGACATAGGCTGATCAATCACCTTGGGAAGGGTCAGAAACAGAGACCAATGTACACAGCCGAACACAGTGGGAGAGGCAGGGTAAGTGGGTAGCTCAAGGACAAGGCTCTGCCCCTTTGAGAACCTGGTAAAAGCCACGAGGCCACTCCCAGAACGCTCCCGGTACACACCCACAAAAACACTGGCTGGCATCTTCAGGCAGGCACCCGCCTCCTGGGGCCTGGGCCGGGTGCAAAAAATGCCAGGGGTTGTCCAATATATTCCTTAGCCTTCTCTGTATTTTCCAAATGTTCTGTAACGAGTGCTTACTCTTTTCATAATGAAAAAAAAAAATGCGTTTGTTTTAAAGAGTAAAGGGACAAAGAGGAGGGTTGGGGACACCCAGGGCAGAAGAGTCCTCCAAGGCCCTCTCAGGGAGACGGATTTCAGGAGTGGCTTGAACAAGCAGAGGGAATCAACTTGTTTGAGAATAGGATCAGAGGTAGGAAGGGAAGGAGAGGATGAAGGGGAATCATTCCTGAAGGAGCCGGGGCTCCCTCCCTGCCCTCAAAGCCAAAGAACCAGGCCCCCTGGGCACTGTCACTGTGGTGTCACTGTCACTGTCCAGTGCCTGCCTTGAGCCTACCTGGTCTCTCCTTCTCTTCTTCCCCGCCCCCACCCCAAGCAGGGGTTGTGTTCCACTACCGCCCAGGATCCGCCCGCTACTCACTGACCTTTGAGGAGGCTCAGCAGGCCTGCCTGCGCGCTGGGGCTGTCATCGCCTCCCCGGAGCAGCTCCAGGCCGCCTACGAAGCAGGCTACGAGCAGTGTGATGCCGGCTGGCTGCAGGACCAGACCGTCAGGTGAAGGACCAGCCCCGCCCCCCGGGCCAAAGCCAACCATGAGCGGTCGGGCTCGGGGAGCAGCACCTGTCCAGCACCCGTCCAGCACCCAGCAGAATGGGCACCTGCTACACTGTGCAGTAATTAATTAATTAATGACTCCATGGCTCCTCCCCTAATTTCTCCCCCAGAACCAAGGCGTATTCTGAGCAGGTGGGGAAGGGCCCAAGGTGACATTAAGTCCTTGGTCATTTACCCCCAGGAGACAGGGAGAATCCCTCCACCCCAGGCCCCTCCAGCTTGACTCAGTGCCCTTCCATATAACGGGCTCTCTTCTGAAGCCAGGAATCCCCCAGGGGCCCCCAGACCCTTCCCCCAGCCACACAGGGAGCTTGCTGCAAGAGGAGCTCCAACCGGGTTTCCATCCCACTAGACGACTGAAGATGTGCCCAAGTCCCCAAGAGACCTGCCAGCCTCTCCCTGGGCCCTGCATCCCCCAGCCTCTAGAACAGGCCTCCATGCACCCCTCCTGTGCTCCTTTGCAGATACCCCATTGTGAGCCCACGGACTCCGTGTGTGGGTGACAAAGACAGCAGCCCTGGGGTAAGGACCTACGGCGTGCGGCCAGCATCAGAAACCTATGACGTCTACTGCTACGTGGACAGGCTCGAAGGTACTGCCCGTGTTCTCGAATTTTGGACCCCAGGCAGAGGGCTATTGGGGAGACACAAAGAACCAACTAGTTCCGTTCCTTTTCCAGCCTCTCTCTTAGGTCAAGCTCATTCTCTCCCTCCCGCATGGTTCATGCGGTTTCCCCCAGCACTGCAGGCAAAACTGATTAAAAAGCATTGAGTTCTGCTGATCAATGAGTCTTTAATTATTACAAATAAGTGTTAGGTATGCCATCTGTCTCATGGAGAGTCCCAGTGCCCAGGAACAAATCAAAGGTTCTGAGAAGTCCTGCAGTAGAAAACCTTTTAATCTCTGCTTAACCAAGCAGTACAACCAAAAAGATCTTTTCTTTTGTTTCATTTCATTTCTTTTAATTACAATGATCATCACCAAATTGCTATTCCAATGAACCCAATTTTGGAAATGCTGGTGTCCTGGAAAGCGTTCAGCATACCCACTCACTTGTTCTGGGGACCTGGGGCAAGTTACTTAACCTCTCTGGGCCTTAGTTTCCTCATCTATAAAATAGGAGCTGATTGTTCTGATATCACCCTTGGTGAGTATTAAATGAGATATGTGTGATAAGGGCCTGGTACAAGTGGGTATTCAGTAAACATGAACTTCCTTCTGTCAAATCAGATAGGCGCCTGGGTACAATTCTGGGTGTGGGGACCCAAACCCCAAGAGTGGCTCCAGGACCCACCCCAGGGGTGGGGGGCTGCCAGTCCTCAGGTGCTCCGTGCTTGAGTCCTGTGGTGGAGGGGAGCACAGGGGGTCAGAGGGAGGGTGCCCAAGAGTGACTGGACAAGCTAGACAAGACGGAAGATGCTTCCATGCAGAGGGACCGACTGGTCTCAGTTCAGTTGCCCGGCCCCCCACTCCCCCACCCCACAGTAAGCAGAACTGCTCTGGCTGTGGGCATGAGGGTCACACCTGCCACCTGCTTCTGCCCCCAGGGGAGGTGTTCTTCATCACACGCCTGGAGCAGTTCACCTTCCAGGAAGCGCTGGCATTCTGTGAATCTCACAACGCCACCCTGGCCTCCACGGGCCAGCTCTACGCCGCCTGGAGCCGAGGCCTGGACAAGTGCTACGCCGGCTGGCTGTCGGACGGCAGCCTCCGTTACCCCATCGTCACCCCAAGGCCTTCCTGCGGCGGAGACAAGCCAGGCGTGAGAACTGTCTACCTCTACCCCAACCAGACAGGCCTCCCTGACCCACAGTCCCGGCACCATGCCTTCTGCTTCCGAGGTATGCTTTCCTGCCTCTCCTCCAGCCTCCTTTCTGCCTGGCGCATGACTCCTCTGGGTTCACCCCTTCTGGCCCCTGTCCACCATCCCTGTCCCTCTGAGCAAGGAGGAGAAAGCCCCTCTGGGGCAGGGAAGCTCTGGAGCTAGCATGACCTTAGGTGTTGACCCCAAGGAAAGTACATCCTCCTAGAGGTCCCCAGAGAGCAGCAGAGAGAGGTGAGTGAGAACTGGGGCTCTAAAGTTAGGCAGACCTGAATTTTAATTACAGCTCTGCTGCTTAGTGGCTGTGTAACCCGGGGCAAGTCACTTGATCTGTTCCTCTGCTTAGCCTATAAAATAGTGATATAATAATTCCTTCTTCAAAGAGGTGTGCAGATAAACTAGAAGAGGGCATACAGAACACTTGGCCTTGTGCTTGGGACATAGTAAATTCTCAGTAAATGTTACCTTTTCTATAGATAACAGACCCATACATATAGATGTGCTGTTTTAATTTGTATACACTCGCCCAGTTTTCTCCTGCTTGTAAATATGTTTGTGACAAGTTGAGTCAAAGTACTCTTTTACTCTTCACTAAGCACCATAAATTCATGGTTCTAATTGGCCCACACTGAGGACCCACTGCCGCAACAGTCAGCCCTCATCACCTGTGGGAGTTCTGGGAGTGATGTCATCCAGCAGCCCAGGGGGTGTGACTAGGGCGTGGCCAAGCCCTGCAGGACTCTGCCTGGATGAGATCTGCTGCCCCCCCCCCCCCCCCCCCCCCCCCCGTTTTGGATCTACTATGGTGGAGATTATAGTCACTGCTTGGGCCACGTTTTATATCTGATGCATCAAAACTGAGTGTCTTTGTAACTTCCTATGAATGTATCATTATTTAAAACAAAGGTAACAAAAAATAAAAGCTGAGCTTTCCCCAGCTTCTCAGACTTCCAGAGCCATCTTTGAAAAACCTAGTTCAAAGGACACTCAGCCCCACTACGCAGCCTCAAGAAAGCCAGACCCTTCCTGGAGGATGTGTTGGGGCTCTTGTGCCGGTACACCCTCCCTGCTCTGGGCAACAGAAGCCAAACCAGTTAGCCTCCCAGTTCGTTCTTAGACCTGTACCCCCACGGCCCTGACCCTCTGTGAACTTGGTCTTTTCTGTAACTTCGAAGAGGTTTGACCTCCTTCCCAACTGAGCCCACCACCGGTTTTCCTTAAACCGAAACAGTTATGCACCCCCTTCCCCCCCAAAACATCTATAAATCCCACCTTCTGCCTCCAGTGCCAGGACGATTTCATGGATTTTAAATAGCAGCCTCCTATTTTTGACCCAGACATACTTGGAACCTAATTCTGTCCCCGAGAAAGGCAGCATCGTGCCTGGGAGCAGAGTCTGGCACCAGATACTTGCCTTCGAAGACGGGATCTGCCACTTATAAGCCAGTGGCCCTGGCAAGTCATTTAACTCAGGGCCTTAGTTTTCCCATCTGGACATGAGATCATAGTATCTATCTCATAAGGCTGTTGTGGGATAAAATGATTTTATATACATAACACCTTTAAACAGTGCCTTACACGTACAATACGTTCTGCAGACGGCATGCCCCAGACCGCCCTGAAATAGTGTGTGTGTGATGCTGTGTGCGTATCAGTATTGTGTAAGTGATGCAGTCAGCTCTTACTGAGGAAGACGAGAGCCGTCTTACTGGGCTTGAGGTGGGCTGCAGGCGAAGGTCGAGGGCCAACAAGGTTTTTGCACCAGCCTGGCCCCCCCTCAAAAATCCCCTAGTTCCCCTGGGTTGGGTCACTGGCAGGAAGGCTCACCACCTGCCTCTCTTTAGGTGTCTCAGCAGCGCCCTCTCCAGGAGAAGAAGAGGGTGACACACCCACTCCCTCTGTTGTGGAGGACTGGATCACTACCCAAGTGGGGCCTGGTGTGGCTGCTGTCCCTGTGGGCGAGGAGACGACTGCCATCCCAGACTTCACCATTGAGCCGGAAAACCAGACGGAATGGGAACCAGCCTACAGCCCAGAGGGCACTACCCCACCGCCAGGTCTGTGAGGGGAGGGCTCTGGGGTGGATCCTGAAGTCTCATGTGCCTGTCTCCCTAGGCTGTGGCCCAGCCCACGGTGGTTCTTTCCCTGGGGCCTGTGCTGTTTCCCCAGCCCTGACACTGGCTGGCAGCATATCCAGCCGTGGGCAACATCAGCCATCTCAACTGGCCTCTGGGACAACCGCCAAGGGAAAGAAGGGGCAGACTTTTTCACAAAACACACCCCCCCCCGCCTCCCACCCCACAACTCGCTGTTCCCTGCTTTTTATTTCTCCCACCTGTACTGCGATGCCTATCACTGAGCTAATCAGAGGGCTCTTAGTCTGTCTTCCTGCATTCACATCTTTATCCTCTAACCTTTTAAAAACTCTCTTGTAGGAAGATCTCCAATAATGGGGAAGGACCTATAGGGGTCTTTGGAAGTGTGACTCTGACCTGTCACCCTGCCTTGATCCTCCTTCTGTGTCAGTCTTTTGGGCCAGGTATCCCCAGCCAGCACTTCTTGAGCCCCATCTGTCCTGATCAAATTGGATGGAACTTGATGGGATGAAAGCTTTGGTCCCCTAACCATGTTGGAAAAAGTGTTTTATGGCTGTAAGTTTAGGGACATGCTGGCTTACAGAAAGATTAACAGGGCCCCCCCCCCCCTGCAGACCTTCTCAGTGCCTTTGATATGCTAATATGTGCTGTAAGACAGAGGGGGTGATGTATTCAAAGTGTCCCAAATGAATCTGACCAACGGCTTCTTCCCACCCCAGCCCCCGTGGAGTATTCGTTTATGGCCCAGTTTGTGTAAGCCTGAACTAAACAAAGCCCAGTAATGCGTGTGCGCTTAGTAGAGTCAGCTTGTCCAGGGACATGTTCATTTGAAGAAATCAGTATATCAGAGCTTTGCACTGGTCCATGTAGTCACTCATTCAATGCGCTGTTCCCAAGCCATTCAGCCAGGCCAGACACCCCTCTGGGTGCAAAAGCCTGTCCTCCCTCCATGCTGGAAGGTGAGGGTGTGTCAGTGGAGCAGGCGGGATTCTGGCCCAGTGACCTCACCCAGCAGCCACACCTGCCTGTGCCTTTTCCTCACCCTTCACCGGGACCGGAATAATGGAGTCCTGTTTGGCCAGAGTGTGTAGCTTGACACAGGATCCTGGCACCAACTAGTGGGAGTTTTCAAGGGAGGGGACTCCAATGGGCCCCTAGAAACATTTTCCATACTTCAGTTCCCTACCACCTTGGCCATATCAGGAACCATCTGTACTGTTGTTAACTCTGTCTTTTTCTTTAAACTGACTTGCCTTTAAAAAGAAACCTAAATTTATTTAAAAGAGAAACGTTTTATCATGACTGTAAGTGGTTACTCCAGAATGTTTCTGGTATATATATATTTTTTATGTATCTGTCTCCACCTAACGCCCTCTTGCAAGCCTCCACTACTATCCTGAACCCCACACCCACCTCCAGGATTCTCCTGTAAGCCAGAGTAGGCTGTGAGCCTGCCCAGTGGGACTAGCATGTGCTTGGCTCAGGTTCTCTGCCTAAGAAATAAGCCCAAAAGAACGTGCAAGCTCCAGTCCCAGCTAGGCATTTTGTTGGGTCTTTTTTTTTGTTTTTTTGTTTTTATTTATGTATTTATTTGAGAGAGAGAAAGTGTGTGTGTGCAGGCAAGTGGGGGGAGGCACTGAGGGAGAGAGAGAATCTTAAGCACACTCCGTGCTGAGCACAGGACCCGACTCAGGGCTCCATCTCATGACCCTGAGATCATGACCTGAGCTGAAACCAAGAGCCTAAACCAAGAGCCAGACGCTCAACTGACTGAGCCATCCAGGTGCCCCAGCCAGCTGGGTTATTTTTAAATGCAAAAGGGGGAAACAAGAGGGAAGGAAAATAATGCAACCATTTTTATTTAGAATGATGAGACTTTTTCCACTTTGGTTTTGCAATCCTCTGCAGTAGCAGTCTCAGAATTGAAAAAGTTGATGCATTTTTGAGAACAGTACTACCTGGCCTCCCCTGCCTCAGAGGGATGGGATTGGATGAGTGATTCTCAAACTCGAGGGGGCGTCAGCATCGTGAGGGTTCCAGGGTCAGGGGGCAGTGGGGAAGGGGCTTATTGAAAGACGACATGCCTGGGCGGCTTAGTTGGTTAAGTGTCTGACTCGTGGTTTCCACACAGGGTCCTGGGATCGAGCCCTGTGTTGGGCTCCCCACTGTTTGTCTCCCTCTCTGCCCCCTCCCCTGCTGACGCTCTATCCCTTTTTCTAAAATAAACAAATAAATATTCAAAAAAATAAAAGTTGGGGGAAAAAAAGATGACATGCTACCTCCACCCTAGAGTCCCCAGAGGGACTGGGGGTGGTGGGAAAGCTCTGAGAGTCTGCTTTTCTGTCAGGCTCCCAGAGAATGCTTGTATTGGTGGTAATGCTAAGGCTGCCAGTCTAGGAACAACACTTTGCAAATCATGGGTTTAGCTAAATGGGGTGATGGTGTGGAGGTACTGGAGAGGTGACCTCTTTTACTTTCCATGGGAGCCAGACCCCTACTTGCATGGGCTGTGTGGATGGCGCCTCCTGGAGTCTCAAAGAGCACAGTTTCCTTTCCTGTGCAAGGTTCCATTAGAAGACGTCTGAGCACACCACACAAGAAAAGTTTTACTGTGGAAGGAATGGGTGAAGCTCCAATAGAGCAGAGTTACTAAATCCACACCTCATCTTCTTCCTTTCCTCCAGGGATCCCTCCAACATGGCCTCCCACCAGCACAGCAACAGAGGAGAGCACAGAAGGCCCTTCTGGAACGGAAGTGCCCTCAGCCTCAGTGGAGCCATCCCCCTCAGAGGAGCCATCCCCCTCAGAGAAACCATCCCCGTCAGAGGAGCCGTCCTCCTCAGAAGAGCCATCCCCCTCAGAGGAACCTTCGTTCCCCTGGGAGGAGTTGTCCACACTTTCACCCCCAGTGCCCAGTGGGACTGAGCTGCCAGGCTCTGGGGAAGTATCCGGGGTACCTGAAGTCAGTGGTGACTTCACAGGCAGTGGAGAAGTTTCAGGACGTCTGGACTCCAGTGCGCAACCCTCAGGAGAAAGTGCAAGTGGACTGCCCTCTGAAGATCTTGACGCCAGTGGGCTCACCTCTACTGTGGGCTCAGGCCTGCCTGTGGGAAGTGGACTGGCTTCAGGGGATGAAGATAAAATTCCATGGTCCAGCATTCCTAAAGTTGGAGGTGAGGGCCTAGAGACCTCTGCCTCTGGAGTAGGGGACATCAGCGGGATACCTTCTGGAGAAGGTCCAGAAGTCTCTGCCTCTGGAGTAGAGGAC